>NC_136057.1:1175556647-1175997336 GCF_964261635.1 Lissotriton helveticus
CCTGATACACCGATGTTGGATAGACGGTTCAGTAAGGTGACATAACTGACCGTATCGAAGGCTGCACTTAGATCAAGGAGGATCACTGCCACTGATCCTCCCTGATCTAGTATCCTTCGTGACTCTTCGGTGACCGCTAATAGGGCGGTTTCAGTACCATGCTTCGGTCTAAAGCCCGTCTGCGACGTATCCAATATTGCGTTGTTCTCAAGGAACTGGACCAGGTGGGAGTTTATGTACTTCTCCAGGACCTTGCTTGCCCAGGGGAGAAGTGAGATGGGGCGGTAACTGGAATGATCGTTTGGGTCCAGGTTGGGTTTTTTCAATAACGCCCGTACCATGGCTTGCTTCCAGGCGATGGGTACAGTGCAGGAGGAGATGGAGGAATTTAGTAGCTCCAGGATAACAGGCAAGGTAGCCTGGCTTGCTTGCATCAGAGTCCCTGGTGGCGCTGGGTCCCGTGGGGAACCCGATTTAACTTGACGTGCCATTTTGCCAAGGATGTCAAGGTCTAGCGGGGGAAAGTGCTCAAGGCTTGGCTGATCAGGTGAGGGACGGTTATTATTCGAGAGAGGCAGGTCAGTTACCTCAGGGGTTATAGGTGATGTTGGAAAGGTAGAGTAGATTTTTAAGACTTTATTGTGGAAAAACTCCGCAAGCTCGTCGCATTGTGCCTGAGTTTTTTGCGGAGGGGGAACTGTGTTCACTTTAGTGCATTGTTTTATTATGTGGAAGATTTCCTTGGGCTTGGATTTGGCTTCCATAATACTGTCCGAGAAATAGGTGGTCTGGGCCGCTATAATCTCTTCTTTATAGGCCTTGATGGCATCCCTGTATTGTACCTTTTTTTCTGGTAGAAAGTCTAGACGCCATGCTCTCTCTCGTTGCCTACAGAGGCGTTTTTTATCTTTCAAAGAGTCTGAAAACCAGGGGGCTGATTTGTGCAGCCTCTTTGAGGTGGAACTACGAAGAGGGAGAATCGCGTCTAGGGAATTTGTAATCCATCCTTCAAAATTTGTGTTTGCCACGTTGGGGTCCGTGCAGGGGGGAGGGCGGGTGGAAGCTAGGTTGCTTGTCCAGGAATCCAAGGGGAGTTTGGTCCAGTTTCTCCTTGTTATGACTTGGGGGGTCAACAGGGGGGTTTTGTGTGTGCACCAGGTGAATGGGATTAAAAAGTGGTCCGACCAGGGCAGGGGGGTAGGTTTATCGACTGTCAAATTGCTGCAATTGCTGAAGATTGGATCGAGAAGGTTGCCCTTTTCATGAGTAGGGGCTGTGACCAGCTGAGATAGCTGGAGAGCACCTAGATCATCAGTCAGTTCTTTGGCAGTATGATCTGAAGGGGAGTTAAAATGGAAATTAAGGTCCCCTAAGACCGTATAGTTAGCGGAAGTCATAAGTCTTTTGGCTATGATTTCGGGAAGAGACTTATGGAACAGTTTGGTAGCCTCCGGGGGGCGGTAGATCAGAGTACCGGAGAAGGTGCTGTTTGCATTAAAATCTATTTTAAATTCTAGACTCTCGCATTCCGGGATGGTTTCGGCTGTGGTCCGACAGCGATGCGAATCTTTTAGTATTATTGCCAGACCTCCTCCTCTCCCCTCTGGCCTGTCCAATCTAAGAATTTGAAAACCAGCAGGTAGAGCTGAGATTATGTCTGGTTCGGATTGGGATGTGAGCCATGTCTCAGTCAAGAAAATGGCATCTGGTTTTTGCTCCTCTAGCAGCAAGGCAATTTGTGTGCTATGCCTCGGTAAGGATCGACAGTTTAGTACATACATACGATACGTCTGAGATTCAGCTGGTAGCATAGTGCTGCGAAAGGAGTGTTTACATCCAGGGCAGGAAAAAGGGAGCTCTAATGGTGCATAGATGTGAGTACATTTAGCATCCAATGTGCTTCGTATGTTACGGGCGGCTGCCGAGCTATACGTCCTGCGCTGTGTTGTGTGAGAACCAGGGGGTATGGCCCCTGGTCCCGTCTGGTCGCGGACGGGCGCAGACGGGCTTGCCTTCGGCGCACCGCCGGCGCGCCCGCTGCGCCCGTCCGCTGCGCCTCCGGAACCAAAACATCCTTATATGTCGGGGTGTGGCCTGTGTCAATGGGCGTGGCCCGGGGGTCCCGGCGATTCTCCTGCGACCCGCAGCAGCGCCTGACTCGGCTGCGCGGGGAGGGAATCACGAAGGGGAGCCAAGAGAAAATAGCGTGGATTTAAAATCAAGTACACGTTATCACAATACACAAGTTTAAAAAAATCTGTCTTTTTTAAAAAAGGTCCTGCTCTCGGCTTTCCGCCTCAAGAGCTCTGCTTGCTAACAAGCGCTGACGGGAAGGGCGCGCTTTTGTAGCGAAGGGGGCGTGGCCTGTGTCAATGGGCGTGGCCCGGGGGTCCCGGCGATTCTCCTGCGACCCGCAGCAGCGCCTGACTCGGCTGCGCGGGGAGGGAATCACGAAGGGGAGCCAAGAGAAAAATAGCGTGGATTTAAAATCAAGTACACGTTATCACAATACACAAGTTTAAAAAAAATCAGTCTTTTTTAAAAAAGGTCCTGCTCTCGGCTTTCCGCCTCAAGAGCTCTGCTTGCTAACAAGCGCTGGCGGGAAGGGCGCGCTTTTGTAGCGAAGGGGGCGTGGCCTGTGTCAATGGGCGTGGCCCGGGGTCCCGGCGATTCTCCTGCGACCCGCAGCAGCGCCTGACTCGGCTGCGCGGGGAGGGAATCACGAAGGGGAGCCAAGAGAAAATAGCGTGGATTTAAAATCAAGTACACGTTATCACAATACACAAGTTTAAAAAAATCAGTCTTTTTTAAAAAAGGTCCTGCTCTCGGCTTTCCGCCTCAAGAGCTCTGCTTGCTAACTGCTTGTGTTCAGAGACATACAGCTTTGCTTCACTTCGCGTTCTCAGATCACCTTCGGCTTCATAAGGGCACACTCCTTGCAGGACTTGGAGTTGTGATCTGAATTTAGACACCAGAGTCACACCCTGGGGTGATCGGTCATAACACTTGTTTGTGACATTCCCTACAAGGTTTAAAATTGTTTTACGATGGTGCCCTTGCACACATTTGTAAGGAAAAAACTTGTGAACGGACTAGAAAGAATTTGGCAGCAAATATGAAGGCACAGAAGGAATATGCTACTTTCCAGTATGCATCTGTTCTTGGCATGTAGAGCTGCAGAGTTGTACACCTTAGTATTAGACCGCCACCTGGTGTTGGGCTCGGATGATTGCAGGTTGTTGTCCTGGAAAAAGTCTTTGAGGTCACGAGATAGGTGACTCCTCCCTTGGACAACAGTGCGCATGGTCATCGACTCCATCCTTAGATTGTTTTTCACCATGATGGGAAATTATGGAGTTAGTAGAGATACAGTACGAAAGTGATGTCCATGCGTGTGCATCTAAGTAAGATGAAAAACTGGAACGGATACAAGTCCCTGGGAGGCAGGAGGGCGTGTACAACTCTGCAGCTCTACATGCCAAGAACAGATGCATACTGTTAAGTAGCATATTCCGTTCCAGGCATATGAGCTGCAGATTGTACACCTTAGCATTGATTGTGCAGCAGTGTCTCCCCTTAGCGGTGGTCACCTGTAACCGTTGCAGTTGTTTGAAATAAAGTTTTAAGGACAGCTTGGCCTACTATAGCTTGCTGCTTGCCTTGCACATCAACACAATAGTGTTTAGTGAAAGTGTGTGGTGTAGACCATGTATCTGCCTTGCATATGTCCTCTAGTGGTATGTTTCCTAAGAAAGCCATAGAGGCTCCTAGTTTGTGAGTGGAATGCGCCCTAGGAGGAACTGTTAATGTAAGTTTAGCTTTAACATAGCATATTTGTATACACTTTACAATCCACCATGCAATCCCACCTTTGGAGATGGGGTTGCCTTTATGAGGAGGAGAGAAAGCTACAAACAGTAGTTTTGTCTTCCTAAAGGATTTAGTTTGATCTATATAGTATAAAGGAGCTCTTTTAACATCTAATGTGTGTAGAGCTCTTTCTGCCACAGAGTCTGGGTTTGGGATAAACACTGGTAACTCTACGGATTGATTTAGGTGAAAAGAAGTGATGACCTTTGAAAGAAATTTTGGATTGGATCTAAGAACCACTTTGTTAGGATGCATTTGAAAAAATGGTTCTTGTATTGTGAAAGCTTGTATTTCACTCACCCTCCTGAGAGAGGTAAGCTGTTTTCCATGTTAGGAATTGCAGTTCACATTTATGTAAAGGCTCGAATGGGGGTCCCATAAGCCTTGCGAGTACAATATTAAAGTTCAACACAGGAGAAGGTGGTAACCTTGGTGGGATTATTCTCTTTAATCCCTCCATGAATGCTTTGATTGCTGGTACTCTAAAGAGAGACAGATGTTGTCTGTTTTGTAGGTATGCTGCAATTGCTGCAAGATGCAGGCGTATGGAAGAATATGTCAAGTTAGACCTTTGTAGATGTAACAGATAACAGATGATATTCTGGATGGATGCATCCAAGGGATCAATGTGATTATTTTTGCAATAAATTGCAAATCTCTTCCATTTAGCTGCATAACACGCTCTAGTAGTGGGTTTTCTAGCCTCTTTAATGAATTTAGATAACCAAACTCTAAGACTTCAGGAGCCAGATAGCCAAATTCAGTTGGTTCGGATCTGGGTGTCCGATTTCTCCATGGTTCTGTGTGAGCAGGGATGGTGTGAGGTGTAGCTTTTGATGCGGAGCTAGAGAAAAGTCTAGTAGTGTGGTGAACCATGGTTGGCGTGCCCATGTGGGAGCTACCAGGATCAGTTTGAGAGACTGTTGTCTGAACTTGCGCACTGCTAATGGAATGAGTGGGAGAGGCGGAAAAGCGTACGCAAATCTGCCTGACCAGTTCATCCATATCGCATTGTCTTCAGACCGTGGGTGTGGGAATGGGAACCTGGCAGCGAAGGCTGGGCATTTTGCGTTTTCGTGGGTGGCAAACAGATCTATGTGTGGATGCCCCCACCTTTTGAAGAATGGCTGAAGAACTTGTGGATGTAGTTCCCATTCGTGAATCTGTTGTGCCTGCCAACTTAACAGATCTGCTATCTGATTGTGGACCCCCTGGAAGGTGTTCCGCTAGCAGATGTATGTTCTGAGGAACGGCCCATCTCCAAATGTTCTGTGCAAGTTGGGACAGTTGCAGAGAGTGTCCCCCCCCCTGTTTTTGTATATAGTACATGGCTGTCATATTGTCCGTCCGGATTAGGACAGCATTGTTTTGTACTGGAAGTTGAAAAGTCTTGAGTGCTAGAAATATTGCTAGCAGCTCTAGGTGGTTGATATGGAACCGTTTCTGTTGAATGGTCCATTGGCCTTGAGTTGTGTGATGTAAGAGATGGGCCCTGTGAGGGATGAGTCTGTTGTAACCACTACCTGTGGAACAGGCTCTAGGAACAGCCACCCTTTTGTCAGGTTTTTGGTGTTCCACCATTGCAGAGAGCGATATGTGCGGCTGTCTACCAACACCAGGTCCTTTAGTTGACCTTGAGTTTCGTTCCACTGTTGTGCTAGGCACTCTTGCAGGGGACGCATTTGCAGTCTTGCATGTGGTACTATGAAGATGCAAGATGCCATCATGCCTATGAGTCTCATGAACACCCTAGCTTGCAGATACTGCTGGTGTTGAAAAATGGCAACTAAGGCTTGAATGCTCTGTATCCTGGCTGGACTGGGATACGCTAGAGCTGCGGACGTGTTTAGTGTAGCTCCTAGATACTGATGTACATGCGAAGGCTGTAGGTGCGACTTGGTGTAGTTTATTGTAAACCCTAAGTCGTACAATGTTTGAATTGTTTGTTGTTTGTGCTGGACACACTGATTGAACGATTTTGCTTTTATGAGCCAGTCGTCTAGATAAGGGAAGACATGTATCTGTTGTCTTCTGAGATGTGCTACTACTACTGCTGGGCACTTTGTGAATACTCTTGGTGCTGTTGTTACCCCGAATGGAAGGACTTTGAACTGATTATGTTGTCCTTCTAGTACAAATCTTAGATACTTTCTGTGAGCAGGATGTATGGGGATATGAAAGTAGGCGTCCTTTAGATCTAGTGTTGTAAGGAAGTCGCCCTGTTGCAGTAGTGGAAGCACTTGTAGAGTGATCATATGGAAGTGATCTGATTGTATGTAATGGTTGAGGGGCCTGAGGTCCAGAATTGGCCTCAGTGTTCCATCCTTCTTGGGAATTAGAAAATACAGTGAGTAAACCCCTATTCCCTGTTCTTCTAAAGGAACTATTTGAATAGCATCCTTCTGTAGAAGTGCTAACACTTCTTGTCGAAGCAGAGTTAGATGGTCTGTAGACATTGGACGCTGTCTCGGAGGTATGTTTGGAGGGGTTGCTGTAAGTTCTAGGCAGTAGCCATGTTGGATAATCGGTCTTACCCACTTGTCCGTTGTAATGGAGTTCCAGACAGGCAGGAACTGTGTTAATCTGCCCCTACAGGAGTGGTATGCTGTGGGGGGAGCAGAGGGAAGTAATTGTTTGGTGGTGTAAGAGGATCGGTTGTTGTTACCGCGACCTCTTCCTTTGTTATTGTTTCCCCTATATCCTCCTCTAAAGTATCCCTTGTTGGAGGATGTCTGTGACTTAAAAGACGTTGTAGTGTCTGCTCCAGACTGTTTGGAGCCTCCTCTGTAGGAGGAGCGACGAAAGGAGCCTCTATTTGGTGTATACTGTAAAGCTCCCATAGACTTGGCAGTGTCGGTGTCTTTCTTCATTTTTTCTAATATGGGGTCTACTTCAGGACCAAATAATTGGCTTTGATTGAAAGACTGGTTTAAAATGGTAGTTTGCACTTCTTGTTTAAATCCTGAAATGCGTAGCCACACATGTCTTTTAAGTATGCCACTGGTATTTACGGCACTAGATTCTGTGTCGGCGGCATCTGGTGCGCATTTTATTGAGGCATTGGATATTACCATGCCTTCTTGTATAAGGTCAGTTGCTTGATCCTTGTACTGATCTGGTAAATGTTGAAGTAGTTTTTCTAGTTGATCATAATGAGCCCTATCATAACGAGAAAGTAGGGCTTGTGTATTTGCTATGCGCCACATGTTTGCAGCTTGTCAGCTACCCTTTTCCCTGATGCATCAATGACCTTTGATTCTTTATCAGGTGGGGGCGCTTCTCCAGATGTCTGAGAATTTGCCCTCTTCCTAGCATTGGGCACCACTAATGAATCTAGTGATAGGTGTCCTTTAATATAGACTGGGTCTGTGGGTGCTGGTCTATATTTCTTTTCAATTCTAGGAGTCAATATTCTTGTGCGTACAGGGTCTTTACATACTTCTGGAGCATGCTTGATTACTCCCTTAATCATTGGAAGAATGTGAGCAGTCCTCAGAGTGCTCAAAGGTATCCAAGAGAAAATCCTCATCAATATCATCAGAGTGCATAGGGACTCCGTGATAAACCGCAGCTCTGTTTAACAGATGACTAAAACTAATTGGGTCTTCTGGAGGGGAAGGCTTTGATGGGTATTAGTGCGGTTCTGGAATGTCAGTCATACCCTGTGGGTGTGGAAAGTCATATAGGTACATCTTTTGGGTTTGAATAATCCCACATATCCTCATCCATGTGATATCAGCTAGGCTCTTCCTCATCCTCCCCTCCCTCAAAGTTATATTCATCATCATTTTGCTGTGAGGAATGTGATGATAATGGAGAATGTGTAGGAGATATATGAAGTGATATGTGAGGAGGTACAGGAGAAGGAGGAAGAAGAGGTGTAGGAGAGGAAGGGTGCATAGGAGATGTTGCACAGTCCTTCTTTGCAGGCACCACAGGTGTGGGTGGTGTATCTGCTGGTCTCTTCTTTTGAGGTGTAGTACCCACACGTCCTGTCTTTGGGTCTATATAAATCTTCTTTTGTTGAGGATGTAGTGTAAAAAGTTCCTCTTCTTCTACAATCTTCCTTGGCTTAGATTTTTTCGGCTCCAGCGGAGGTTGTGGTCTTTCTTTAGCATTGGGAGGTGTTGTAACGCCCCGTGGCATAGTTTTTGGTGCCGAAGGAGTTTTTTTCAGCTTCATAGGCATGTTCGAGGATTTGGGCACCTCAGAATCAGGCTTTTTTGTCCTCGGCACCGATGTAGAAGTGGACGGCTTCAGAGCCGGTGCTTCTTTCGGTTTCGGTACCGGTACGATTTTTGGCTTCGGTATCTAAGGGTCTTTTGGTTTCGGCGCAGAGGTGTCTTTGTGTTTCGGTGCCGACGGGAGAGTTTTACTCTGTGTCAAGGCACTAAAAGGCTTTGTTGGTTTCTTCGGAGCCGGGCTCGATGGCGGGGCTGTCAAAGTGGATTTTCGTCTCGACTGGGCCCCTTGGGCGGAGTGCTGAGCTTAGCCTTCGATTAGGGCAGAGTATGTGGTGCAGGGGCGGTAGTACTCACACGCTGACCCGATGGCATGGAGTCATCTGAGTCGTCTGCCTCGGATACGATCTGGAGATCAGGAGAGTCCTCTTCGAGAACGAAGGGGACCTCTTCGTCAAAGATATCCTCCGGTGCTGGGGCTGATCTCATCTCGTGTCGACAGGCCCTCCGATCCGGATAGTTTTCTTCGATCGGAAGGACGCACAAGCTGTGCAGGTCGACTCGTCATGTTCCGGCGATAGACAGAGGTTGCAGACCTCGTGGTGATCGCTATGTGGGAATTTTGCCTGGCATTTCGGGCATTTCTTGAACGGAGTTCTTTCCATGTGGTGTAGGCCGCACGGAGTCGATAGGCCTAACGGCCCACTACGATGACCGGAATGGAAGTAGTCGTCGAAAAGCCTGGTCTTCGATGTCGAAGGTAGTTTCTTGAAGTTTGTGGAAGTTCTGCGCTTCGGAGTTGCTGAAAAATCTTTTTCTGTCCGGAGCGGAGAAAGTTTCATCCGAACCCAGTGGCGGAAAAAAACAATCTAAGGATGGAGTCGATGACCATGCGCACTGTTGTCCATGGGAGGAGTCACCTATCTCATGACTACAAAGACTTCTTCCAAGACAACAACAACCTGCAATCATCCGAGCCCAACACCAGGTGGCGGTCTAATGCTAAGGTGTACAATCTGCAGCTCATATGCCTCGAACAGCAAAGAACTGGTGTCAACGAGCAGGGATGTTTACATGCATCTCCAACGTCCCTTCTGAGGAAGAATAAAATCAATCCAGAGCTGTATAATGCCGGTAAGGAGCAATGCTGTTTTAATCTTCCGGGTCATGTCTGGCACCTAGGGATTTTCTAAATTTGAGAAATCTGCAGTTAGAAGCATCCGTCTAACCACATTTATTTAACCTAAATATTCCCACATGTCCCACTCTTGCATAAGGATTCCAGTATTCACATGCTCCTCTATCACTTTCACATATAATGGCATACTGCTGGAAATGTGCGACTTTAAAACATATCTGCAAAGCATTTTGTTTTGCAACAAGAAAAATGACCCTACAAAAAGTAAAATGTATGGTTCTTACCGGATTTAAAGCAATCAATAATTTGCAAAATTCCAGATCTTGACATCTGCAGCGGCTTTTGCAATAAAGGAGGGTCTCCAGGTTCCAGCTGATACTCTGCAAGACAGCAAATAAAATAAAATAAATAGTTTGAAAATAGCCACCAACAAATAGGTTTAAACGGGGGTGGGGGAGGCAGGGGCGTGGCCAAGCGGCAATGGGGTGCGGACAACTCAGCCAGAGCTCCTGAGGACGAACCACTACCCTCCGCCTCCCTTGCAAGACGTTTTATACCTGCTTGCTGACTACTAGGGGCTAGAGCAGCGCCCCGCCTTGAGGCTTCTAGCAGGCTGAAATGAACATGTCTTAGTAAGCAGTCTCCAACCTAGTAGGGACTCAGGAATACTGAAGGAGCATCTCCATAGTCCTCTATACCCCCACGGGGGAGACCTGGAACAAGTTCCCCACTCAGACATACTAGCCATGGGGTGCTTGGAACCACGCCTACTATGTGTATTGACTGGAGGTGCTGATTGAGGATTTTCCCTGGCGAGACCCAAACCCAACCACATTGCCTGGAGCACAGTAATATTGCTGTCAACCTCGTAGAGGTGATCGCTGCAGGTAGTACTGGCGACGTGTATGGATCCCAGAGCTTAGCAGATGAGGTGACGAGGCAGCATTTCTCAATCGGTGCTCAGCTAGCAAGTGGCCCCAACCTTGACTCGGGAGTTGGCATCATTGAAGGGCACGTGGCAGAGAAGGCCAGGTCCTTGATCTGGGATACCGTGGGACTACACCCCTGAGATGTCCTGTCCATGTTCAGAAGCCCGAAAACCCGTACTGGATCACCGACCCCTGCCTGAGACTACTGCTGACTGGTGGGCCAGAGTGACGCCCTATTTGCCACCAATCACATCAGGAACTTTACCCAGAGGGCATCCACTCCGTAAAGGGGAAGAACTGTGATTCAACTACGATACCAGATACCTGGAGAAACGCGGGCCTGGCGAGGTGCCCTAGAACCAGGGGGGTGGGTGGGGTTTTGCATTGAGGTGTCTGACTTTGCGGACGCCGATATATGCCCATTTGCTCCTTTGACTTAATTAGCACTGAGGTGCCCCTGAAATGGTGCAGCTGCACTGTAATTACCCTCTCACTTCGCAGCACTTTCCACCCTGAAGTCGCCTAAATGGATATACGGACTAGGAAAAAAGGCTCTGAACTTGGGGGAGCTTGGCCTAGAGTGGCTCGGTTGCCCATGTGCCACACAATGACACAATTACTACTCTGGATAGGTCACCTGAGGGCCCACAGTGAAAGATATCCTACAGGGCATCACTGCTTCCAGAGAAGTACTAGAAATTAAAGTTGACACTGGGAGCAAACCTGGGCATTCTCAAGGATGACCACCGAAGACTGGTGGAACAAGTCATCACAACAGAAAGAACGGTGGCAGAGATTCCCTTCAATTCACTGACATGTCGTGAACAACACTTCTGGAAGGAAAAGTGCAGATACTGGAACACAGGGCGGATGAAGCAGAAAAAAGATAGAAGAGGAACAGCATTTGAGCGAATAGCCTTCCAGAGAGAGTTGTGGGGGAACAATATGCTGGACTACAAGGAGAGATGCCTGAGGGAGGAGATCACTCCTGAGGAGCTCTCACCCATTTGTTCATTGGAAAGGGCCCACAGGGTGCCTGCACGGGCCCAGTTGACAGATGCAACCCAAACACTAGTGGTGGCCCGACTACTATATTACAGGGACAGGGACTATATCCTGGAACAAGCCAGAAAGAAGGGCGACATCCTGGCAGATAATAGCAAAGCCATGATTTTCTCAAACTTCACAAAGGAGGTTAAAAAAAAAAACACAACGGTCGACACTCCTGGTCTTCGCCAAAAGGGCTTGCCTTATGCCAAGCTGTTCCCTGCTAGTCTGTGTGTTGTGACCCCTAACAGGTGCAATTCTTTCGATCCCTGCAAGAGGCATTAAAGTCGATTGATCTACATCCACCGGCATAACCAGCCAGAGATCTGAGGGGCCTACCAGATGGCAGAGATCAAGACGTGGAGAGAGTTCAGAGGATATGCACAGGTGAAGAGATTCACTGAGAGTAGCAAAGAGCGGTGGAAGTGGTGGCAGCGCTCAGAGGTGAAGGGACAAGCCCAACATAGTCTATGGATGGAGATGAGATGCGTGATTCCGAACTGGAGCCAGTTTTGCATTGAGAGAACTGTGGAGACAGGGGGCGCCCCCTGGGCATGTTCTTCATTCAATTTTCTCGACTATGCGATCGGTGTGGAGGACCCTGAGGCTACGGGCTCTAGGACACTCACCAGCCCTCCTTTTACTTTTTTCTTATTTCATTCCTTGTCAACAGAGTAAACAGTATAGAACGGCCGCAGTTCTGTTGATATATCAAGCGACATCATGAAGAGGAAAGAACAAAAGGCAGGCAAATGTTAAATAACACCAACTACCCCCTCCTGCCCCCAACTCCCAGACAATTGTGACCACCGCGCTCACCACCCCTCCTTGTTAGTGGTATTTTCTGTGGGCACACCCATGAGTATATTAGCTGTTCGAATGTTGAATACGAGTCGTGCCCCACAAACAGTTTAACTATTGTCACAGGGCAGGATGAGAACAAGGTTTTTTTTTTTTTTTAACTTTATTTCGTCTGGTCAGACAAGTTATTCACATTTACATTGTGAGTATTCAGGTCACAGTGTACAGTAATAGTGTTGAAATACGTACAAGCCACAGCAGGACATTAGCAATAGTCACATAAGATCTTATATTAATGTATTAACATTTACTTGTGTATCTTAGGGCTTTCTACAGGATATAAGTTTCTTATGACATTTTACACCTTATCATTTACACATTCCTTTGGATAGATGCCCGTCGCATAATCATACTGTTCTTCTTCCTGCAAAGCATAATCACTACTGACCTCTTATCATTTACATCTTCTATCACTACCTAATCACCACCTTGCATACTCAAGAGATATTGTTTTAGTGGTTCCCAGAAGTCTTTGGGCCTCAGTGGCTGCGATAGTTCTTCCGCATATACCTCCATAGTTTCCCTGCAATAGGACATGTTAACGAGCCAGTCCTTAAACCTGGGGAGGGGGCTTGCTACCCCATCTAATAGCCACTCTTCTTTTTGCTAGCAACAAGGATACCGCTAGGTACTTGCGCCTCTTTGCGGGCTTTAATTTATGTATCCCCAGCAAACACACCAGAGGGGTGTTCGGCTAGCATACCTGTTAGTGTATCCATTACTTCTTGCCAGTATTTGTGTATCTGTGCATTTGTCATACGTTCTGAGTCCGTAGTTGTGTAATTGAGTCAAGGAGTAATAAAATTGGTGTAGAAATTTGAAGTGAATAATACGGAAGTTACAATTTGATGTCAGTAACTGTAGTTGCGTACAGCTATACTCCCAGTCCTGTTCTTCAATGGTCCAACCCAGCAGTTTTTCCCACCTAAGGAGTGATTTGGTACTACGCTCTGTTTGCTCTGATTGTGATGCAGTGTATAGGCGGGTTATTCATTTCTGACGCGTTGGTGCTTTCAACAGGGCTTGTAGTGCGAGTAATGTTGGTGGTTCCTCCAGATAAGTTGCATACATATCCCTGATCGACATCTGTAGAGGCATATGGGCGAACACCTTCATCGGAGTGTTATGTATGCTCAGTGATGGGTCGATTCTTTCTATGAATCTGCCATGTGGGAATATATCCTTCATTGTGTAGATCTTCATGTCCTCTAGTAACTGTGTCATTATCTTTTCCTGCGTCACCGACAATCTCGGGTGGTTAGCTATCAGGCTCGACAAATCTGAAAAATGGTACTAGTCCTGCAGGTCTAGTACTTTAAAAAAACTCCTCGAACTAACAGTAACCTACTTTACCTCCGTCTCTGAAAGCAGAGCAAATGTGACAAGATAAGATTTAAAGGCCTCTTTATTGCTCATTTGCTTTGTGAGCAATAAAAAGGCCTTTAAATCTTGTTATCTTGTCACATTTGCTCAGTTTTCAAAGACGGAGGACAAAAGTTAGTATGTTTTCCTACTCGCCCTTTTATCTTTTACTACTCGCCAGAAAGGGCAAGTAGGACCTAAAAATAGCTCGCAAATGCGAGCGGATTTGTCGAGCCCTGGCTATGGGTAGTGCTGGGACATAAATGGGTAGTTTATCCACCCTGCTCGCCAGTGTGTGCCATGCTCTTGAGGTGCAGCGCACAGGTTTGATCGTGTCTGCAGGTATATAAGACATTGGGTGAGATACAAAAGCGATCAGTGGAGTTGGGTGTACACTGTCCGTCTCTACTGCAACGTGTGGAATGTACGCATAATGTGTTAACCAATAGTGCGCGTGCTGCGCCTGTGCACAATAAAAATATAGCTGCATGTCCGGTGCTCCGAAACTGCCCTGGTGGTATGGCTTCGTCAATACTTTCCAGCTTACTCTGGCCTGATTGCCCGCCTACATGAGTCTCTGCAACAGAGATCGCAGTTTGGAGAAAAACGCCTGCGTCAGCCAAATTGGGATATTGATAAATAAATATAAAAATTTAGGTAGAATTATTATCTTCTGCAGTGCAGTCCTACCTGCTAACGACAAAGGTAGCTGTATCCATCTTGTTATCTGCTCATCAAGTTTACCATAGTTTCTCCCTTAATACTTGATCTGGGTCCCTATGTATCCATACTCCCTGCTGGATAATGCAATGACCACGGATTGTGACTTTGAATGCCTTCCACAGTATTCCTGCACTCGACACCGACCCAGCATTTAGATAAAAATATTCTGTGATTGCCTGCTGCAGCTCTGTGTGGAACACTTAATCTAACAAGGCGCTTCCCTGTAGCCGCCACGTGAATTGTTTGGGGATATGTGTAGGGATCTCCAAGGTAATGTATACCGGGGAGTGATCTGACAAGGTTTTGGGTAAATGTTTAATTGAGGTCGTCCAAGTGCTTGCCTCCGCTGTGAGTAACTAGTAATCTATGCGTGACCATGTATTATGTGTCGCTGACGTGCACGTACCCTCCCTCCTGCTCATGTTTCTCATTCTCCAAATGTCCGTCATAGCCCATAACTCCATGCCGTCTTTTAGAGCCTTGGCTGCTCTTTTGCCATGACGCTAGTTACCCATAGATCTGTCGAGGGCCGGGTCTAGACAGGTGTTGAAGTCCCCTCCCCATAATATAGGCGCACTATGGAGTTCTCGGAGTTTAGTCCATATATCTACATAAAAGCTGGTGTCATCTATGTTAGGGCCATATGATGTTATTACCATTAGTACAGTGCCACCAAAATGTCCTTGCACTATAACTAATCGACCTTGATCATCTCGCAATGCCTTTATGAGCTGAAATGGAACACTTCCCCAAACAAGTATTAAGACGCCTCTAGCATACGTAGAATAGGAAGAGGCCATGCGGTACACCGCCCATCTTGTGCCCACCCGTGTTTCAGTATCGGAGGTAAGGTGTGTTTCCTGTATGCATGCCACATCTATCTCGTGCCTATCTAAGTATGCAAATACCTTGCGTATTTTCTGTGGGTTTTGCAGCCCTTAAACATTCCATGTTAAAAGCGTTACTTTTCTGGTTGTCCTACTAGTATCAGCCATGCCCATCTGTTCCTGCCAAAGACAGCCAATGCCCTGCAAACTTCACATGTAAAGTGATAACTGTACCAGTGCTTTCTCTTGTCAACCAAACATTTTCTGCTTTCCCTAGCCCACTCCCCACCCCCACCCACTCAGTCATGTACCCTTTGGCGGAGCCAGACCACAGTTATGCTTCCTGAGATCTCCACCTCCTCCTCCCCTGTAAAGATCGAGAACAGCCCCTTCAAAAACAGAAAACAGTAACTTGTAGTGCACACAGAGGGGCATTAACTGCCAGCCCATTTCTTGTGGAACTCCTCCACATGGGCGGATGGCCGGCCAAACCTACTATGTCTACAAACCTACCATCTCGTGACATATTTTTAACAAGTCCGGGTGATGGATTATAAGAATTGCATTAAACTTCAATAACAGCTATGTCAGAAAACTTTACAGTCATTAACTTCCAGCCAGCACAACCCCGCACCACGTATAGCCCCAGATCGGTCCCCAGGTGTCCAGCAGTTTCCCTGTCCGCCTCTCAGCTGGTGCCTTATGCCTCCACTTGCTCTCAGTGCACTGCCAGGTGGGTAAATGCCACAGCGAACTTTATAAGGCGGCTAGAGACACGGGCCTTTTGTCATCATCCACCCGGAAAGCCCATGACGTGCCCCTGCTCAAACCTGGGATACCAGCTCATAACAAAGGCATATCCACCGTTGTATATGCTGAATATAGGGTAGAGGATCCTTACTCGGATTCTTGCCACTAGGTTTCTCCCACGCATGCCTCGACTCATACACTCCAACCAAGAGTGATTTATACCTGGTCGCAAATATAGAAATTAAATATAGAGACTCCTATGAGTTTAGAGACAGATACTTATGATTGAGAGGAAGTGGCCATTTTCACTGTGGATATAGAGATTGCCTTTGATGATCTAGAATTGCCATTTCTCTACGTAGTTGTGGAGCGCTTTGGTCCAGGCCACAAATCTCTGCCCCAGGCCAAACTGTTAGCGTTCACTATTTCTGAAAGATGCCAGGTGAGCCATAGAACCAGACAGGGGTTCCCTTTGACGCCTCTGTTGTTATCCCTAGCAATGGAGCTACTAGCATGCAATGTCCAGATCGTGACTGCTTGGAGGGGAGAGGGGGCGATAGAGATCAAAGGATAAATCTATTATATTGCTCTATATACAGACGACATCCTGATCTTTTTAAGGAACACTACTATGTTGCTAGAGGGTGCTTGAGGGGTGCCAGAGAAATTAGTCTTGCTCGCGGGAATGAGAGTAAATAGTCAGAAATCACTCTTATTCACCACACCAGCAAGTTGTGACCACCCTCCCCCAAGGGACCTGGTGCTGTTACAATCGGAACCCTGATGCATGCACTACCTAGGGGTACAAATCTTTCACAACCCAACTGACCTACTCGCGGGGAACATTGCGAAAGTGATACGAACTCTCAAGATGAAAATGGAATTCTGGACTGCATTTCCCCTTTTAGTTGCGGGCAAATTTGCCTTGTTGAAAATGGTCGCCCACCCCCAACTTATTTTATTTACGGTGTTGCCTGTGTGGATTACTAAAGTGTTATTTAAAGAGCTCGATCCCTCATGAAAGCATTTATATGAGGCTCGGGCCGCAGTAGAGTGGCTCTGTTCACCCTGGCAGCCCCTGAATTTAAATCACATTACTGGCACAGCTCCAATAGTTGAAGCAGTGGGTGGCGGGTAGACTAACACCAGGGAGTGAGATGGGTTCTTTTGTACCTGACCTCCACCACCTACTTAGGATACTACTACAGCTTAGATGCCCTACTCAGGTAGCTACCACATAATTTAAGAGGGATGTGTCACTGTTTTGTCTGCTGCTTGCAGAAAGCACACATGAAAATAGCCCAGAAGAGACTGGCAAGGACCGACAAAATGGGCGGATGTGGGAGTGACCATGTTGGGCAACCAGTTCCCAGCAGAGGTACTCCTTGTACTGTAGGACTTCCATTCGTGACACTTCCTTCTCTATGGCACTGTAAAATCAGCAATGCGTAAACACTGCTAAGCTGGCCTGACTGTACCTCCCCACCATAACAGCGGTCACTACATGATCATGCCAACACAGACCTTCAAGGCAGTTACTTGCCCATATAGGGCAAACAGAGGACAAATTGCGCTGCCTCACTGCCCTCTAGACACGCTGGGAGGAGGGCCTAGGGAACCACGTACCCATGAAGGACTGGGCTAGCATACCGGAGAGGGTCCCCAAGGTATTGAGAAATGCCCGCTTTAAGCTCAAAGTCTGTACCTTGCATGGCATATCTCACTCATGGGCGAGTGAATCAACACTTTAACACGACCAATGCGAGATGACCATGGTGTAGCGGGGAGGAATTCATGCACATGTTTAGGTATTACCCAATATAACTGTATATTGGCAGAAGAACGCTACAGAGCTCACGGAAGTCTTGGAGAGGTAGGTCGCCTACACCCCAGAAAACTGCTTATTACATTGGTTTACACATGCTGCTCAAACTAAAGCTACAAGAAGGTTTCAGGACCTAGTTTTTAGGTTGAGTATTCAAGACATCTTGTATTTACTTTAGTATATACTTATATGTGTATATACGTCGTGGGCTCTGGAGATCAGCCCTGAGACTAGTCTGCTTCCACTTAGGGACATTTTGTTCTGTTCAACTGCCTCTATTTAACTGTCTGGATAGAAAACGACCAGTAGAAGTCAGTAAAATAACAGAGTTGCTTTCTGGTAAGGGACTTTATTTTTTGGTATTTTTCTGGCAACTGCCTCTATTTAACTGATAGAAAACGACCAGCAGAGGTCAGTAAAATACTAGAATCACTTTAGCATTCTCCAGATTCCAGTCGATAGAAATGGTCTTCCACGAGCACCCGTAGACAATATTTTTTTCAAATCTTGTATTTTTAGTGATATGACCACCAAAGGCCCCGATTTTATATTAAAAACAGAGCTTTGGACTACACCATTTCCCACTAAAAGGCAATATTTCTCTCCATGTGTTCCCATACCTGGCGTGTCACGCAGCTTGGTGCTTACTTTCCCTCCATGTTTAAGAACAGTAGATGTTTCAGCAGCGAGGGTAATGTGCTGCATAGCTAAATACATATAAGGTCCCAAAGGAGAAGCCGATTGCACTGCAAATGCTTGTTATACTTGCAATGGTTGCAATCGGAGGAGCTGGGATAAGACCAGATTCAAATGCCAAACAGGTGGTGGACGCCGGATGGGCAGAAATATCCGGAACAGGTCCTTAAAGAACTGACGAATGATCCGAGAGGAGTACAGTGACGTGAAACCATCATGGCGAAAGCGGGAAATCGCCGCCAGGAAGACTTTAAGAGTAGAATGCGAAAGTCCTGACTTAGCCAAAAGGAGGAAAAAAGGTAGCATTTGCTCAGGTGTGGCGAGCATAGGATCGATTTTCTCCTTGTGGCACCAGATACAAAACTGTTTCCATTTCAGCTTATAGGTCTAAACTGTGGAAGGAGCGCGTGCATGAGCAAGCACCTCTCTGCACTCGGGAGCAATATTCAAATGTACAAACTCATTGTGCTCAGGTTCCAAGCGTGAAGCTGGAGAGACGCCGAATCCGGATGACAAATCTGGCCCTGGCTCATGGTGAGCAGATGAGGTAGAGGGCGAAGAAGAATCGGATCGCACTGGAAAAACAGAAGGAGATCTGTGAACCATGGGCGACGCGGCCACCTGGGCGCAATCAGAATGACGTGACACGGCTGATGTCTCATCTTGTGCAGCAGGCGTGGAATCAGAGGGAATCGGCGGAAAAGCGTAAACAAATTAAATCGAAAACGCATTCCCCGCTCGATCCTCTGTGGGTATGCCGACTTGCGAAGTGTAGGCATTTGCGGTTGATTGGAGTCGCAAAAAGATCCAGCTCCGGCTGGCCCCACAAGCGAAATACATACTCCAGAGTCGGTTGATGAGTTCCCACTCTTGATTGTCCGTAGCCGATCTGCTGAGCGAGTCGGCAAGGGCGTTGGAGGCACCCGGTACGTGAACTGCTGTCAGTTGGACACGATGTTGAATCGCCCATCCCCAGATCTGTTGTGCCTGTCTGGACAGCAGAAGAGACCTCGTACGTCCTAGTTTGTGGAGGTAGTGCATACTGGTGGTGTTGTCCGTACGCACCAGCAGCGATTTCCCTTCCACCAGCATCCGGAAAGATTTTAGGGCGAGGAAGATGGCTAAAAGTTCCAGGCGATGTATGTGCCATGTGCATTGATCTGCAGTCCATTTGCCCTTGACTGACAACCCTTGGAGGTGTGCACCCCAACCCTCCAAGGAGGCATCCGTCATGATGGTAAGTATGGGGTCTGTGTCCTGGAAAGGTCGCCCGGTGGCGATGTTTAGAAGGTGAGTCCACCATTCCAATGCACCCAGGATGCGGGGGGGGGGGGGTCAGGCAGACTGTCGTTGAACGACCCCGACACTTGCCGCCAATGTTTGTCCAACTCCTCTTGGAGGACTTGCATATGTAGCCTGCAATTGGGGATCAGTTGTATGCAGGAAGATGCCATGCCCAGAAAAGATTTCAATATCCGGACAGAACGGATCTTCTTGAGCTTAGAAGAGCCACTATCTTGATTATGCGAGCTTGTCGCTCCTGTGAGACAAACACCTTCGCCAGACGAGAGTCTATCAATGCTCCCAGAAAAACTCTTCGTTGTGTTGGACGGGCATGAGATTTCTCGTGGTTGATGGAAAGGCCCAAGGCGTGAAAGAGACAGGCAAGTCTGAGTGTGTGGTCTTGCTACATGAAAAGTTTGAGCTTTTATCAGACAGTCGTCCAAGCAAGGGTAGAACTGAATGCCCTGTAGGCGAAGAACAGCCGCAACCGGAGCCATGATTTTCGTGAAGACTCTTGGCGTGGAACGAAGGCTGAAAGGTAAGACCTTGAATTGGAAGTGTTTGGATCCTACTGTGAAGCGAAGATACTTTCTGTGCCTGTGATGTATTGGCACATGAAAATATGCATCTTGGAGGTCGATGGTGGAGAGGAACTCTCCGGGATTTAGAGACTGTAAAATTTCCAGTAAGGTCAGCATCCGAAATGTTTGGGATTTGATGAACTTGTTGAGGGCTCGGAGGTCCAAGATAGGGCGCCACTCTCCTGGTTTTTTCCTGATAAGGGAAAAGTGGGAATAAAAGCCCTTGACTTGTTGTAATCGAGAAACCACTTCGACAGCCCCTTTCTGTATCATAATTCTGACCTGCGCAAACAGTTCCTTCAAATGTGCTGGGGCAGGGCCAGAGGGTGGGCGGGTGGGTGGGAGGAAATTTGGGAAATTCGAGAGCGTGGCCCTTTAAGATGACATCCAAGATCCAATGATCTGAAGTTATTTGTGACCAATTGCAGAAGTGCTGGGAGATTCGACCTCCAATTTTCAGAGCAGGAGAACACTTGATCCTGGGAAAGTCACTGTTTTTTAGAAGGTAGCACCTCCTTTGTAGGTGCTCTTCCTCCGATAAGGCCTGGGATCTGATTGCCTATTCGGAGTTTGATAGGAGTATCGCTGTTTGTTGACACCATAGGAATGGTACTGGGAGGAGCCACGAAAATTGGAGGAAGTACCTCTGCCATGTACTCCGCGAAAGGGCCGCTTCCGGTACTGGAGGGATCCCAGAGCACGAGCAGTGTCCGTGTCCTTCTTGATGGACTCTAAGGCATCGTCCACATGCTTGCTGAAGAGGGATTCTCCATCGAAAGGCAAGTCGAGCACCCTCGCCTGTACTTCAGGCCGAAAAGCCGTTGCCTTGAGCCAGCCCTGCCTCCTTAAGACAACAGCATCTGCGAGCTGCCTGAAACCAGTCGAGGAAATGTCAAGGGCACTGTCAATTTCCGAAGAGATCTTCTCTCCCTCCTGCACAATCTTATGGGCTTCAGCCCTGGAGGATTCTGGAAGTAGGTCAACCAAAGCCGCCATCTCTGACCACATCGGACGGTCATATCGTCCGAGGATGGCCAGGGAGTTTGCCGCCCTGACCGTCGTGGCAGCCATAGTGGTGAATTTCTTCCCAATGGTATCCAGGCAGCGACCTTCCTGATCCGGTGGCGAAGTCAACGGAGTCGCCGAGTTACGCGACCTCTTCTGGGCAACTTGCGTAATGACCGAGTCAGCCTTAGGTTGTGACACAAGGCATGCCGGTGAATCTGCAGGCGCCTTGTATTTTTTGTCAAGGCGCGGAAGCACGGCCGGGATGGAATTAGGCCGTTCCATAAGTTTAAGCCCCTCCTGCGATATGAAGTCAATGATTGAGATGGTATGTACTTGCTTCAAAGGTTGATCCTTGAAGTCATAAAGGAAGCAGTCCTGTTTGACGTCCATAGGCAAGTCAAAACGTTTCGCGGCTCTCACCATCAGGTTGTGGAAACCCCCAATGTCCACTGGGGGAGAAGCTAGGGGAGATTCCGGAGGAGGAGACGGTGTCTGGGCCCGGTAGTTATCCCAATCTGTAAGGATAGCGTTGTCGTCCTGGTCCATATCATGGCGGACATCATCATCATTAGTATCAGGATCTGGACGAACTGGCAATCTTGGCTGAGCAACAGGTAGTGGCTCTTGTGCTGGAGTATGCGGAGCGGGAGAATTTTGCGCAGAAGGTGGGAATCTGCGATTATAATCATCCAACATGTGTTGGAAGGTTCAATATCAAAGACACTGGTATTTGTGCCATAGGAACCTCGTGGTCAACATCCAGCTGGTCATCGTGAACAGGGAAGAGTGAACCCCTGTCATCATTGTCCTCATCCTCAGTCCTGATATTTTATATTGAGTTCCGAAGGACGTGATGCAGGACGAAAAGTGTCATCAACATAGGAACCATCTGAAGATTCCTCCTCTGCAGACGCAAATAATTGAGCTGGGGGACGAGAATCACCTTGAAGAGGACTCAAATCCCGGGTAACGGGACGTTTTACAATGGAAGCCGTCACCACGGTAAAGGTTGTTGCAGTCGCTAGAGAATAGTGACCCGTCGACGAGCTCGTGGTCGAAACCTCCGTAGAGGGATTCGACAAAGCAGGACCAGGCGTCGAAGATGAAGCGGAAGCAGTCGACGGAGCCAGGGCTTTTTATTTCAATGGTGCGGCTGTCGACGACGAGGTTTTCTTCGCCGTCGTCGAGGAGGCGGTCTTCGACAATGAACTCACGGTCGACGAAAGTGGGACCGTCGACGAAAGTGGGACCGTCGACGAAAGTGGGACCGTCGACGAAAGTGGGACCGTCGACGAAAGTGGGACCGTCGACGAAAGTGGGACCGTCGACGAAAGTGGGACCGTCGACGAAAGTGGGACCGTCGACGAAAGTGGGACCGTCGACGCCTTCGTCGAAGAGTACTTCTTTGGCAAGGCCGTCGACCAGACGGATTTCTTTGCCGTCGACGAGATCTTCACAATGGATGTTATGGGTCTAACCTCTTGGAGCGTCGTCGACGAGGCGGACTTTGTCGCCGTCGTAGTTTGTCGACATAGAACATGTCGTCGTCATCGTAGGCACAGCGTAGACGGATCTTGTAGACGGGCGCGTCGACGAGGTAGACGACTAGGGCACAGCTTGGGACTGCGATGCGAGAGAACCAGGTCCCGTAGGCGTAGAGGCCGGCAGATCCCGTGGGGAGACAGACTTTGGAGCGTCCACAAACTTCTTCCTTTTTAGGAAAGGAGAAGGCATCTCAGTCTCTGACCCACTCTTAAGAGAGGTCTTAGAATGGTAGGAAGACACACTCTCCACATCAGACATAGGATTATCTGCAGTCTTCAACTTCTGTAGCCACAGAAGGAGACGGGCCTCTCTATCCTTTAGAGTCTTAGAAGAAAATGTCCTGCAAAACTTGCAGTTCCTCACCTCATGTTCCGGGTACAGGCAATAAATACACGTTTTGTGAGGGTCCTCATGGAACAGGTGTAGTTTTCCACATGAAGAACAGGGCCTGAATAAAGATTTTTTAGTAGAAGACATTTTGTAGAAGTTGAAAGGTTTGAAGTAGAAGAAACTGAGCAGAGCTCAGGGAGGCTCCCTTCACACGACGTGCTGTAGAAAATCTGAGGGCTTGAGCTTCTGAGGAGAAGGTTCTAGAGGGTGCTGCAGCCTGATTGGCTGGAATGTGGACTATTATAATGACATGGATACGTTACTAAAGTGAATTCTCCCTTTGGGCCTCTATGGGCCTATGTTGTTCTATGGTACTTTAAAAAAAAAAAATTATGACTATTTATATATATTATATTTATGATGTTATATTTATGATACTTATGATGTGTATATATATATATATATATATATATATATATATATATATATATATATATATATAACTATTTTATGTACCGTGGGACTCCCACTTCGACGACTGGGAATTATTCAAGCATGTGAATCTATGAAAGACTCCCTAATACTGGAGAAGTACGAGTTCTTACAATTCCCACATTGTCTAAAATACAAAGTCTGAATTTTGGTCTACATATATTACCTCAGCCAAGGAAAAGCTTCAAATTGTATAGATTGAGGACAGGCGAGCTACTTACAAGTAGCAGGCGAAGCTACCAGTAACTCAAGCTTGGTCTAGGCACCAAGTTAAGGAGCTACTGAAAAGTTAAAGGTTGGGCCTACGGTTTTGATACCCATCTGTATTTGCTCCAAGCAAATTACAAACCATCTCACCATTCTTTGTGTGTTATTTGCTGAGTCATACTGTTTCGGAATTTCTGACCCCACACCATTTCTTGGAGTAAGCCTTGACTGCTCAACTACCGTATTGTATGAGTCCAGAGTATTCACTCATTCAGTGTATGTGAAATAGTGCTGTGGCCGCAGGACACCAGTGATAAACAACAATTACCCCAACAGTTATTGCCTAGTAACCACAGACTACAACATGAACCACACACAAAAAAGACGCTCATCTGCCTCCATAATCCACCAGGTTAATGTGTAAAAAAAGAAACCGGTAAAAACTTCAGTGTGAGGATCAGTAACTAAGAAATGTACATTATAATACTCTATACTACGGTAAACATAGGGGCTCAGGCATGGAAAATGTCTGGAGGAAACCTAATCTGTAGTCTGTGCAAAAGCAAAACAGCAAAAACTCCAAATCATTTCAGGTTAATTTCTTTCATAGCACACAGGCTCCTTCTGGCGTGAGCATTACTCATGTTCTTTCAATAAACTGTTCTGAATTGCACCTGTTTAATTCAAACTCCAAGAGGCAACCAAGTAAATCAACGTACCTCTTTCTCAACAAATTGTTTTTGTAAACCATTTAATTTGAATGAACAATTCTGACACTGAATAGAATTCTGCAAAAGACATCCTTGGTACAACTGGACAAGTCAACATCAACAGCCAAGTTTGGACACAAAACGAATAGTTTCTTTCCTGTCGGTGTAGTTTTGCAGCTTGAAGATCTTTCTGGTTTCACTATGCTGTGCATATTCCGCAATCTGGTGGTTGAGTCCGGAATCGTAGTCTTTTTTCACTTTTTTTTTTCGTAGCCCAGGTGGGCGTTGACGTCCCACCATTTGGTGTACCTTCGGTGACGTCGGCATGCTTCCGGCGGAAGCTCCCACCCTTGGGCGCCATCTTCGGATTCTTTTTTTCTGTGTCTTTTTTCTTTTCTGTATTTGTAGTGAATCCATGGCTATGTTTGTTAATCCTTTTTCCAACGCAATTCTTTTCACGTATCTTGTAAGCTTCAACTTGCTTTCTTTTCCATGTGTTTCACCTTCTTTTCCAGCCTCATCTTTCTGGCGGAGGCGGGTGGGTTCGCTAGTGAATCCAGAAAGATCTTCAAGCTGCAAAACTACACCAACAGGTAAGAAACAATTCGTTTTGCAGCGTGAATCTTTTTGGATTCACTATGCTGTGCATAGATTTTGTAGCAGGTTTGTTACTTTTGTGGCGGCTGGGTGGAAGATGAGCGCTGGTTGTTGAATATATGTTGAAGCACTCTTTGTCCTACTTGTGCATCCTTTTTCATCTGTACATCCACGCAATAGTGCTTAGTGAACGTGTGCACTGAAGCCCATGTTGGCACCAGGCATATGTCCTGAATTGGTGTGTTGGCCAGAAAGGCAATTGTTGCTCCTTTCTTCCTGGTGGAGTGGGCCTGTGCCCCTCCTGTTAGCTCCTGCCCCGCTTGTTTGTGGCAGAATTGTATCGTTTGTGCGATCCATCGAGCTATGGTGTTCTTAGTCACTGGTCTACCCATGTAACTGTTTGCGAAGGATACGAAGAACTGTTTGGTCTTCCTGTGTTCCTTCGTCCTTTCAATGTAGTGCATCACTGCCCTTCTTGCGTCGCGAGTGTGGAGGGCCCTCTCAGCGCTTGTCGTGGGGTTCTGGAAGAAGCTAGGAATCCGAATACTCTGATTCATGTGAAACCTTGACACCACCTTTGGCATGAAGTGCGGGTCTGTTCTCATTACGACCCGGTCACTGTGTATCTGGATGTAGGGTTCCTGCAGTGTTAGTGCCTGTAGTTCGCTCACCCTACGTAGCGAGGTGATTGCTACCAGAAAGGCCGCTTTCATTGTCCGCATTTGTAGTGATGCCTAGTGGATGGGTTCGAAAGGTGCTTTCATGAGCTCTGTCAGTACCACATTCAGGTTCCAAGCCGGCGGCGGCATCCCCTTTGGTGGCGCTATTCTTTTAGCCCCTTCCAAGAATCTTTTTACTACTTGAGATGTAAAGAATCTTCTCCCTGTTTCTCCTCTTGTGTATGCCACAATCGCTGCCAGGTGTACCCTCAGCGAGGATGAGCTTAGCTTAGCTTTTATTAGGTGCGTGAGGTATCTTAGCACCGTAGATTCCCTGGTCAGTTTTCTATGGAGTTTTTTCTTGTAGCACCATTGAGTGAATCTTTTCCATTTTTCCCCATAGCACTTGTGTGTGCTGGGCCTTCTTGCCTCTCGCAGCACCCACAGGGTGCTCTCAGGTAGTTTTAGGTGTGCAAACTCAAAGTCCTCAGGAGCCAAGCTGAGAGGTTGAGGCTCTCCGGCTCTGGGTGCAGAACTTCTCTGTTTTCCATGGAGAGTAGGTCCCTTCTTTTTGGGAACTTGTGGGGTGGGCCCTGCGCCATCTCCATTAATTGTGAGTACCAGGTCTGCCTGGCCCATTGTGGTGCCACCAGGATGAGCGTCATGTTGCTCGTCATGTTGAGAACCCTGGGGATCAGTGGTATCGGGGGAAAAGCGTAGGCAAATGTTTTGACCAGCTTATCCATAGGGCATTCCCCTGGGATAGTGCCTCTGGTTGTCTGGATGCAATGTACTGGCATTTTGCATTCTGGCGTGTTGCAAACAGGTCTATTGTCGGAGTGCCCCACCTTCCGAATAGTCTCTCTATTTCCTGTATGTTGAGTTCCCACTCGTGGGATGCTGAAGTCTGCCTGCTGAGCCAATCCGCTTCTACATTGTCCTTCCCTGGTAGGTGAATAACTAGCAAGTCTATTTTGAGTGGTATTGCCCATCTCCAGATTTCCTGTGCCAAGCTTGACAGAGGGAATGATTGAGTTCCCCCCCTGCTTGTTGATGTAAAACATCGTTGTGGTGTTGTCTGTTTGTATCAGCACCTTCTGGTTGTACAGTTGTTTCTGAAAGGTCTTGAGGGCAAGCAACACTGTTTTCAGCTCCAGGTAATTGATGTGTCTGACCGCATCCGCTGGGCTCCACAGACCCCTCACTCTGAGCCTGTTCATGTGTGCGCCCCATCCCTTCTGGGATGAGTCTGTGGTGATGGTCACTGTTGGGTCCGGTGGCGTTAGAGGCTTCCCTTTTGTTATTCTCTCTTTGGTCCACCACTTCATTTCTTCCTGCACCTTGTGCGTTACAACAACTACATCCTCCCAACTTCCTGTAGCTTGGGACCATTGTTGTTGCAGCCACTCTTGGAGTGGTCTCATCTGTAGGCGTACATTGGGGACCAGGTGTATGCATGACGCCATCATTCCCAAGATCTTGCTCACTGTCCTCACTGTCAGAGCTCGCCACTTCCGGTAGTGACGTTTCTCCCTCAGTAGGCTGAGTGTCCTCTTTTTGCTGGGTAACACCCTGCATTGGATGGTGTTGATTTGAGCTCCCAGGAAGATCTTCACTTGCTCCGGTTCCATCGAGCATTTCCCCCAGTGTATGGAGAATCCCAGGCTTGCAAGCGTTCTTGTGACCAGCTCTGCATGACCCTTGCATGTCCTGTAAGAGCTTGCCTTTATGAGCCAGTCGTCGAGGTAGGGGTACACGTGTATCCCCTCTCTTCGCAGATGTGCGGCCACTGCTGCGAGGCATTTGGTGAATACCCTTGGTGCGGACTTTAGACCGAATGCCAGGGTTGTGAATTGGTAGTGATCCTTGTTTACTGTGAATCTTAGCATGTGCTTGTACTGCCTGTTCATGGGGATGTGCAGGTACGCATCTTTGAGGTCTACGGTGGACAAGAAGTCCCCGACCTTTATCTGTGGGATAACCTCTTGTAGGGACGTCATCTTGAATGTTTGAGTCTTTACATATTGGTTTAGGAACCGTAGATCCTGGATGGGTCTTAGGCTTTCGTCCACTTTTGGCACCAGAAAGTAGTTTAAGTACACTCCCCTGTTCCGTTCTTTGAATGGGACCGGCTTGATGGCCTCTTTGAGGAGGAGTTCTTGAGCTTCCTCTTGAAGCAATTGCAGCTCTCTTCCCGAGTGCTCTCTTTTCTTTGGCTTTCTGTTTGGTGTTCTCTTCTCCAACTCTATGCAGTATCCGAACTGTATGATGTTGAGAATCCACTGGTCTGTGGTTATTTTTCTCCACTCCTGGAGAACAAATTTCAGCCTGCCTCCTACTGGTGTTACATGTTCTCTATTGTCTTGTCCGTGTAGCCCTCTCCTCTTTCTTTTCCCGTGCTCCTCCCCCGGAGGGTTTGGGTGGGTGAGCACCTTTTTCCATGTGAAGTCACTTAGAGGGGGGTTGTTCACCGCCTCTACTTCTCTGGCCCCGTCCGTTCCCTCTTGCTCGAAAGGACTGGCCCCTGTTCTGATAGTTCCAGTGTTGCTTCTGCTGGTCCTGGTGACCTTGGTTGTCATTCTGTTGACCTTGGTGGAACGCCTGGTGTGATTGTCCTTGCTGGTTTCCACCCCTCCGTTTGGCCTCCGCGTAGGAGTGCCTCTTCTCATCCCCCTGAATTGCAGGGCCCCCATGGACCTTGCCGTCTCGTTGTCTTTCTTCAGTTGGGTGAGTTTCTCATCAACTGGGGCTCCGAACTGTGTTTCTCCATTGAAAGGTGTGTTCATGATGTTGTTCTGAACCTCAGTTTTGAAGCCTGAGATCCTGAGCCAGGCTTGCCTTCTCTCTGATGCCTATAGCCATGAGTCTGCTCGAAGTTTCAGCCCCATCCAAGGCGATCTTCAGGCACAAGTTTGCAATGCTTTTCCCCTCTTCCACGAGGTGTGATGCCCTCTGAAGGTATTGCTCTGGGAGGTGCTTGAATAATTGGCCGATCTCATCCCAGTGCTGGTCTTGGTGCCTGTTCAGGAGGGCGTTGGAGTTAGCCATCTGCCAGTGCATTGCGGCGTTCCTCTCAATTTTTCTGCCCGTTAGGTCCATCCTCCTGCTTTCCTTGTCAGGTGGCGGGCCAGATGATGTTGGGACGTTGCCCTTCTTCTGGCCGTTGCAGCGATTATTGAATCTGCCGTGACGGACCCCTTGATGTAAGGAGGGTCCTGGGAGGAGAATTTGTATTTTTTCTCTGTCCTCGGCGTGACTGATCTGCATGTAGTCGGGTCTTTGAACGCTTCCTTCCCCTGGTCCGTGATACTTTTCAGCATGGGCAAGAACTGGCTCCTTGTCTGCGTGGGGAGCAATGTTTCCAGCAGGAAGTCTGCTTTAGGATTCTCCTCTTCCAGCTTAACCCCATAAGCTGCTGCTGCCTTCCTGACTACTTCATTGTATGCCCCAATGTCATCCGGCGGTGAAGGCCTGAAGGGGTATGTCTCCACAGCCTCCTCCGGGTTCTCGGCCTTGATGTCCTGCCATTCCAGGTCTTGGGCCGCGAGGAGCCTGAGCCGTAGCTAGACTGCTGCTCCCCATATTCACCCTCTGTATAATAGAGGTCCTCTTCCGCTTCGTGTTCCGAGGGCTCTAGAGTTTTCGGCGGCTCTTCGACGTTGAACTCCACGTGCTCCTGCACCTCAGCAACGGCCGTCGCTGGCTTCGAGGGGATCCTACACTTTTCATCTTTTTCTCGAAGTCCTTCTTCCTCTGAAGGATGTTCTCCATCTCGGCCTCGCGCCTTCTTTTCTTCCTCTCCAACTGTGCGGCCTGCTCGTCGTCGAGCATTTCGGCTGCTCTCTTAGATGGTGTCATCGACGTCGAAGCTTTTTTCGGCTCCTTTGAAGTCGAAGTCCCTTTTTCGGGGGCTTGCTTCGACGACCTTGGCTTTTCGCCGGTCTTCGGCGCCCGGGAGTCCTTCTCGAAGGATCCGCTGGGCTCCTTTTCGGAGGATGCAGCTTCGGTCGTCGAAGTTTTTGGCGCCGGTGTTCCCTTTGAGGCTCTGGACTCTGATTTCCAAGAGTCTGCCTCAGGCTTTCGAGGCCCTGTCGAGGTTTTCGGGGTCGTAGACTCTCCTACCTTGTCAGACGTTTTCTTATCGGTCTCTGCGACCGTGAAGTCATCTGGGCCTTCGGCGATGTTGTCTTCGTCGTCGGTGGAGAGGCCCAGTTCGTAAAGCGTCGGGGCCTGGCCTTTGCCCTGCATCGTGTAGTGAGCTACACCGATCCAGACCCAGTGGCGGAAAAAAGAATCTGAAGATGGCGCCCAAGGGTGGGAGCTTCCGCCGGAAGCATGCCGACGTCACCGAAGGTACACCAAATGGTGGGACGTCGACGCCCACCTGAGCTACGAAAAAAAAAAAAAAGAAAAAAAGACTACGATTTCGGACCCAACCACCAGATTGCGGAATATGCACAGCATAGTGAATCCAGAAAGATTCACTCTGCTAAAGTTCATATTGTAAATGTGACTTTACCACCACTAGAATGTTCTTAAGACAAAACTAAATATTTGATCAAACAATAAGTTATATGTTGTTCCCCGCTGCCCAGTTAGTCTTTATTTTTTAAAGGCAATTACCTCAAATACTATAAAATGATTTTATTACTATCAGTTACTCATTCAGAAATGCCAAGTTCTCAGTAAAGGCAAAAAGAAATTCATAAAAAAAGGAACTGGGATGAATTAGCTACATACCATCGGTTGATTTCAACTAATATTGTGGATAATCTTACTACTAACAAATGAAATGAGGTTGAAAATTGGTGGGTGGCTAGTGGCTACAAATATGTATTCATTACAATAAATATATGCAGAGCTCAAACAAATAAATGCAAACAAATCGAAACGACCACTGTAATAAAACTTCTCTGTTTAGGCATGAAATTAGTTATCTAAGAAAGAGAGTGTAAACTATTTAGTTCTTTAAAAAAGAAAATATATATATATATATATACACCTTGTTCACAGCAGCCATGATGATGGTGATCAGTCTGAAAACATTTGTCCCTCAACGGAATTTTCTGCGTGCCGGGCCTATTTTCTTCCAGCTCTGGCTCATTTTCTCCGTTTTGCTGAGAAAAAATTAAAGTAACAAACAATAACTAATTATGTCTACCACACATTACTTAAGATGCAACTCGAACCCTACACCTTGATGTACCATTTAGCAATAACAAAAGGCGAAATGGACACATTGCGGAGGACAAGGCAACAAAAAATATTTTTAAATCTTTCCAAATACCTGATTGCGCAAAAAGCGTTTCTTTTTACGAAGATTACTGCATGTTTTGTCCATAATTATGGCAACAAAACAGCACTCTTAAAAGTGCTCCAACAAATTCTGAAAGAAAGGAAAACAGATTTAGCATCATGGAGTGATAGTTTTTCTACACAACTGAATTAGTACATAAAAATCATGTATGTATAAACGTTCACTAATACTAATATAATCCATTAGGCTGGGTAGCTAAAGGATGGATGACTGACTACCTAATACTTTGAGTTGCAGTCAATTTTTCTCTTGTAAAACATTAATGTTTGTAATTTACTAACTGAAGTCATCTTATGAATTTGTAAAATTAACCCTTGAATCGTGTGTTTGCAAACGTATGTTTTATAGGTGCCTGTTCCAGGTAAGTACATTAAAAACTAAGATAACTCCCTCATCCTCCGAGTGAGCTACCAGCATTTACTTCCACAGCTTCAATTTATCGAGAATACAAAAGAGTGAACCTGTAGTTCAAGTGTCTGGTGTAAATGAGAGGAAGCAAATGTGGGTTAAGTTATTGGTATGGTAAACCATCAAGTGAAGGCACTTGAGTGTTTTGGGAGAAGAAGTGCATGGCATTAGACACCATTGGTTGGGAAACACAAGGAATGCTACTCCAGGTTTCTTTATTGGGGGGGGACTGAATGTCAACTTGCAGGACTGTTTACTTCAACCGAGCTGCAAATAAATTTCTTTGTCAGAGCCCCTTAAAGCTTCTGTGAATTTGCTCTTCAAGGGATGAAAAGAAATTAACTGAATCCATAGATGAAAGACTGGAAATATAATACTCCAAGACATGTCAGTGTAATTTTACTAATTCCTGGTTTTATTTAATGCAACACTAATACAGCTAATAACAGCACTAAAAACACACCTGCAACAAACCCACACAATACTGACCACTCTTCTAACAAACAAAGTCCCTCTATCACCAATGGCCACTCACTAAACTATCTACTAATAAATGCTCGATCCCTCTCTAAAAACGAGCATCACATCTACGACCTTCTCACCGATGCAAAACCAGACATACTATTCATAACCGAATCATCGTTGGGAGAAGATATGGCTCCAGTCCTGCATGAAGCCATTCCTCTAGGCTATCAAATCACCCAAAATCATATAGCCAAAAAAGGAGGTGGTCTAGCGGTTGTATTCAGGCAAACAATACATATCAGTAAAATTGAAAACATCTCCATTAAGAATTGTGAGGCTCTTCTAACAAGATGGAATCCTACATCTTCTTCCTCCTGTAACTTCCTGCTCCTTTACAGACCTCCACCTAGCAAGGCAACATTCCCAGACGTACTTCTAGACACAGTTTTAAACCTGATAACAATACACTCCAACCTATGCGTTCTGGGTGACCTTAACATTTGGTTTGATAAACCCAATATGTCCTATCCAAAAACGATAATCACCGGCCTAGATGCATTGAACCTGAATGAATGAATAAAGTTTTGTAGTGCGCAACTTTGTCCGAGGGCATCAAAGCGCATAGGATGGAACAGCTGAAAGCAAGGCGAGGCACAAGGAGGAAACTAGAGGTATGCCTTGGTGAAGAGCCAGGTCTTTAAGGCTTTGCGGAATTGATCAGGAGGCGCAAGGCCCTTAAGATTGTCAGGGAGGAGATTCCAGAGCTTCGGGGCAAGAGCAAAGAAGGCCTTACCTCCCCATCTAGCCTTCCTTGTACGGGGAGTGGACAGAAGGCTCTTGTTGGCAGAGCGCAGGGCTCTGCCAGGGGTATAGAAAGATACAAGAGACCTAATGTCCTCTGCACCGGATTCGTGGAGGGCCGAATGGGTATTACAAAGAACCTTAAAGTCTATCCTGGAAAGCAGCGGGAGCCAGTGGAGATGTTTTCTTATGGCGGTACCTGAAGATCTTCTAGGAGCGTTGACGACGAACCTAGCTGCAGCGTTCTGCACAACTTGCAGGCGCTGTGCCAGTCTCTTGCTTATGCCTAGATAAAGTGCATTGCAGTAATCTAGGCGTGAAGAGATAAGGGCCATTGCGAGTTGTTTTCTAGAGTCCAGGGAAAGATAATTTGACAGCTTGCGTAGGATCCTTAGGACCCCGCAGCAGGTGGAGACGGTTCTGCTTACTTGTTTATCGAGGGAGAGTGAGGTGTCAAGTATAACTAAGTTGCGAGCTGCAAGGGAGGGCGTGGGGCACACACCAAGGGCAGATGGCCAACAGTCGGCCGGCCAGATCTCATGCTTGCCTCCGAAGATGAGAACCTCCGTCTTTTCCCCATTTAACTTGAGGTAATTGTTGGTCATCCATCCTGCTACAGCTTCCATTCAGTTCCTGAAGTTGGATGCCTCGGTCTCCATAGGTTGGTTGAGGGAGACCATGATCTGGGTATCGTCGGCGTACGATAATACTTCCAGTCCATAGGATCTAACAAGTCTGGCAAGGGGGGCCACGTAAATGTTAAAAAGAGTGGGGCTCAAAGATGAGCCCTGCGGGACCCCACATTGCCCAGGCTTGGCGGGGGAGAGGAAGTCAACCAGTTTGACCGTCTGCATGCGATGGCTAAGGAACGAGGCCAGGAGACTCCGGGCAGGCCCCTCCACTCCCATCTCACTAAGGCGGGCAGTCAGAATAGAGGGGGACAGGATGGGATGGGAGTTTAGATGGGCCTCGAGTAACTTAGCAGGGGCTGGGAGCAGGGATATCTGACGGAGGTTCTTTAAGATGGCAGGATCTAAGGAGGGTTTTTTCAAGAGTGGCTTGACAGTGGCCATTTTCCAAGATGCTGGGAAAACGCCCTTGGAGATTGCTTGATTCATGATACCCAGAAGAGGGGGCAGCAGTACCGCCCTACACTCCTTCAGGGTTTTTAAGGGACAAGGGTCAAGGGGGAACCCGATTTAAGTTTGTCAAGAAGTTGACAAAGGAGCTCAAAAGTCAAAGGGGGAACATTTGTCAGCCTGTCGCGGGGCAGGGACGTTAGTCCCTGAGGGAGGGGAATTGCCGGAGGAAGGGAATCATTGGAGTTGTGGTTATTCTCTTCTAGAGCTGTGCATATATCTCTGATTTTGGTGTGAAAAAAAGTAGAAATCTGGTTGCACAGCTCTTGAGATGGAATAATGGAGTCAGGGAGGAGAGTCATGGATAGGTTATCCACGATTTTAAATAGCTCTCTGGGTGATCTGAGAGTAGCCGTGAGGTTAGTGAAGTATGACATTTTTTCTGCTAGAACTGCAGCCTTATATTTTTTGAGCATGTCCTTATGTTTGGTTCTTTCGTTAGGGTCAAGATGGGACCTCCAGAGCCTTTCTTGCCTCCTACAGTCTTGTCTAAGCAGTCTGAGGGAGTCGATAAACCAGGGGGCCGAGGGACGCTTTCTGGCCAAATAGTGAAGTCTAGCCGGGGCCAGAGTATCGAAGGCTTTGGAAATGGAGCTAGAGAGTTCAAGGGAGGCCATGTCTATGTCTGATATAGATGAAAGATTCAGATTGGCGATGAATGGGCCTAGCGCTTCGTTATTCAGGCCTTTATAGTTCCTTTTGGAAACCTGGTGATTGGTGGGCTCATGGGGAAAGGTTGAGGGACAGAAGGTGAGCTCGAGGGGAACGGCCATGTGGTCGTCCAGGAGAGGGGGAGCCAATACAGAGCCTGGAGTCGTTGGTAAAAACTCCGTCCAGGGTGTGCTCCGCAGAGTGGGTGGAACCCGTAACTTTTTGCGAGAGGCCATAGGATGCAAGGGAGTCAAGCAAAAAAGTAGAGTCAGCCGAATTGGGGTTTTCTAGGTGAAAATTAAAATCCCCTAGAATGGTGAGGGTATCTTTGTCGATGTAGGGCTCCATTACATCGAGGAGGGTGGAAGCAAAAGTGGCTCTGGGGCCGGGCAGTCTATAGAGTAGAATGCCCGCAAAGGAGGCTGTAGGTGTGAATTTGAGCATAAAATGTAGAGCTTGAAAGGAGTCCTGCGGGGAGGAGAGGGGCTCAACCCGGCAGTTTATGGAGGATTTATGCAGGATGGCAATCCCGCCCCCTTTCCGCCTTTCTCTATCAAGTCTCACGAGGGCATAGCCCTCTGGAATGGCGTTTACTAGTTCAGGCCCAGAGGAATCAGTGGCCCAAGTCTCAGTGATAAAGACCCATGATGGTCTCATTTCCGAGACAAAATCGCTGAAAGTGATGTTGTTCTTAACCAGCGATCGGGTGTTGATAAGAAAGCCAGATTCCTTGTGAGGGGGTGGGGATGTACAACAGTTAAGAAATTTACATAGTCCTTGGGGGGTAGACCTCCGATGACATGGCTTCCAGGGGGGTTTTAGGGCTAGGAGGGTGTCGTGGGAGTATAAGTGGGTACCAGTGTCAGGAGTAATTTTTCCAGTAATCTCACCAGCCCCCGGCACCTCCTTGGCGCTGACTGGCTGGACTCTGGCGTGACTCCGGCGCTGATACGGCGCGTCCGCTTACCGCGTCCGCTGCGCAGAGACATCACCGTCTCCTTAAGTAAGGAGGATTAGAGCGCTCAAGATCCTGGTGCCTCCCACCCAAGATGTCCGCTGTGGGTGCACTCCGCCCTGGTCTCGGTGGCCAGCCCGAAAATCGGCTGGAACCGTCCAGGGAGCGGGGCAGGGGGACAAAAATGGCTGAGAGGAGCACAAGCAGAATAGTAGGTGAAGGGGGAGAGGAAAGAAGGGAATTTTTAAATCGGCAAATGCAGGGAGCGAGTCGCACTAGCAGTCAGCACAACACACAATAAAATTATGCAGAGGCTTGCAAGTAGTCAGCGCGATGAACAAGGTTTAAAACACAATAGCCTACCTCCCGGCTCCCGCCTCACGAGGGGTTCAACCTAACAAATGCTAACCTGCATCAGATTGTCCACAATCCGGCACACCGCTGCACATAGCCTAGATGTATTTTTTGCTAATACTGAACTAGTTACCTTTCAAACTATAACTCCAGTCACATGGTCAGACGACCACTTGCTTGCCTTCCAACATAAAACAACGCTAAGCGACTCACCTAAAACTACCTTACATCCATCCAGCCACCTATCTGCCGTGGAACAAACTCAATTTGCAACACTTGGAAACACAATTAACATCCAGTACAAATCTGGAAACCAAAAAAAAATCTATACGAGTGGCTACAGGAAGCTTTTGACATCCTGATACCACTCAAAACCACACAACAGAACAAAAGAAAAAAAGCACCTTGGAGAAACATAGAAATAAAAGACATAAAACAACAAATTAGAAAGCTGGAACGTACCTGGCTCAAAACAAACGCCAAACAATACAAACTTCACCTACAGAAAAGTAACAGATTATACAAGTGCTATCAAAAAAGCTAAGAAAAGGTACTATTTAGACAGAATTCAAAACGCTAAATGTGCAAATAAAGAATTCTATAAAATACTCAAGGAATTACGCAAATCAAAATTGCCTAGAAGGAACTCATGGGGTTACTCAAAATTTCACAGACAAAGTGGCAAATCATTACACGGACAAAGCAGACACGTTGGAATCGTACTTAAAACAGAAACAAAGCACCAGCACTAACCCTTGTACAAAACAACAATCCAAGAATGTTCTAATCAAGCCTCTCAACACATCTCACACGAGGATTTATGGACCTGGTCAAAGCAAGCACGCCTGCCGGCAGCCCTTCTGACCCCTGTCCGCCACAAACTTTCAAGACAATTCTTTTAACAACCTCTGCTGCCACTCCAGTAAGAAGAATCATCAACGATTCCTTAACTACTGGAATATTTCAAGAAGAACTAAAAAAGCCATACATACTCCCTTTACTGAAGAAAACAAACTTGGACCCGCTGAACCCTGACAACTACAGACCCATTACAAATGGACCATTCAAGGCAAACTGATAGAAAGAGCAGCATTCGCCCAGATGTCACAATTCATTGAAGAGAATGACATACTTTCAGACTTCCAAACAGGATTCCATCCGGGAAGAGGCACTGAATCTGCCCTCCTTGCCATCTGGGATGACCTAAAGAAAACAGTTGACTGCAACGGGGTTGCTGCGCTACTCCTCTTGGACCGCTCAGCTGCCTTTGACATGGTTGACCATGACACTCTGAAACAAAGACTTTATGAAGCCGGCATAGAGGGAACTGCTCTAGACTGGATCGCGTCCTACCTTCGAAACAGAACTAATGTCATCCATACCTCACCTTTCTCGTCCAAACCGTACTCCACAAAAGCAGGGGTCCCTCAAGGTTCTATCATCTCTCCCATGCTTTTCAACATCTACATGAAGTCATTACCAGTACTGATCAATAAATTTCACCTTACGTGCTATAACTATGTAGATGACACGCAAATACTCCTGCAACTGGAATGCCCAAAGACATTGGAAAATCACCAATTTTCAGCTGTCTCTGAGCCGTGGATTCGTAGATGACCTGGAGCCATCTCAAACTGAATGCTTCAAAAACTGAAATACTCATGTGTGGCGATTGGAAACATTACAACCCGCTTGACGCATGGCCTGATGAACTGGGATCACGGTCTAAAGTATCGAAGGAAGTAAGAAACCTTGGAATGACCATGGACTCCAAGCTGTTGATGAATGCCCAAGTGGATAAACTAGCAAGATCAAGCTTTGCTACTATAAAAACACTGCAACGAGTTTTCCCTCATTTGGGATTTCCACACAAGGTCCAAGCTACCATCTTTCTTTTTCTGTCCAAACTCGATTACACCAATAGCCTCTACCACGGATCACCTTTAACGAACATGAAAAGACTACAACGGATTCAGAACACAGATGCCAGACTACTCTTGCATATCAAAGCGCGAGACCACATCTCCCCTGCCTTGAAAGCCCTGCATTGGTTACCAGTTGCCAGAAGATCCACGTTCAAGCTCCTTTGTATCACCCACAAAGCAATACATGGAATGGAACGACTCTTCATCAGAAATAAAATCACCAAACACATTCAACAAAGGAACCTCTACTCTAAAGGAGCATCTTGCCTCAAAACCCCACCATAGAAGAAACAAGCATTTACAATACAACGGTCTCGCCTTTGCAAAAGTTAGAGCTATTTGCATTGAAAATGACAACATTTTTATGTATGTGTTGGTTTTGAAAACAGATAAATAAATGGCATTGTCATTTACAATGCCAATAGCTTAATCTCTTGCAATTGCGAGACCTATTGCATTTACACCCACACACAGAGCGCCACACACACACACACACACACACACACACAGAGCGCCACACACGCACACACAGAGCACCACACACACAGAGCCACATCAATATATATGCTCAATGCATAAATGAATCTATATATAAAAAAACGTATTGAGGCGCTCTGGCGAGATTATATATATATATATATATATATATATATATATATATATATATATATATATATATATATATATATATACACACAAACACACACACACACACACACACACAATGAAACAACTCCTGCTACTTCCAGTGCCGCGAAGGAGAGACGGACCACTGCATCCAGGCGAGATGTTTTATTAGACCCAGTTAATCCAGCAAATTTAATGACGCGTTTCGGGCTTGTAAGTCCTTATTTATATATATATATCCACATGTATTTAAAATAAATATATATACACATAGTATATTCACGAACACACATACATCTTTGATTTATTTCGAAGAGTTGGTATAGCACAGCTCACCCCAGGTGGGACATCTGGGCGCTGCTCCTGTGAAGGATAGACATTCTAAAACAACCAAGGCTTGTACCGGTTCTTGAGGGCAGTGAGATCCGGGCAGGAACGGCAATAAAAAGGGCATTTATTTCCGTGATATGGGGCTGTATAATCTATGCTTCTTTAGATATGTATATATTAACATTTGTATGTGGTTCTACAGAGGCAGTTTAACATAGTTATACATTGGATATTATACACACACAAGCACGTATATTCCATATGTAATCATAGGCGTGCAGACACGCGTTTGCGCACATTTCTGCTCGTGCCTGCAGTCTGCCCCCCCTCCCCGTTCCTTGAATGTGTGAATAACCATGAATTAAACCCTCTCTGGTGACGTGCAGGTTGGGCCGATAGTGCGCCCCCCCACCCATGACGGCTCCTCTTAACAGCTGATAGTGTGTGTGCTGGTCTTATCCTTGGTTGGGTCTTCACGGGCGACGCCCCCCCACCCCCAAGGCATGAATCTGGTTGCCACATCCGTACTGTGTGTGTGTATGAGAGAGAGAGAGGGGGGGAGAGACACATTGTGAGAGGGATTGTGTGTGTAAAAGATAGAAAGACAGATTGTGTGTGCGTGAGATTGTGTGTGCGTGCGAGAGAGGGAATTTGTGTGTGTGTGCGCCTTTATGTGAAATTACAAGTTATATGGATGGTGTTGGATTTTGCAGAGCCTGGCACCCAGCCACCCCCACCTGGCAGTCTATGCGTCCAGGGGCACAGTGAGAGTGTGGGTGTGGGTGTGAGAGAGCGAGAGAGCGAGAGAGCGAGAGAGCGAGAGAGCGAGAGAGCGAGAGAGCGAGAGAGCGAGAGAGCGAGAGAGCGAGAGAGCGAGAGAGCGAGAGAGCGAGAGAGCGAGAGAGCGAGAGAGCGAGAGAGCGAGAGAGCGAGAGAGCGTGAGAGCGTGAGAGCGTGAGAGCGTGAGAGCGTGAGAGCGTGAGAGCGAGAGAGCGAGAGAGCGAGAGAGCGAGAGAGCGAGAGAGCGAGAGAGCGAGAGAGTGAGAGTGTGAGAGTGAGAGAGTGAGAGAGTGAGAGAGTGAGAGAGAGAGAGAGAGAGAGAGAGAGAGAGAGAGAGAGAGAGAGAGAGAGAGAGAGAGAGAGAGAGAGACAAGGGCTGTACGAAAGTCTTTACAAGCCATAGAAACAAGACAACCGTGGTTAAAAAAGACGGAGCCAATTGTAAGGAGAGCAGGGATTGGAGAATCGCGGGCAGCGTGGGTCTGAGTTCTGGCTTTGTATACACCGGACAGCTTTGGCCCTTTAACAATGGATGGGCTGCACATTCTTGACCATTCATGTGCCGTAAACATACGTTCGCTGAATACGTTACAGTTCTTTATAATATACATCAAGTAAATTATCCCGGGTGCTGGCGGTATTGCAGGCATGGGAGAGTGATGCTTTTTCTTTGATAAGTGGCTGGGCTTCAACTATGCATTTCTTTCATTTTAGTATAATCGCGGCACCCGCAATTTACTTCTAACATTTTAAAAGTAAATCGCGGGTGCCGAAATTATACTAAAATAAAATACATTTCTCTTTTAGCCCCATTCTTTTCAGACGGGCTCGGCATGACTTACTGCTGCAGTAAAAGGTTCCTTATCTTCTTTATGGGGCGAAACAGATGGCCCCATAAAGAAGATAAGAAACCTTTTAAGCCAACAGTAAGTCAAGTAACCCAATCTGAAAAGGACGGGGCTAAAAGAGAAAGAAGAACGTCACTAGGACCTCTTCTCCAATGGCTGGCCACCATTTAGGAGGCCAGCCAATGGAGAAGAGGGGCGGGGCTCAACCCTCGCTAGTGAAGTACACTCTAAAACAGAAACTCTTGCGAGCTCGACTGCGCATGTGCGCAGTACGCCACGCGAGACCTAAAAAACAATAGGTGCCTCATCCTTCTCTGTGCAAGCAGCCGAACTATTGAACTCTTTAACCCCAAACATAAGGTCCACCGACAACCACCTTATCTTCAGAAAACTACTCAAGATTTGGCTCTTCCCCACATAAGCACCCTACGCAAACAGAAATTTACAGCATATCCCTCTGTATACAAGCATTTTTTTCACTACAGATATGTACCAATCTTTGTGTATTACTTTGTATAAGCATGTAAAATAATTATATTTGTTGAGAGAAAAAAATAATAAATAAATAGAAATCCTCTTTGGGCTACATGTACATACTTCCATTGTGTATCTATGTACCTTCCTTGGATCTGTGTGTCTGTTACTTTTCTCCTGAAAAAGCATATCCAATGCACTACCATATTTCTCATCCTGTGCCTCTTATCAATATCTTTAATCTACAAATACTTACCTCCTTTATGTATCTATTTACTTTCAATGTAATTATGAATCTATATATTTATCACTTTCTTCAAATTTAGCATTTCCAATGCACTACCCTATTTCTCAGCCTATACTTTGCTCAATATATCTTCTAGCCCCAACCTTCTGACTCATCTCAAATTTCTTCTACTACCCCTTCCAATGCACTACCCTCTCTCTCATTCTATACATCTTTCAATATATCCTCTACATCCAATCTGTCACTTATCCCAAACTCCATACCACTACTATGATTGCCAAAATAACCCTTTCTAGACTCTCTCCTACTCTACCCCTCCTTGCATAATTGGACACCTCTTTTACTATACCGATCCCCTAAAACAAACCTTTCTAAACTCTTCCCTCTGACTCCTCCCCTCCAAAACTCCTTTCTACTCATCCAAAAGCCTCCTCCTACTGCTAAGACCAAAAATACTAATTTTCAACAGTAATCCTTTATGGGTTCCGGAGTGGCATGCTACTCACCAGAAAAGCGCTTCGACACTCATCAGGGGTAACAAGTGCTATATGAATGCAAATCTTTCTTCCCTTTTTATCCCTCCGCTATCCTTCTCACTCCAAGTAACTGACTAATATCCACCACTGAAATTACTTCATATTTCACAATGTTAATTCACCACTAATCCTTTGTAGGCTTCCTGAATAGCGAGCGTCAACAAGCGCTATATAAATACAAACCTTTGTCCTCCTCTATCCTTCTGCTATCATTCCAAATCCAATTAACTGACTAACCCTAACAACCATTTAAAACGTACTTGCATGTTTCACTATACTAATTCAACACTAATCCTCTATGGGTCCCGGAGTAGCGTGCTACTCAACGAAAAAGCGCTTAGACGCCTCGTGAGGAGTAGTAAGCGCTATATAAATGCAATTACAATACAATACAATAAATGACAAAATAGAAGGAAGCCTCCATTTTCATTAATAGAAAAACATACCGAAAAACAGTTGCTCTCCAACTTTAAGAAAACAAGGTCAAATGGAGATATTTTGGCTCTGATAACTTCATGAAGCTGCTCAACTTGTGGATCTAGTGTGTGTGTTGAATAGACACCACAAAAATATCAGAGGTGCATGCATACAAGAGTAACAGGAAGCCAAACAGGTTAAGTACGCAATAGGGGTTAGGGTAGGGGCACTATAAAAGCCATTATTAGGGCTCACTGAACATCTAATGTGATAAATTACATTTAAAAAGTGTTTGTAGAGTGTTTAATCAGTGAGGTCAGGCAAACTAAGAAAATGCCTCTTCGTAATTAACTGCACATTGTAAAGCGGAAGCAATATGCTCTCTTTATGATTGCAAAGAGGTGATCTCTGGCTTCAGATAGCCCGAAGGGCAATTGTATCTTGAACATTATGTTGTCAGGCTAAAACATAATGCACCTGGATTTATGCAGCAGTCACCTGTGGTATGGTCTTTTGTGGGAGGAAGTGTCTTGGAGATGTACAACTTCACAAAATACCGGATAAAGGAAGCTGTGGTGCACTTGGGTGAGCTAAGACCACCCGAGTTGAAAATAGTGGCAGTTATTCAGAAGCTTCCCCATTTTAAGGGTGACTGTTGATAAAGGACAGTCTTGAGCAATATTAGTACTACGATAATAATGTTGATAAACTTGTAGCTTGCATACATTTTTAGCAAAACCCCTACATTGAATGGTTCACTGCTTCTAGGAGCTGTTCTGCCGATCTCTGAGAATCCATGATATAGACTGCAGAATGCTACCTTTGTACAAAATATCAAAGGTTGAGGCACCTCAAAGTGCTTGGCTTCTAGCACATCACACAGTTATGATTTGAATGATGAACAATAAAAACGATACCAACAGTTGGAGGGTTCTTCTAAGACACAGGTAGTTCCTGCATGGAACTAGTTTTTAGTCTTTTAGGAATATTGACTAACATAGGAGTCCATTATCTTTGGTAAGGGCTCTTTCTGGTGTCTAATTTAACTTAAGATTCCTCCTCATGCGACTCACAGTACGTGCAACACTGTATCCGGAAAACTTCTGCAGCAGTTCCTGCATGCCAGAAGCTGGAGCTATTTGTCTCTATCATAACTTGGACCCCCCCCCCAATGAACAAGACACCCCATAGCCACATATAGGCACCAACCCAACACGGTGGCATCAGTAGTTTAGGTCTTCCCTACCCCCAGACTCGAAGTGTTATTGAAAAGGCAGAGTTTGTACCAACAACGTGTCAGAACATTACTTCTCCTGAAAGCCCACTCCAACAGAAAAGAAAATTAGGACATCTACTGCAAGTCATATTGCCATCCATCAGCCACAGCTACAGATCATGAGCCAGGTCAGACACCCTTCTTATCCAAAATGTTTCCCCAATTGAGCAGACTGCAAAAGCAGATTACACAGAAGGACCAGCATGTGGCCCTGCCGGATGGACGATACTAATAGGGAAAGAAGCTCAAGAACCATAAAGGCTGGAAAAGTAGCTTTCACCTTAAAAATAAAGATCGTAGCGTCAATGAGTCGACTCCCTTGTGAGGGGGTGGGTAATAAAACTCCTGCCCATAGCTACAATCCTCTTGGATTAGCCATCCAGAAAAGCTGCAGGAAAAGAGTTGATCCACCTTGTACATGGAGGCCTGGATCACCATTCTCTCTGGAGTTTGATCTTGTGTCAAACATGTGGACATCAGGAGCCATTCTAGGACATTAAACAATGAGGCGATCCACCAAAGGCGAACAAAGTTACTGGCCAAATAGGGCTAACCAGCGATTTGTTAAAGGGCTACAGAGGTTCAGAAGTACAAGTCCAACGTTGCAAAATCTCCTTTACAAGATTTTCCTGAGTCTTCTCAGTGGGCATAGAATGCTCTTGCACTTTTGCCATCCTCCTAACCACAACAGTGAAATAGGCACTTTCTTCACTACGAAGTGCCACAGAGTAATCAAGAGTTAGGAGAGGTATCTAGGCCACAGGCATTCTGTAAGTCGAGAGAAGCTAGAATCAGTAGAATTAGAGGGCAGCAAGATATACACCTACTCAAAGTTGTCATCACTATCATGTTGGGCACATTAAGGACCTAATTTTGTTTGAGAAAGAAACGCAAAAAAATAGCCTCCATCGTCCTGAATTATTGCTGCCAAAGTAGAGGAACTGTAGGAGTGGTTGCACCTTTGCAATTGTAGATCGAACCTTAACCAAAGTTCTGAAACAATTTTAGAATTTCATTCTCCATATGACCTTCTGTCTCCACAAAGGCCCAATACCAATACGATGTTTCCTTAAGCCACTGTACGGTTCTCATTACTTGGTCAGATTTATCATCCTCAACCTCTGCCCAGTCTTGCGTAGCCCACCAAGAGCTTAATTGATAATATTTGAACCTTGTCAGGAGACCGTTGGTGCAATTGCTCAATACTTCCCAGCTCATCAAATTAGTACCGACCTTAAGGTCCGCCCAATAGCACATACCTCCAGTTTTCAAGGGTTGGCTCACATGGTCCCTCAAACACTCCGGTGTACCGGGAGAGTCCCAAATCGGTGCCCAGGATGAAAAATTTGGGATTTTTAAGGTTTTTCGCAAATACATCCATACATTCAGTGAGGACTTTAAAATCTTAAGCCTCACTTTTTTTTAAATTTGGGATCCCCGTATTTAAAAAGAAAACCAACTTGACCTTGTGGTACGTCAATCAATAATGCTTCAAAAAGTGCACATATCGTTGAATTATTAACTTTATTGGCCCGCATACGAACATTCTTGAATTGAAAAGCATAACAGTATGCTAGTATATCTGGTAGCGCCAGTCCTCCTATTTCAAGTCTCCTATGCAATTTCTTCCAGGAAATCCTGGAACATTTTGATGCCCAGATAAAACTTCCTATTCTTCCCTGAAGTTTTGCTATATCTTTCTTTTGAAAAAACAGTGGGATAGAATTAAACATACATGTCACTTTTGGCAAACAATTTATAAGGTAAACCCTACCGTAAATATTGAGTGGTAAATTCGCCCATTTAGAAAGCAAGCCTATAACTTCATGACTAACTTACTTCGAATTTACTTTTAGGACATCTTCAATATTCTGAGTTATTTGAACTCCCAGATATCTTATTTGATTCTTCGCCCCGCTGCTTGCCACCCCCGGATTCCAATCCATAATCTGTTTTCCCTGGGTTCACTTTATAGCCTGAAATGTGGCCGAAGGCCTCCGCCTTCCTCATCAGATTTGGGATTGCTTCTTGTGGATTACTTGTATAGAGCAGCAGGTCAAGTCAAAAGGAAAGCTTTATTCAACAGCTGTTTTGTAAAAACAAACATAAAAGCACATAAAATGTACATTTCATTATATTTACACAAATAAAACGATAATACACAATTAATTTTTTACAAGGTGCTCCAGTTACCATTCAGTGATTATACATTTCCTGAGTTGGAGCACTTTCTTTAAAAACTTGGCTAATCTCCATGCTATATGCTAGTTTTCCAGTAGCTGGATTAAAAACATGGCTAGGCGGCACTGCCTAAGCCCCATGTCTTTTAAAAAAGGTATAATCCTTGGCTCAGTTAAAACTTACAAAACAGGACAGGGTGCATAGTGGATTGCTCAGAAATGTTATCACAGGGGCACCGTGACAAGTCATGCGACCAATCATTCAATTTCGGGAATGTCACTAGCCTATGTACATTTCCCAGTCTGAGCCTAGTTAAGAGTAGTCTGTCGAACGTTCCAGGAACATAAGATAAATAGGGCTCCATCCCCAATGTTGTGCGTAATAGCTGCTGTTGTCTCACACTAATTTTAGAAAATTCCCCTGCCGCTCTGACAGATTCCAATAGCGGAAGACTCTCTTGTTTTAAGATCTTTCTGGGAATTCCCATCATAGATGTAGAATTTGAAAAATATTCTGGGTAGCCGAGTACGTTCATGAAATCATGAGCAAATCTGATCCATGGAATCCTTAAAGCCCCCTCTAGCCTCAAAGTGTCTTGCATGATCTCCCTGTTTAACTTGGTCTGCTCTTTGCACCAAACTCTGTGCCACAAGAGTATTGGCTCTACTTTTATAAGGTCGACTATATAATGAAGACCCAGCTCTTCATAGCAGACAAACGAAGAGGTACTCGGGGGTAAAGAAATAATGTACCTTAAAAAGAGTTTTTAACTATTTGTAGTGGAATAGTATTTGCAAAACCCCACACCCTTGCCTCATAAAGTGCCATTGATACATTTTGCTTTACATATTTGCAGGAGTTCTGGGGGTTGTTTCCTACCTAGTTTTTTGGCAAATATTACTAGGGCTGATGTAGATCTAGATTTTTTTTTTTTTTTAGCAGATAGGGTTTGAACCCATGAATCATGCGGATTGTATAATATGCCCAGGTAGGAAAAAGTTTCTAGTTGAAAGTAACTTCTTCCCCGTCTATGAACATTTCTCTTGTCCTCTGTGTCCCTTGTCCAGATCTCATAACATAGGTCTTAGAGATGTTGGTATTAAGACCTAAAGCCTTCATAAAATCACTGAATCTATCCAAGACTCTCTGGAGGACTTTTTGGGTGCATGCCACAAGCACAGAGTCATCCGCATAAAGAAGTGCGGGTATAGAATGGCTACCAACTTGGGGGAAGTCTTTGCCCTTCAAAAGTAGCGCTTCTACTAGTCCGTTAATGTAAAGATTAAAAAGACAAGGGGCCAGCACGCAGCCTTGTCTGACCCCTCTCCTAATGGAAAAAGCCTTAGTGTATTAGCCCTTAAGACCATACCAAATACTCGCATTAGCTCTGCTGTACAACCGCCACAGAAAAGAGATAATTTGGGGATCAACCCCTTACAGTCTCGACCACCTCCCACAGCCTGTTATGTCTAACTGAATCGAAGGCCGCAGTAAGGTCCACGAAGGCCAAAAAAATGCTCCCTTTTTTTGCTTTGGTATATTGGACTATGAGAATTGACAAATTCAAGCTCTGCTCGATTGTATCAAGCCCAGCACGGAACTTATACCGTAGGTCTGATATAATCTAGGTGTCTTCTGCCCAATCTAGTAGGCGCTCCAGAATGACTCTTCCTACCACTTTGACCATGGAGTCCATAAGGAAGATTGGCCTGTAGCACCCTGGGTTCTGGCGATCCCCCTTTTTAAAGATTGGAATTATTGTTGGTTGCACCCAGGTCTCGGGAAATGATAACTTTATGCTGGCAGGTAATCTGCATAGAGCCCTAACTTAACTTCAAAAGAATGGATTTAAAAGGAAGAATAGCCATATCCGCTCTGATCAAATTAGCTGAAGGATCGATATATGTATATTAAAGAGGAGCGGGGAAAGGGGGCAGCCCTGCCTTGTCCCTCTAAAAATATCAAACCAATCTGAACCTCCCGTTTATCAAAACTCTGGCTAGAGGCCCCTAATGTAAAGTCTGGATCGCCATTACCATATTCTGTGGAAAGCCAAAACTCAGCAAAGCCTCCCATAGATAAGATATGGCGGGTGTACCTGGTCAAAGGCTTCGGCTGAGTCCACTGCCACTATAGTCAAGGGTAGTTTCCGAGCCTCTGCCAAATCTATAGCTCGTAATAGCTGGAAGGTCAACTCATTTAGTTGCCTCCCAGGAATAAATCCTCTTTGGTTGGGGTGAATGACCTCATGTATTGCTTTGACCACGCGAGATGCATTAATACTGGAGAAGATCTTGTAATCCGTATTTAATAAGGAAATTGGCCTATAATAGTCTAGCTTCAGTAGATCCTGATTAGGTTTCTGAATCATGGTAACTGTTGCTTCTAGACAAGATTTAGGGGGCTTCTTTCCACCCATGAATATCCTATTAAATAAAATGTGTAAAACTGGGGTTACAGAATCTATAATACACAGGAAAACGTCCACTGGGAGACCATCCGGTCCAGCTGCCTTTCCCGTAACCATTTTATAGCGCTGGACTCCTATCTCACTCTCCTTAATCTCTCCTTCTAAGATTTTCAATTGCTCAGTAGATAGCCGGAGGAGAGTTGTTAACCCGTGCCACTTCATTATATCTACTTGACTGGGTGATGTTTCCTCACTATATAATTCTTTCAAATATCTACAAGCCTCCTTACACATATCTGAATTAAGTTTCAAAAGGGCACCTGATTCTCCGCTGATCAGCTCCCGTATTGTATTTCTTGCCCTATCTGCTTTTGCTTTCCAAGCTAATACTGATCGATAGTTCTCACCATAGGCGAAATGTTGAAGTTTGCTCGCCTTCCACCTATCCAATCATTTTTTTTTTCAATTTTTGCTTGGAATGCAGCTTGTAACCCCTCTAGATCCTTACTTAAAAGGCCCACTCTGTTTGGGTCCTCCATGGATGCCTTCTGTAGCTCCCAGTCTTTATTCTTAATGTCTTGAATCACACTTTATCTTGATTCTCAGCTCGATTTTTCCCAATCAAACTAGATTTTAGGGTTCCCCTTAAATATGCATTAAAAGCATCCCAAACTATATCTTCTTCTGCTGAACTCTTATTAGTAATAAAAAAACTCTCCTATTTCTCCCTCAACTCTGCGACTACCCTCTCGTCTCAGAGGATCGCCCTGTCCAGGGTCCACCTTCTACACTCCTCTATTTGATGATATCTTAAATATAGTACCACTGCAGAGTGATCGGATACTATTGCCGGGATGTGGTCACCTCAATAACATCTCCACATAGCTCCTGATCAACTAAAAAATAACCTATACGGGAGCGGTGTCTGTACTTTTTATAATACAATGTGTGAATTCTCTCTTATGCTGATTAATTATACACCATATATCTACTAAATTAAATTCTCTCATTATACTTGTTAGTCTGAAAAAGGTCTTTGGCTGACTATTATATTTTGCTTTCGATGTCCTGTCTAATCCTTTATTTAGAACCAAATTAAAACCTCCCCCTAATACAATAGGGTCTGTCTGCTCCAACAGACAGGACTCCAAAATTATTCGGCCCATAATGAACGGCGCATACCAAGGGCCTGCCATGAACTAAAAAAGTTGCCACCAACCACCTGCCCCAAAAGTCTGATTCATATTCAAGTAATCTTACTTCATGGTTAGTTTTGACGATTATGGCCACTCCTCTAGAACTCCCACTCTGGTCGGAATAAACTACCTCCTGTATCCATCTAAATTTTCCAAAGCATTGCTTACATTCTATTCTTTCTAAATGGGTTTCTTGTAACAATATTATTTGGGTCACGCTATCCTTGCAAAATTCAGCAACACGTAACACTTTTTTGCTAGTTCTTAATCCATTTACGTTCCATGTTAATAAATTTATTATTTTAGCTTAATCTATGCTCATCACATCAAATAAAGTAAGTCCTGGACCCCCTTTACAACAACCCTATCTAGTTCCTCCCACAGGAAAGAAATAAAAACTACATAAATGAGGACAATTTCTTTTGTTTTTTTCCTCCCACTTTTGTTGTAGACCATCCAGTAGCAAAGCTTTTGTGCTAGTGCATACTGCTGGGGAGAGTGTGCGTCTTCACTTTATTTGTAAGTAATGCATGTCTGTCATATAGTCCGTCTTTATGAGGACTACTTGCCGTGGATAAGCCTGTAGAAGCCTTTGAGGGCTGGAAGGATGGCTACCAGGGTAGTAGGTGTGTCAACCCTTGTGGGGAGGGGTTCAGGTACCTTGTACCGTCACATTACGTTACAGAGATATGCACCCAGCAAGATAATGCGTCAGCGGTAATGGTCACCTGCGGGAGAGTGTCTAAGAAAGGCCTACCAAGTGAGAGTTTGCTACTGTTCCACCATCGCAGACAGTGCTGACCATTATCAACCCAATATCTTCCCAGTGACCCTCTGCTTGTTACCACACACAAGGCACTATTGGAGCAGACACATAAATAATTTGGTGTGTGGCACAATTGCTGTGCACAACACCACTATAACCAAAAGTTTCATTACAGTCTTACGTTGAGCAGATTAGAAGACTATAAAAGAATTAGCAGCTGCTGGAATGCCATCATTCTCTACTGGTTAGTGTATGCGGTCCCCATAACACCATCTAGTATGAAGGCAAGGAAGGGCCATGTATGTTTGGGTTGGAAGTGGTACATGTTTTGGTTTACAGTGATCCCTGTAGGCTGTGGAAGTATACAGCAGTTTGAGTGTGTGTAGCCATTGTAATCTACTGCTGCTCTTGATCAGCCCATCGTCTAGCAATGGGAAGACATGGATGCCCACTTCCAACAGATGAGCAGTCACCACCACCAGACACTTGGATACGACATATGGAGAGACAAAGACTCCAAAATGGAGTACACGTACCACAAACCAGAGGTACTGGGGATGGGCATGGGGGATGTGAAACTATCCTTGAGGGGTAAAACCATAATGAAGTCACCATGGTGGAGCAGCGTGTAAGGTTGTAATATGTAAATGCTCCAACAGGATGTGATTGATTGACCTCACATATAACATTGGCCGGATGGAGCGGTCATACTTTGGAATGAGGAAGTACAGCAAAGAAAACTCCTTTAGCCAGTTGGTGTGAGGGCACGGGCTTTATCATGCTCTTTTGGATGAGCTTGAATCACTCCCTGTACGAGGGTGATGAGGTTTTGGCAGACAATGTGTTGGTGTAGTGGTATGGTGGGTGGCGGTTCTGCGAAACTCTAAGCAGTGACCCTGTTGAACTACTGCGAGTACCCACTAACCTGGGGCGCATTTTACACAGTAAATGTGGAAATGCTTTAATGTCCACCCAACAGGTGATGTGTAATGGGGAAAGGAGCATGAGCGAGTCAGTGTTGGCGAGCGGAGGCTCTTCTACTAAAGCCACCTCTACCCTTTCCATTACTGCCACTCGAGTATGCTCGGCTGGCCAAGGACTCATTAAAAGGCCTGTTGTGGACGCTGGTAGGTTTGCAACTGGGTAGAGTGGGTTCCCTGGATTACTGCCTACTAAAGTGTTCCCTTGGGAGTAGTAGACTGCGGGGCACCCATTTACTTTGCAAACTCATCCACTTGAGGACAACATTTTATTGGACCTCCAGATTCAAACCAGAGCCGAAAAACCATGCATGGCGGCGGAGCAGGATGCTTCCATTTACACTGTAAGAAGCAATGTCTGCACCATTTGCATTGGTATTAGAAATAATTTTCTCCTCCGCAACTAGCTCCTCGTACCTCTTTTTGTACAACTCAGAGGGATATTGTACCCATGCCTTCAGTTTTCACCAGCGATGTACCACTGGTGGTTTGCACCAGCTGCTAGGTGCTTGCTAGTGGCATCGAGGCTCTCGATTCCCTCTTCGGTCTCCCATTCTCTTAGTTGAACTCTGCTTTCTTGATGTATGTACCATCAGAGAGCCTAAGGGAGTCTGGCCTCTTGTAAAGAAGGTAGGTAGGAGAATCCTTAAACTTCTTATCTGCCACAGGTGTGATCAACATTACCCATAACTGAAGTCTTTACATTTCTGAGAGGCTGATTTAAGCATGCCCTTGAGAATGGGCAGGAATTCAACCATGTATTCCGTCTTGGAGAGGGTCCCAACAAAAAATCATCCTCTTACTGGAGGACATGCATGTCTTCTTTATGACGACAGGCTGCCCTCTGAAAGACAACATGATTCGCAGGGGTATCATTCAGTGGGGATGGATTGGCAGAGAAATGCTATAGATCTGGGTCATCTGTAGGGTTGACATTGTAGTCGTCCTATAGGTCATTCCCGTGCCCTGCCCCAGGCAGCCTGGTCATAGGATTCTCCCTCCCCGTATGGGCTGCCTAGGTCAGAAAAGGAATAGACTGTCCACTCAGAGGATTCTGGTGGAGGTGAATATGGCGGAGATGATGAAAAAGAATGCCTGCTGGTTGAAGGTTGGGGAGGGGGGCTTGATGCCATGTCCAAATGCCGCTTTCTCGAATGTCAGCCTAATGGGGTCCAGACAGATTGCCAAGAATGTATACCTCATGGTTTTGAATTATTGCCAATAAAGTCACCTGACACCCTTTTCTCAGTTCCTTTTTAATCTCCACACTTCCATTTGAAGCCAACGTGAGTGGTCCAGCTTTTCGTTGCTACACCATAGCTAGGCTGACAGAGCCACGGTTGGACGTGCCGCGGGATTGGCCTACCATTCACGCCCTTTCCACACGCTGGTAGTGGCCACACCCCCGGCGACGCCGGTTTTTGCGACACTGCGACCTGAGCTCCTCTTAAAACACTTCAGCACACCAGACTTCCCATCCTCTGGGTGCGGTTAACGAGGGCAGCATACAGGCTCCAAGCGGGTGCCTGGCGATGTCGGAATGAGTATTTTTTCAGCAGTTCCCAGATAATTAACCGCTGGTGGTTGTGAGCTCTACCCTCCACTCACACCATTCCTCATCTTACTCTCCCCCCTAGGGTGTGCCATTTTCGCCGCCACCACCCCCCCCCTGCCGAGACCCATAGTGTGAATACTCCTTACACCTAACGTGAGAGACCTTCTGTGTATATTTTTTTTCAAATATGTTCGCAATCGCCGCATGTGTGGGTTTTGGTCACGTCCCTTTGGGCTCATGGTTCTTGATCAGTATTCCCCACTATATAGGATATACCGTTAAACGCCCTAGTAGGCGTGCAGGAGCAATAGCCCTATTAAAACGAGACCGGTCTTTTTGAACGGATTTGGCTATTTGTTTAGAAGTGCATGTTACCTTACCACTCAGGTTACTGAATCAACCTGCGCATGAGTGCACTTTGTGTGAACACAATAGCACAAACCTTCTTGTTACAATCAAATGTGCACCTTTGAGAGCACGAGAGCATGATATCGCTGTAACAAACAAAGTACTCAAAAGGGTTATTAACTGTTTGTCTTGTTTTTCTTTATATGTTTGTTACTGTCTATTTTTAATCAAGATGTACAATCGGTTTCTCTGCAACAAGAGCGACCACTTACTTTTTGATTGCACCATTTCCCTACTTTTCACTTTCACGTCCTCAGGTCAGGGTGAGCCTTAGCGTGCCCATACCGCCGAGGTATAGTCTGTCTGGTCCAGATGAATGCTCGGTAAATTACACCACTTGGGCAGAAACATGTCGACCCCACTCCATGGGAACCAGCTGAACAATTAATTCAGCCACAGTTTCCCACACTCTGTTTTTAGTGTGTCTGACTGGCCATTTAATAAATCTTTTTGTGGACACAATCCAGACATTTTTAAAACGCTTGATCACACCATCACCTATCACCACAAAATCAGCTCTGCAGTAACTCTGGCATTGCAGCACACCGGTGAGGCACTCGGCCTCTCCCGGTGGGCCAGATGATGAAGCATGTCACCAACTAGGTTGGTGAGTGAGGGCTTTCTTAAAGAATCTAATGAGTCTTCAAGCTCGCTCTTTTTGTTTGAAACTACACTCTTTCATTGTTTATACAATTTAGACTGGGGGACCAAGAGTGTTCCGTTTCTACCATCCCTCACTCTCTTGTTGATACCAAATGGCTCTTAGGCACCAGGTGTTCAATGGCTTTCCTGAGCGAGATTTACTAGAAATCTGACCAGTTTCTGGGTGAATTCAGAGCCTCTCCCATTTGGTATCAAGGTCTCAGCCTGTCTACGCAGGATAGGAGCCTAGGGCTCTTCAGATCTCCACATCAAAGGAGCCCTCTATGTCAATTTAGTGCTTCGTCTCAGAGGCACTTTCGGAGTTGATTTCAGTTTAGTGTCCTTCTGGCGAGGGGGTTTGAGGCGGACAGGGATCGAGAAATGTCATTACAACACCCTACGCTGGGAGCTTGATCAACACAAACACTTTCTCTTGATGTCAACCAGAACTTGAGGCGCGGTGGGCCACAGGCTTATACCCTCTTTCTGCCCTGTTCACAGTTCAATACCGGACTCCTGCAGGAGCAGTGCTCTGCCTCTGCAGAACAGTGATTACATGAGTGGAGTTTCATCCTTTTGCTTAGCGCTAGGGTGGAATTTATAGTGCTCTGTGTCTTCCTGTTGTGAGGGCATGAAGGTGTTGATGTAAAAGGCTTGCTGCCGTGATCTCCCTCTGGGCACTCAAGGACAGAAACTCAGGACTAGGTGTCAGTTAGGCAAATAGGATTCCAGAGAGGACAGTTCTTCCTCTACGATGCTCAGCGCATCCTGTTCACCGAAGACGTTGGCATTTAGTAGGATTACTATTGCTGCATTTACGTGTACATCTAAGTTCTTTCCTTTTGGTACCTCCAAGTCTTTGGACCGAAAGGCGAGCACACCTCATGAGAGATCTTGTTGCAGTCATGAAGAGGATATGGTTGCAAATGTCGTCTCGTCTGCCCACAGATATTTCGTGCTGCATCTTCGATAAAATAAGAAGGGTGTGCATTCCATCACCCCGTTCTTTCCCGCATTCTCCAAACGAGCTCCATGGAGATCGAAAAAAAAAAAAGACTCCAGAGACAGGGACCGGATGGTTAGCTGCCTGGTTGTCGAGAAAAAGTGGTCGGTAACAGTGCAAAGGTGTCCCTATTGGGAAAACCTTGAGCAGGGATTGTAATTAGAGTCTACGGTCTTAAAGACTGGAACAGTTAGGCCCAAACAATCTGTGAGGAACGAGTATCTCTGAGCTGTTGCTGAACACATCTAAAGCAGATGGTGAGAATGAAAAAAAAAAAATCTACAGTGGAGTCAGAGCCCATGTGCAGGTGAGCTAGAAAAGGAGTCCAGTCAAAAACATGTTATGTCACTGCCCAACTATAGATAGCAGGAGTATGCAGAGCATGTGCATCTACAGCCACACAAATCGTTTTATCCGGTCTGGAGTAAGAAGCGTCCCCTAAACACCCTTCGTTCATGCCATCCTCTGCTATTCCCCACAACAAAAGACCTACATCCTATGGGAACGGGCTTGCTCCACAAAAACGACACTAATTCCTTCTTCATGGGAGATACATTATCTTGCCATCAGGGGAACAAAGACTTAACGTCTTTAAAAATTCACATCCTGCATTAGTTTATAAACAGGTCAAAATGCAAAGCTCCATAGAAAAATTTGGAAAAGGAGTACCACATTACTTTTTTTAATTAGTTGTTGGAAAAATGCTACATAAAACAGAAGTTGTATCTTACATTTGAAAGACGAAGATACTTTGATACATAGTCTCCACTCAAACAAAGCAGACTTAAGTAGTTGCTTCACACTGCCAGTAGGCATAATTCACTCTTCCTCTGTACAAAGACAGTACAGGAAGACACTGTAAAGGTTACTGAAACTTGTATTTATGCAGTATCTTGAAAGGGGCCATGCTTACAATTCAACCACTTTCTTTTTCGTACAAAATGCAGCATTAGATTGTATTAGATAGTTCCTCTACAAACCTTAGGTTTTTTCGACAATCTTATCCTATGATCCACTGTTTACCATTTAACTCCTTTCAGTATTCCAAGTCTATACTATTTGCTCGCCTAAAGCAGACTTTTCCACTTCTCTATCTGCCTGCTCTACACAGGCTGTCTGCTCTGCTCATAGAAAAACATTTACATTGCAGGAGGGTGAAGCAGCGGTCTCCTTGATGAGGTTATTGGAAAAGCCGGGCCTTCAACTTCTTGCAGAAGTCGAGAAGCGATGAGGAGGCTGATGTAGCAAAGGCGGTTGTTCAATGCTTTATGGGATATATAAGAGAAGGCACAGCATCCAGCTGTGGCTTTCTGGATGCAGGGTAGCCGTGTCAGTAAGAGTCTAGCTAAGCGGAGGTGCCTGGGAGGTGTGTAGAAGTGTATGTGACATAAGGTAAGCCGGGCCAGTGTTGTGTGGTGCCTTTTATGTGTGTGTTAGCAGTATGAACGGTTGCGTTTGTAGGTTGGGAGCAGTATTTTCATATATTTCACAATACTAATTCACCACTAATCATTTATGTTTTCCGGAGTAGAGTGGTACTCACCGAAAAAAAGTGCTAAAACACCCCATCAGAGGTAAAGCACTATAAAAATGCAAACCTTTTTCCCTCTTCTATCCCTCTGCTATCCTTCTGAATCCGAATAACTGACTAACCTATCCACCACTCACATTACTTTCATATTTCACTATACTAATTCAACACTTATCCTTAATGGGTTCTGGAGTAGCGTGCTACTCGGCGAAAAAACACTTTGAAACCTTGTATGGGGTAGTAAGAGCTACATAAATCAATTGCAATGAGAGGTAGATTGAGAAGGAATCTAGCTGCATTGTTTTGACTAGCTTGGAGCTTGTTCAGCAGATTCAGTGATTACAGCATAGATTGTGTTGACATAGTCAAGTCTGCTGATTATCAGGGCCAGTGTAGCCATTTTACTGGTGTTCTCGGGAAGTCATTTGAAGATTCAGCTATCAGTCTCCAATGCCTGTCGCCCATTCAACCATCTCTGTGGGCAGATTTTGGGCTGCTATAAACCTTGTGCTATTCACCAGGATACTGTTTTGCTAATTTTCAATAGCCCTTGAAAATTAAACCATGTAGGGGCCCTAGGCTTTTTGGTATAGGTTTATGTACCTATGTAGTCATTCTCACTCACATGCCAGTGTGTTAGATTCTTGCAGCAACACAAGATATATCCTATGTAGCTTCATCGCCTCTCTACATCTAATAAAGGTTCTAGTTTATCCCAGTTTCATAACTTTGTAGCAAACTGGTATTTAAGTTGAAGTTGTCCATCCCAACATGCTCCAACTCACATTTCTACTTTGAATTTAAGTTTTTAATAATCAGAGCCACCAAGCAATATTTCTTCTTTAACCACTGTGCTTACATTGTATATATGGTCAGAGAGAATACCCGACATTATTGCCCAGATGATTTAATAGTCGAACACCCAAGAGAATTCAGTCCTTTTATTTTTTACTAGCCCTGTTGAGCTCCTTGGTTCCTCCATCAACATATCTGTTGAAAGCAATTACTATTTCCCCATATACATTCATATTACAACTCATTTCCAATCTGCATAGCGAGTGGTTCCAGTGCTAGAATAAACAGACAACAGAGGTCATGCTGGTCTTGTGCAGGCATATATTATTACCACTTCACACATCCAGTCAGATTACCATATAGAATCTTAATTAATGATGAAGCCTTCCTTATAGCCTAAACAGAGTACATTCAATCGAATCAAAAGCGCTTCATGCATCTCCTGGAATAGCGCCTAGGGATACAATTCATCTTAGGCATTGCAAAGAATGTACAAGATTAGCTTCATGGTATTTTGGAGATCCATATCCATTGTACTGAACTGCAATATTAATATAGTCTGGGGAGGCTCTTCCACTATGGCAGAGGAAGGTAGCCCCACTACCCGCCGAGCAAAACGATCATTTTATTTTTCGTCTTGTGGCTGAGTGTTGGTGGCAGGGGCATAGCGCTGCAGCAGGGGGAGGAGTAGTGGGCCCTGCTGTCAGCGTACATGACAATGTGGCCTGTCTTCTTAGGACGCCAAACCGTCACGCACACCGAGAGCTCTCCAAGCACCTGTTTGGAAAGATCAGCAGGGACAGGGTCACAGCTCCCGATGGAGCACAAAACAAGCCTCCTCCTTAACTGTTGTTGCCCCCTTGTGCTGCCCCCTGCGCTGCTGCACCACATTTCCCTTACACCAGTCACTCCTGTATATAGCTTTCTTACCTCTTGCTAAGGCCTCCAAATACTTTACAGCAGCAAGGCTAGTAGCTCCTACATCTATAGTGCATGGAATGGAGATGTTTGTTGGTACACGTCACATATATTAGTGTTGAGTGTTGTCGTTGTGTGCGAGGGCCAGAAGTATGCTCCAGACTTTGTGCACAGGCATGAACATGTGGCTTATGAAGGAAGTTGTTAAACAGGAGTGTGAGGGTGGGATAGGAAGTAGACCATACAAACAACTGGACGGCTGCAGCATGGGCTGTATTGGGTCCAACAATTTGGAAAAGCTAGGCTTTAATTATAATCTGAATTAACAACTGCTGTTGGTGTTCCTAATCCTCTTTGTGGAGTGTATTCCGGAGCTTGCATATATGTACTGGGAAAGAGCTCCGTCTAGCCAAATTACTGGAGTCAGGGTCAAGGACAGAATTTTCACGAATGGCCCATACTTGACCTAAGGTTTGTCCCTTGGTTTTAGAACCTTAATTTGGATTGTAAGAAGCCTAGCCGAAGCCCATGGATTGCTCTGTCTAAACAGAACTTTTGACCAATTTCTACTTGCCACGGGTAACCAGAGTGCTACGGTTTCTTCTTTTCTTTAAAGTCTAGTGCAAGTCTTTTTGGGCTGTACAAGCAAGATCGCACAAACGCATGACATGCCTGTATCCTGCATTAAAGAGATCGTCAGACAATAAGTTTAAGCATTCAAATCATATACTATGTTTAGCTCATCATTTTGTTGATTAAACTTTCAAGCGAGGGTTTCACATTCATGATCAAGCTATGTTTTTTTTTTCACTTCACTTAATATTTTGTGAAGATCATACATGGTTAGGATTTTGGCAGGACTGTATAGGGTGGGGTTTCGAATGGAGCTTCTGAGACAATCTAAACTTGAGGTAGGATTTTATCAATTCAGCTTATCCATGAGTCAAAGTGTTTTTGGGATGTATTTGGTGGTCAGTCGTATCAAATGTTGATAACAGGTAGAGTGGGAATAGAGCAGCCACTGCGTTAGTGTAGAGAAATTTCTAGACGTTGTCAGATATGGAAATAAGTGCTGATTCTGCGCTTGTTCTGGGCTTGAAACCAATCTGTTTAAACGAAATCTGGGAGAAAGCCACCTTTTTGTTCAGTTTAAAGACCAATAGCAAGTAAACTCTTTTTGGGCAGTTTGCTTGGTCGGTCTGGTCAAGTTGCTGTTTCTGTAATATAGGTTTAAGTAAAGAGGCATTTTATTCACACGGGCATTCACTTATACACAGGGGGAAGTTGACGTACGTTCACTTTAACTACAGAAGAGCATTCGAAGATAATGGTTTTTAAGAGGTTTGTAGTGAATGGATCTTTAAGGTAGCCTATCAACTGTATGCTTCCGCTTTGGTCAATAGGGTGTATTAGCAATAGTTATTTCAGTTGGGAGCATGAAGACTGGTCGGTGTTGTTCACCTTTATTTGGAAGTAAGATTAGCACTTTTTACCATGAAGTGCGTCAGTAAGGCGTCACAGAGGTCCTAAGAGGGTTTGAAAACTTGAGTGGACACAGGTAGGATTACAAAATTCATGAACCAACTTCAAAAGTTGTTTAGGAGGGCATCCAGCATCATGCGATATGTTGGGTCTAGTGTGACCTTTCTGATTTTTGGGAGGAATTTCTGTAGAAACAATAATCCCTCTGGAGTTTTTCTTTTGTTGAAAACATTATATGACATCCTCCATAGGATTTAAAGTGATCTGTTTTCTCCCTTTCACATAAGAGTTGAACCATCCTCCTTCCTTTTGAAGGGGTCATAAATGTATGGGGTTGAAGAAAAAAAAAACAGTTTTTAATGGCAGTTTTGCCTTAGAAGGGAAGGAAACTGACTTTTTCTAGTACCTAGTTTTGTTCAAAGTTCGTCCGAAATAAATATGGATTGGGGGTATTGAATTCTAAGGGAGCCCCGGGTGCAGAAAGCAAGATAGGTTTGAACTGGACAATATGTTCATTACCCCATGTGGTAGGGATGTTTACTGTGACTGATAACAGGCTTCAAGAGCGTGTCCTCCAAAGTGGGTTGGTCTAGGGCCTAGCTGGTTAAATTGAGCTAATGAGGCTAGATGCCTGACCTAAACCTAGTTGAACGAACCAAATATTGAAAATACCGGTGTTTCCCCAGTGCCTGCTCTAGAGAGCACACACGCCTATGTTAAAGGAGGGATATACAGTGGTGGCACTGCATGGCAGTAAAATAATCTCCCAGATTATTAACCCCCTGCGACATCTAGAAAGCTGTGTGTGATGCATGTTTGGGGGTTGAGGGAATTAACGTGCCACAGAAACATGGGTAGATTTAGGGTTCCTGGATGTCGAAATGAATTCTTGATACACTGACCTGAATTATTGCTGCTACTGCATCATAAGACACAGGTTACCCAGCCTTAAATAGACAGAGTCCCAGCAGTACACTTGTCAAGTGTTTCTGGGTACTGCATACAGAAACATTTAAAATGGAGGGCAGTGAGTGCTTGCCTGCAATTAAATGCCCAAAGATTCTTAAATGGATGGTAAATTTAAAATACCACAAACCTGGTTTATAGAAAACAATAGCAAGTTGTAAGCCTTCCGTTTTAAGGAATCCACTGACAATACTTCCCTCTCTTTAATATTGTACCTTTATGAGTTCATTGTTAAATTTATAAAAAGGAAAAGCATGCACAACCGATTGCCTCTTGGTCCCAAAATACACTCTATATTACCCACTACAAAGATGACATGAATTGCCCACCATAACAAGAGAGAATGAACAGACACATGGCATTCAGGGCCCCCTTAACAGAAAGATAGCATTTGCTACACGGTTGGTGGTCAAATAGGTTGTCCTAGAACGAAGGCCCAAATTAATTCAAGATATGCCACTCACAACTTTCACATTTAATTTGTGGATTATGCAGAAGGTCATTCTGAGATAAGTGGTGTTAAGTCTTGTAACGGATAAAACACTGCCCAAGATCAAAAAGCTATGACCATAGTATGCCAACTCAGTAACATGATTACAGTTTCTATATAGCGCAAATCTCCAAATAAAAGGTTCAACTTGTTATAACCTGTCCAAAGCAAATTACGAAAAGCAACTGTTAACACTGCTAAAGTAGTTAATGCACGTGAGGAAGCATGGGGCTAACGAGTTATGATATTCAAACTGAGGAAAATAAAGATCTTAAACAAAAAAAGTACATAGTGAACACAGACTGAAAAGACTGCATTCGCTTTAGCATAAAGATCACCATCCATGACAATACACAGATTTAAACTTTAGTGGTTCTAATCATCAGATCAGTTATCATGAATAAAGCAATACAAAAGGGGATGATGGACGGAGCGTTTGAGCAAATCAAACACCACCCCCCCCCCCCCCCCCAGTCAACTGATCTGGGTTTAATCCATCACCATTCTTTAGCTCACTCCGCCACCACAGTTCAGACATGGCCATATGCAAATCAGTCTGACCATTTCATATCTGACAACGTCTAGAAATGTCTCTACACTAACGCAGTGGCTGCTCTATTCCCACTCTACCTGTTATCAACATTTGATACGACTGACCACCAAATACATCCCAAAAACACTTTGACTCATGGATAAGCTGAATTGATAAAATCCTACCTCAAGTTTAGATTGTCTCAGAAGCTCCATTCGAAACCCCACCCTATACAGTCCTGCCAAAATCCTAACCATGTATGATCTTCACAAAATATTAAGTGAAGTAAAAAAAAAAACATAGCTTGATCATGAATGTGAAACCCTCGCTTGAAAGTTTAATCAACAAAATGATGAGCTAAACATAGTATATGATTTGAATGCTTAAACTTATTGTCTGACGATCTCTTTAATGCAGGATACAGGCATGTCATGCGTTTGTGCGATCTTGCTTGTACAGCCCAAAAAGACTTGCACTAGACTTTAAAGAAAAGAAGAAACCGTAGCACTCTGGTTACCCGTGGCAAGTAGAAATTGGTCAAAAGTTCTGTTTAGACAGAGCAATCCATGGGCTTCGGCTAGGCTTCTTACAATCCAAATTAAGGTTCTAAAACCAAGGGACAAACCTTAGGTCAAGTATGGGCCATTCGTGAAAATTCTGTCCTTGACCCTGACTCCAGTAATTTGGCTAGACGGAGCTCTTTCCCAGTACATATATGCAAGCTCCGGAATACACTCCACAAAGAGGATTAGGAACACCAACAGCAGTTGTTAATTCAGATTATAATTAAAGCCTAGCTTTTCCAAATTGTTGGACCCAATACAGCCCATGCTGCAGCCGTCCAGTTGTTTGTATGGTCTACTTCCTATCCCACCCTCACACTCCTGTTTAACAACTTCCTTCATAAGCCACATGTTCATGCCTGTGCACAAAGTCTGGAGCATACTTCTGGCCCTCGCACACAACGACAACACTCAACACTAATATATGTGACGTGTACCAACAAACATCTCCATTCCATGCACTATAGATGTAGGAGCTACTAGCCTTGCTGCTGTAAAGTATTTGGAGGCCTTAGCAAGAGGTAAGAAAGCTATATACAGGAGTGACTGGTGTAAGGGAAATGTGGTGCAGCAGCGCAGGGGGCAGCACAAGGGGGCAACAACAGTTAAGGAGGAGGCTTGTTTTGTGCTCCATCGGGAGCTGTGACCCTGTCCCTGCTGATCTTTCCAAACAGGTGCTTGGAGAGCTCTCGGTGTGCGTGACGGTTTGGCGTCCTAAGAAGACAGGCCACATTGTCATGTACGCTGACAGCAGGGCCCACTACGCCTCCCCCTGCTGCAGCGCTATGGCCCTGCCACCAACACTCAGCCACAAGACGAAAAATAAAATGATCGTTTTGCTCGGCGGGTAGTGGGGCTACCTTCCTCTGCCATAGTGGAAGAGCCTCCCCAGACTATATTAATATTGCAGTTCAGTACAATGGATATGGATCTCCAAAATACCATGAAGCTAATCTTGTACATTCTTTGCAATGCCTAAGATGAATTGTATCCCTAGGCGCTATTCCAGGAGATGCATGAAGCGCTTTTGATTCGATTGAATGTACTCTGTTTAGGCTATAAGGAAGGCTTCATCATTAATTAAGATTCTATATGGTAATCTGACTGGATGTGTGAAGTGGTAATAATATATGCCTGCACAAGACCAGCATGACCTCTGTTGTCTGTTTATTCTAGCACTGGAACCACTCGCTATGCAGATTGGAAATGAGTTGTAATATGAATGTATATGGGGAAATAGTAATTGCTTTCAACAGATATGTTGATGGAGGAACCAAGGAGCTCAACAGGGCTAGTAAAAAAATAAGAGGACTGAATTCTCTTGGGTGTTCGACTATTAATAATCAAGACAGTAATCCACAGTGTCGAATGGAACAAAGTTCCAAAAGGATCAAAATCTACCAAGTCGCCTTCATTTAGGATCATCCTTAACCAGCTTTGAATAAAACAGTCTCCAAGACTGATTGCGAGGACTCAAAACTGCAAATATCTAAATGTATCCATATCTGCAAAATAGGTCTAAAAGAGAACTTGAAAACAAGACTTTGGATCTTAACCTTCACCAGAACTGCATGGTGATAATTGCTGGGATTGTACTTTGTAAGCAGGGGAAAACTATTCATCCTTCCCATGGGAGGGAAAGATCCTAGAGAGGAGAGACTAATTGAAAAGATCAGTAATGGACTGTCAAAAGTTCTTGCCCAGTGAATTGCAGACACACAAGGTAGATGTAATCTTGATGCCCAGATTAAATGTTAATTTGCAACAGCTCCTTGCTAACAGTAAAAAATAAGGCTCAAAGGTGTGCATTTAGAGGTACACAGAGGCTCTTCAGAACGGAATCCCCAAATAAATTATGTGAATGTTTGAACTAAGATGACAGGTCATCACAGAAATCCGGAGAGGACTCAACTCAGCTGAAAGAGCAAACAGGTTTCAACAAGCATTTGCAATGCAATAGGTCTCGCATTAGGAAAGTTTGAGCTATTGGTATTGTAAATGGCAAAGTTTTTATTTATGTTTTTTTTTTTAAATAGCTAAATTAATAGCTTTGTCATTTACAATGCCAATAGTTATAACTTTCGCAAATATGATACCTATAGCATTTGTAAAGCAATATGTTTTGTATTTACATGGTCGCTGGAGATACGAAACACCAAGCCCTCAGAATTCATGCAAACGGAAAAGCTCCTTAACTGCATTTGATATGTTATCGCCATTCATAAATTGAGGGCGAGCATATGGCAGGGGGGGAAGGCGCTTTGAAATGACTGCTTTAAGTAACAGCTTTAACTGGGTCTCTGCTGTACCAAATGAGCTCGTCGGCTTAAATCGCTGATTGATGATTTCAGTAAGAGTATTTGCCAGACGCTCGAATGCGTTCATTAGATGTGCGCGTGGTGAGCACATTTTACCCGGAATGAGGAAATGCGGCCATTAGTGAGGGGGTTATACGCTTCCGTTCTGACTGGTGGATTTGACGAAGGCTCGAGACTCACGCGCTGAACCAGAGTAGTCATGTGGTGCTGGGGCATAGAAAGGGCCGATTGTGCTTGGACTCCTACTTCAGCAGATGGGCATCAGGCGTGCAAGGTGGACAAAGTGCTTATGAAAACCGGTGCACTTCAATCGAATCGCTATTCCCCGTCCTCTGCTTGCGAATCTGTGGGTTCACAAAATGTTACGGAGCGGAGGTCCCTGAGCTAATTAGCAGAGACAACATTGAATGAATAATTAATGCCAAACTTCATAATGGGTGAAAATGAATGCCAAACTTCGTGAAGGACGAACACTTAGTTGGATCAACTTCTTCCTTGAAGCTAATTCTCATTACTCTAAAAGGCCACAATTCTTTTCCTAAACTCTCTTCAATGACTGCTGAGAATTCGCAAGCCTCCTGAAACGTCTCACCATAATAGTCTTTTTTTATATCTTAATTTCGAAAAAAGGTTCCAACACTGCACAGTAAAATCAAAATCAAAATAAACACCATAAGCCTACTGAAGAAATGACCAAACAGGAAAAGCGCGCTTGGCATTGGCACGTAACTCATGATTTTCTGAAACCTGTAAGCAGAAGCAATGGCAACTGAAACACACAAGGATACACATGTTAGAGCCCCCGATTTAAACAAGTTAAGCATTCGTTGCAGTATTCTCTTACCTTACAACAACTGCGAGGGCAGGGAAATCTTCGCGTGCTGCAGTCCGTCCAGAGCTCGCGCCGCCGGCCTGCGACCAGGAAGTCAGGCAGGCCGGGCGGGACAACCGGAAACAGGAAGTAGGAGGGCGGGAGCCTACCCCGCCTCCCACGGAAGAGCCGCGATTGTTTGGAGCACCGGAGCAGGCAGGAGCCTACTCTGCGCCCCGGTGCCGAAGAAGGGAGGAAGAGTCCTGCTGCCGGTGAGAGCCGCTGCACCAAGGAAGCCGGTGAGTGGGGCTTCGCTTTGTTGCTGGCCTGCGAGGGCGGGGGGGGCATGTGTGTGCGCGCGCGGCGGCGGGCTGTGTATGCGTGCGTGCGTGTGTCTTGGAGTCTGTGTGTATGCGTGTGTGACTGTGGGGGAGGAGGAGGGGGTTGCCTGTCTGGGTGCCTGTCTGGGTGCCTGCGTGTCTGTGTAAGTCCGTGTGCGCGTGTGTGTGTCTGTGTGCATGCATGCGCGTTAGGCTGGCTTGCTGGGAGTATGGGAGGGAAGTGCACGGCGCGGCGCAGGACGGAACGTGCGCGTTCGCGCACACAAATCCAGGAAAAAAGCGCAGACCACTTTCTTGTCCCTGCTTACCCCCAGACTGATAACTATACGTCTCCAGCTGGACACATGCATCCTTTGGATGCATTACCAGCGAGACCCAGCCAGCTGGACACATGCATCCTTTGGATGCATTACCAGCGAGACCCAACAAGTAGGAACTGATGAATCACTTCCTAATAAAATGTCTCCACAGTCAAAGAAACGTTTAGAAAGTTCCACCCTCGGCCAGTAAAGACTAAAGCGAAGTGTTATTCTATACATTCCTGGGACTTTTTTTCAGTGAGCGGCACTCCGATTGACAGCACAGCATGCGTTATAATATACACAGTAAGAGGACTAGGATGACACATGTATATTAACATTTGGCGGACATCTTTCCAATGAAATGTAACTGTTATAGGAAACAGAGCACAAGTGTGCCTATACAAAATAGCAAATCCTTTTACCAAAGTATTATTTTTATGTTTTCTTGTTTTTGAAGGGAAATATTAAATGTGCTTGTACTGGAAAATAAATGATTTATTTTATAACAGTGGCACAAGATTTCTGCACTTCATTTTTGTATATCAAAGTATATCATTATTGAATCAGTTTACCAAATTCAGCTGTGGACTTTAATATCACAATATAGGACTTCTGTAGCTTCGGACCCTGTACATTCACCCTCTGAAATGGCCTACAGGTAGACCCACACTGAAGCTGCAGCGGGATGATGACTGTAGTTTCAATCGTTGCTCTGTGAAGAGCCTCCAGGCAAAGCATGGCAGCTCCACCCACAGTGCCCTCCTGATTGGCTTTTTCAAACTGCGCTGAAGTGTGGAGCAAATGAGTGGATCCTGGGGATGAGCAGCTGGGCATTCGAAGAGTAGCTTAGGACAATCAAACAGCTGATCAGAGCCCGCATAGCAACAGGAACGAGGAGAGGCGATGGGTTCGTGAGCACAATGTGTAAAAAATATAAAAGCGGGCGCTGTGCTAATACAAAGCACGGCGCCTGTGCAGTAATTTAAAAATAATGCTGAAAGCGGACGCTGTGCTAAAATAAAAAGTACGGCACCCGTGTATATAATTTAACATGTGAATGGCGGCACAAAGGCACGTTTCCGAGGAGAGAATTTTTTTTTATAAAAGCAGGCGCAGTGCTAATACAAAGCACGGCGCCCCTGCAGTAATTTAAAAATAATGATGAAAGTGTGCGCCGTCACCCTCCAAACCATCCTAGATCGGTCCTTGTGACCTAACCAACGCACCGGGCCGGTATCCGCACCAGAACAGGAGGCGAAGCAATGGATTCGCCAGCACAAAGTGAAACCAGCTGAAGTAGCCCATGTCGTGCCTGCAGCGAGAGAAACTCATTAAACAAACAAGTCCCGCGGCGACCCGGAAGCTCTTGGCCGGCCGGCCAATCCGGTTGCGGCCGACCGGAAGTCCCGCCTCCCGAGGTCCGCGAGCTGCCGGCGCATGGAGCGCCCTGCCTGTCCGAATCAGCCCGGGTCCCCAGGAGGGGGCCGGGGAGAAGGAGGAGTGTGGCGTCTGTTGTGGGGCTCCTCGGACCTGAGGGAGCCCCGATTGTGAAGAGGAGACGAGACGCGCCGTGAGGCGCGGAGCGCGAGAGGAGCCCGCCGGAAGAGCGCAGTCGGTGAGTGGGGCCCAGGGCTGAAGTGAAGTGCGTGCGTGCGTGCCTGTGTGTATGCCTGGGAGTGGTGGGGGAGGGGGAGTGTGTGCGCGCGTGTGTGTGCGTGTGGGAATGTGTGTGCGCATGCATGACTGTGTGATTGAGAGAGAATGCGAGGTAGGGGATAGTGTGCCTGTATGTGTGCCTGTATGTGTGTCGTATGCCTGCGTGTGCATGCGCGCGCCTGTGTGTGTGCGTGCATGCAGAGGGGTGGGGGCTGCCTGTGTGTGTGTGAGCAAGGGATTTGATTCGCGCATGCGCAGCTACCAGACGCTCGCTCCCGAGGTGAAATCTGACCTCGTCAAAGCGCGCGTCTGGTAGCTGTCCACTCTCCTGAATACGGGCCACATTAGGTCTGTAGCAGACTCTCAATGCTCACGCATTGAGAGTAGTCTGCTCGACCTAAAAAGGACAACAATTGTTGAGGAGTGTTTGCAGGGTTTGGTAATGCATAAATACTTTCTTGGCAGAAGAGATGGAGTCTTTAATGACCTGTCAATCAGGCCCCTTAACAAGTTGAATACAATTTTCGGCACATGCTCTCAAATTAATGGGTGACGAGTTTCTCTTCTGTTAAATCTGTGAATTATGTCTAACGTTACAGCACAGCTTTGTATTCTCCAGTTTCCGAGGGGCTGTTTACATTTATCCATTCTGCCCCACTAGGAGTTTACTAGAAATGTATTCCTCCCACACTTTGATACTTCTGAGGGCAGAAAGCAATACTGGCTAGAGCATTTGTCATTCACAAAAATTAGGTACCTTCTCTGACATCACCATTTGGTGGCCTACATTCCAATTCCATTGCATAGGGCTATGATATAGGTGCGCATAAGATGCCCCCCCTAGAGTGGATGGTTGGCTACTGTCCTTTCTGCACACCAAAATCTACATTTCCAACATGACAAAGCTATAAGGCAATCTACGCACACCTACAACTCCTTCCCGTCACCACCACTTAATCCTTTGCACACTTCAACATCAGTTCAAAGTTTTCTGGTTAGGTAAGGGGGTAACTGCATGGCAAAGGGGTGGGAATAGGTTGTAATAGGACAGCAACATGCAACTATTTGTTGTTTTTTGTGGTTTGTTTTTTAAGTTAGTCCTAAGGGTAGAAATAAGCTGTCCAGCAATCTAGTATCAGTAACCATCTGCCTCATCAGTCCCAATAACACGCTCTTCTTCTAGGTGATACTTTAAACAGATGGTGGGGAGGGGAAACATGCTAGCCAGCCCACTGAAAATAAACTTGTAAAATTGTGCCTGGAAGGCTGCGCACTACAATTTGTTAATTACATCTGCTATCTGAAGACTAGATTAGTGAGAAACCATTTGAACTTAAAGGCAAATAGAAAAAGTGTGGCTGGGTTTCTAATAAGTAATGACAGGTTTATGTTTTTCAATAAGGGGCACTTTTGACATCAACTGGACAAAAACAATGACGCACGAGTTGCCTACGCCATTCAGAACATTAAGCTGAAAAACATTCCTTTTATTCATAGTTCAATTTTATGTTATGTATGGTCCCTCTGAGTAATTTCCCACTGCTGTCCTCAATGCTCATGGCCCACCATGAAGAACAAAAGTTACTTACCTGTAAACAGCGAATCTCCAGTATTGGTGTCTTTCATAGATTCACATGCTTGAATAATTCCCCGTCGTCGAAGTGGAGGTCCCATAGACAGACAGACAGACAGACAGACATCAAAACATACATATTAAGAAATAAAACCGTAAAAGTACCATAGAACAAACATTGGCCCATAGAAAGCATTGAAGGAGAGTTCACTTTAGTAACAGGCTGTAGCACCCTCTAGAACCTTCTCCTCAGAAGCTCAAGCCCTCAGATTTTCATAGCACAAGAGTGACTGACCAAGAGTGCATGAGGAGAAGAGAGCTTCTGAGGGGAGGAAGGGTGGGTCGCATGTGAATCTATGAAAGACACCAATACTGGAGAACCATAGTTTACAGGTAAGTAACTTTTGTTCTTCTTCAGTATTAGGGTGTCTTTCATAGATTCACATGCTTAAATAAGAATAGAAAGCAGTAAGCCAATATAGTCATAAAAGGCAATAAAGAAGAAATGCAATCATATCAATACACATATTAACATTGCATATTTGCACCAGAAAAACCTTTTAGGACAGGAGGCGGGAAGCAACAGAGGCTCACCTTCATATGAAGAGATTTCGCAGCACCGCTTGACCCACAGCAGTGTCCGCAACGTTAGCGGTCTCCAGACAGTAGTGCCTCGTGAACATGTGCCTGCTGGACCACTTTGCCGCCCTGCAGATCTGATGTAGAGGCACTCCAGCAAACAGGCGGTAGACAGGGGAGGGGAATTCCTATCGCCCGACGCCCGAGACATCTAGATTTCTTGCAAGGGCAAGAAGTTTTAATGTCTGTTTTGTCCAAAGGACAAGAAGACTGTGCACTGTAGTAAATCAAGACAGACGGAAACAAAGTGCTTTATATGAGAGGTAGTTACATTACACAAGGATTCATATTGTATTGCTGTAGGCACGGGGAGATTAAAAGCTATGCCCAGACTCACAGGATGTTGAACAGACACGGAGAACCGAACCTGGTTCCCCAGCTCCCAAGTCGGCCGCTGCGGCTTAGGCAGCATCGTCTCCATTGAATACGAGCATGTTTAAGTTCAAATTGGCAGGTTCAAACAGAAATTGCACAGCGCTGTCAGCTAAGAGGTTTTTGTCTTTCTCCACGAAGCCTTCATGCAGCTTCCAGGCGCCTCTTCTGGCTCTTTCAATCCTTAGAGCAAGAGGGAAACATGATGCAGCTTCTGCAGTCCGAGAACAGCCCGCATTGGAGGGTAAGAGCCTGGCGGACCCTGCTCTCACCTGGACTCTTTGTTCACCCTTTTGATGTGCTGCCTTTGGGCCTCTCAGATTCAGCACCCAGGTCGCTCCCCTCTCACTTGCATTTGACTCCTGCAGTGCAGTAATTCACGGGCCCCTCCCTTCGCACATTGCTTTCCCTCTGCACTTATCTGGTGCCTGTGCTCCCCCCTGGCCTCACCTGCATCCCCTGCTCCCCGCCCCTGGACCTCTCATGTTACAACCAGAGTGTGCAATAAAGCTCCGGCCAGTACTTCCCTTTCCATGAGCCTCTCACGTTTCACACGGTACCTGCACTATGCCTTTATCTCTCCTCATGGCTTATCTGGCCCTTTGAGCCTTAATTTCAATTAAATAACGTTACCAAAATCTTGCAGTTTAAATTGTCAGGGACTTAACGTGCTTTTCTGCGCAGCAGTAAGGCTGACTTTAGGGATGCACTGGGGCGCTAAACTAAGGGTGATCTCTTCAATTTAACACTTGCCCAGGATCACACAATGTGGCTCCGCGCCCCCGTGTGGCAGCCGATAATAAAGTCACATTTCCATAAGAGCCTGGTTCCTTTTTGTGCCTGCATAAGGCAGAATGTACTTCAAATGTACTGGGAGAGGTAAATAAAGCAGCATGTACGGTAGGACAGTGTGTTTATGCAGTGAACAGAAACATGCTTCTTACAAATAGATAGGAAAGTAAACTGGGTTGAGAAGGTAATGTAAGTGTTTCCAAAGAAATCTGCCTCTAGAGCCCCGGATTCTCTTTCACAGCTACATCTTGCAATGAACATGAAATGCCGCCACAGATCCAAGGCTTTTACTCTCAGGCAGTCAGGAAGGAAGTTTTTTTTCTTCTGGAAAGTAATCGTATGCAAAACAAATAAATACACCACATGGAAAAGTTCCAGGTAGAAGCTTCTTAAAGCAGAAACAGCTAACTTTAAAAAACCTCTCAGGAGTGGCAGCATAACCAATTGAATGTGTACTTATGCTGTGTGCCAGCCGGCATAAATTACAAAAGTACAAACTATAGAACATCCTCTACTTGCTATTTAACACCCTAACCACCTCGAGCTATGTCTACCACCCTTTCCTTCTCCTGTTTGCAGTCTCAGATCTGTCTTTTTTCTAATTCCCTGCTCAACTCATCTCCTTTCTCTTGCTGTGTCTCAAGTCTCTGCCATTGGTACAGTTTACCATTGTGATCCAGTCTAACCCCCATGCTGTATTTCTTACCCAATCAAAGTCCCCTTTCTTTTCTTGCTGCCCTCCCTTCTTTCTGCCCTCTACCAACCATCTAGTTCCCTGTGATTCTCATCTGCCTTTTCTTTTAAAAGACAAACCATCTCCTTTCTTTAAAAATCAGCATAGCCCTAGCTTTGTTGTATTCCCTCCCCTGAAGCCATAAGTGGTTCCTTCTTTAACCCGTTTCATGCCCCGCCGATTTTGCGGAAGTGCAGCACTTCCACAAAACGGGCGGGCCGTAAACTGGGCAGGTAGTGCTGCCGTCGGCCAATGGCAGCATGGAAGGGGTTAAGACCTCTCCTATATTTCGCTGTGAACTAATGGTCCATCAGTGGTTCCCACTTTAACCCCTGCCTAAGGGCATCACTGCCTTCCTCTGCAAATCCTACTTCCACCTGCCCACCCCGTTACATCACTGCCAACCTGTGTAACTCCTCCCTCAGGACATCACTGCATCCCTCTGTAACTCACCTGCACCCCCCATACATCACAGGCTCTCATGTAACCTCTTGGTCATCACTGACTCCCACTGTAACACATTTTCATCTCTAGAACGAGCCCAAGTAATGCTGATGTGAATGTTTGTAAATGTTGTTACCTCTGTCATACATGTGATGGAGGGTTTTCCATGTTCTGGTGTCAGGGCATGCCTAGAACATATTACACCTGGAGGACTGACAGGTGCTTCATTTTAAACGTCTTGTGTACAGTGCACAGTGCACAGGTGCAACACTTGCCTCACTGGTCACTATTGACTTGTTCTCTGGCTGCTGTCCTGAGGGAGACACCTACGGATTTGTGAAGTATTAATCACATACTGGGAACATTATCAATTTTTGGAGGCTGAATCCTGGCGCAGCCACCGCCATATTAACCTCATGACCAAGGTGACTGCCACGTTTACTGTAACTTCATCATTTTCATCCTATTTTTCCATTCCTCTTTCTTCTTTTGCAAATGTCCTTAAATCTCCACTCTTCCCGTCTCTCTCTGACTTTTTATGTTGTCTTTCTAACAACCAACTAGGTCACCCTTTCTTTAAGTTGCCATTGATTTTTGACCCTATTCCATAACCTATCATTCCTTTCTGTCTATCTTCAGACTTGTGAGTTGGCTTTCCGGGACAAAATGATGGTTGAGCACATCTCAATAGCACTAAGTCAAAACTATTCGTAAATTGTTGTTTCTGGTCAAAATCCTCTGTGTCTGCAACCAAGTCCTTTCAAAATGCCCCCACAATTTGCTAGAGTACTCTCTAGCCTCCATCTGAAAAGATGGGGAAAGTTTTGAAAACAAACAAGTTAATCCTTTTGGCTTTTGTCATCAGGCCCCCAAGTTCTTTATTTGCTAGATTTGTCCTGCCTGTCACATTATTCATGGTTCTCCCTCGATGTCTGCTTATACCACAATGTTCTTTATTTAAAAAAATGCAAGGTTTGGTTCCAGCTGATTTGTGACAATCTTTTATATTCATTGTAAATATCTTGTAGAAAAACCATACGTAATGTTAATATGTAATATTGATTTAGCAGTATAGCATACACTGGGTAAAGTATAATTTCTGAATCGTGTATGCTCCCTCTTTGTTGACATTGTTCTCCCAATACTTCAGCACTAGGATGTCTAAAATGCCTCTAACACCAAAGGTACACTTTTGGCGGTCAGTTTAATTGATTTAGGAAATAGGTTAGACAAGTAGATTTCTTTGCAGGACAAGTAGTTTTCTGCACAATTTTGTCCACTGGACAAGTAAAATTTTTTTAAAATTCCACACCCCTGGGTAGAGGATGCAACTGCTCTCGTCGAGTGTGCTCGCACCGGAGCAGAAAGAGGCTTGCCAGCTCCTTGATGGCAGAAGGATATTGCAGAAGAAATCCAACGAGTGATGGTCTGTTTAGTGACCGATGTCCCTTGCGCATCCACCCATAGGCTACAAAGAGTTGGTCAGACCTTCAAAAGACAGCAGTGCGTTTGATGTAGAATTTGAGGCAACGCTTCAGGTCAAGGGAATGAAGAGTACGCTCAGCGGGAGACTGAGGGTTAGGGAAAAAAGTCTTGAGAATGACTGGTTCGTTAAGGTGGAAGTCAGATGGAACCTTTGGTATAAACTTAGGGTTTGAACGAAGTACAACAGCGTCCTTTGAGAATTGAAGAAAAGGCGGCTGAATGGTGAAAGCTTGGATGTCGCTCACTCGCCTGGAGGATGCAAGTGCGAGGAGCAGGCAAACTTTCCAAGTAAGGAATTTCAAATCTGCTGAGTTGATTGGTTCGAATGGAGGCTTGAGAAGCTGAGCTAAGACAAGATTCAGACGCCAAGCAGGTGGAGGACGCCGGATAGGTGGAAACATCCGGAACAGACCCTTAAAGAACTGGAAAATGATTCGAGAGGAGTACAGAAATGTGGAACCATCATGGCGGAAGCATGAAAGTGCGGCTAGGAAAACTTTGAGAGTGGAATGTGAAAGTCCTGACTTTGCCAAAAGGAGGAAGAAAGGCAGGATTTGCTCAGGGGTGGCGAGCATAGGATCAATGTTTTCCGAGTGGCGCCAAACACAAAACCGTTTCCATTTCAATTTATAGTTTTTAATGGTTGAAGGAGCACGTGCATGAGCAAGGACCTGTCTGCAGTCAGTAGCAATATTTAGATGGGCTAACTCATGGTGATCAGGTTCCAAGCGTGAAGCTGGAGAGATGCCGGGTCTGGATGGCAGATCTGTCCGTGGTTCATGGGGAGAAGGTGAGGCAGGGGGCGATGAGGGATCGGATCGCACTGGGAAAGAAGAAGATCCATGAACCATGGTCGACGCGCCACCTAGGCGCAATCAACAGGATGCGACATGGTTGTGCTCTCATTCTGTGTAGGAGACTAGGAACAAGTGGGATTGGCGGAAAAGCGTATATGAATTCTTTCGACCAGTTGATCGAAAATGCATTCCCGCTCGATCCTTTGTGGGGATGCCAACTTGCATAGCGTAGGCCTTTGCGATTGAGTGGTGTCGCAAATAGATCCAGGTCCGGTTGGCCACACATGCGAAAGACATAGTCCAGAGTAGGCAGATGGAGTTCCCACTCGTGGTTGACTGTGGCAGAACTGCTGAGAGAGTCTGCAAGGGCATTGGAGATGCCCGGTACATGAACTGCAGTCAAATGGACTCGATGCTGTATCGCCCATTCCCAGATCTGCTGTGCCTGTCTGGAGACCAGAAGAGATTTCGTACCCCCTTGCTTGTTGAGGTAGTGCATACTGGTGGTGTTGTCCGTACGCACCAACAGAGACTCGCTCTCTCCTTCCACCAGCAGACGGAAGGACTTCAGGGCGAGAAAGATGGCCAAGAGCTCCAGGCGATTGATGTGCCACCTGCGTTGGTCCGCAGTCCATTTGCCGTTGACTGACAACCCTTCGAGGTGTGCGCCCCAACCCGCTAAGGAAGCGTCCGTTGTAAGGGTAAGTGTGGGGGCGGTCTCCTGAAACATGCGCCCTGTCGCGATGTTGGGAGGGTGAGCCCACCACGTCAACGCTCCCAAAGTCGAGGTGTCAGTGAGACCTTGTCGTTTAATGTGCCCGAGACTTGCCGCCAGTGTTTGTCCAATTCTTCTTGGAGTACTCTCATGTGTAACCTGCAGTTGGGGATCAATGGTCTGCAGGACGACATCATGCCCAGAAAGGATTTCAATATTCGGACAGAAGTAGACTTTTTTGAGCGTAGAAGAGCCACCAGTTTGGAAAAGCGAGCTTGACGCTCCAGTGAAAGAAACACCTTTGCTAGGTTCGTGTCTATTAATGCTCCCAGAAAAACTCTTTGCTGTGCCGGAAGGACATGCGATTTCTCGTAGTTGATGGAAAGATCCAAGTTCTTGAAGACTGACAGGCAAGTCTGAGTGTGTTGTGCTGCGAGAAAGGTTGGGGGGCTTTATCAGGCAGTCGTCTAAGTAGGGGTAAATTTGTATGCCCTGTAGGCATAAATAAGCCGCTACCGGAGCCATGATCTTTGTGAAGACCCTCGGAGCGGAATGAAGGCCAAAAGGCAGAACCTTGAATTGGAAGTGTTTTGTCCCTACTTTGAAACGCAGGAACTTTCTGCGTCTGTGATGGATTGGCACATGAAAGTAGGCATCTTGGAGGTCGATTGTGGAGAGGAACTCCTCGGGGTTTAGGAACTGTAAGATTTCCAGCAAAGTCAGCATTCGAAATGTTTGGGACTTGATGTACTTGTTGAGGGCTCTGAGATCTAATATCGGGCGCCACTCTCCCAATTTCTTTTTGATGAGAAAAAAATCAAATAAAATCGTGAGTAAAAGCTCGTCTCTCGTAATCGAGGAACCACTTACGACTGCTCCTTTTTGAATCATGACTGCAACTTGTGCAAACAGTTCCTTCAAGTGTGCTGGAGGGGGACCAGTAGGTGGGCGGTTGGGAGGAAACTTGAGAAATTCTAGGGCGTGGCCTCTTGAAATCACATCCAAGACCCAACGATCGGAGGTTATTTGCGACCAATTTGTAGAAGTTTCAGGAGATTCGACCTCCAAATCTGCAGAGCAGGAAAAGAATTGGTGTTTAGAAAGTCATTGCTTTTTGGAGGAGTTTCCTCCTCTGTAGGAGGATTTTCTCCTGTATGGTCTGAAATCGGTCTGTCTAGACCAGAGGTCTTCAATCTGTGGGGCGCGACCCCCAGGGGGGCCGTGGTGTCCTGGGAAGGGGGTCGCACATTCCCCAGCTTCACTTGTGTCTGCAATACAAAATGTTTGTTTTCTTTTGGAAAAAGACAGCTGTCCTGGGGCTAATTTAGATCGTTATCACCTGAAGTTTCATCAATTGAGTGTCTTGTGCTGTGAAAAGCTTTCGTGTCAGGGTGCCTGCTTGACTGAATGAAATACAAATTATTAGTTAATCTGCAAGCGTAAAGGGTGCTTGGGAGCTGGTTCTGGTTTTAATTGATTGAATCATTTCAGGCTTTGTAATGACAACGATTTGTTTGTTTTGAGTGGTAGTACAAAGAGTTAACAACTGGGCTGTGAAGGGCTTGCTTTTAATTGGGACTGCATTTACACAACCCTTAGTACCCCTGAGGAGGTGTTGAAGGAACAGTTATGAGAAAAAAAAATTGCATTACATACGCACTGGTATTACTAAACTTTACATTTTGGAAGCACTATTTTATTGTAAAACTAATTGCACATTGTGCAGAATTCTATCTTACACTGTGTGTAATGCAAGTTTAAAATAATGACTTACATATTCACAGTGCTTTCTGTCACAGGCTGTGACCTCGTAGTACTAAAAATACAAATCACTATTCTACACTGCACCAATCTAGATTTAATTATGTGGCTCTCTAGTTACACACAGATCTCTGCAGTACATTAACTAATAGGGGTTACACAATGTACTACAGTGCATTTCTGACTGACAACTTTCGAAAATGTATTTTTCATTTACCCTGCCCTTTATGTTATATGTAGGTACCTGATGGTAAAAGACCTAATACACTTTCAGAATATTTTGGGACTTGTTTATGAAAGGCTTAAAAACACCCTGATTTATCGTTCTGAATATATTTCAAAACAAAGAGACAAGAGGAGCAGGGAGGCCGACGTACAAATAAAAGGTGAGAGGGGCCGTATGGTTATTTAGATCGAGGGTGGCATCTACTTAAACGTGAATGTAGTAGAGAGAGATAGAGTATCTCCAATGTGAAAAGCTATTTTTAAAGCCCAATACGGGATGTGATATTTTAGCACAAGGGGAGCATATCTCGTAAAGGACATAGAGACTTCTATTCGGATTAAGACTACCAATATCTTGAACACGAGGATAGCAGAGTTAAACATCGCATCCTTAATGCGGAAATATACATCAGAAGCCAAAACGAGGTTTGTTTAGGAGCAAGGTAGGGGAAATGTCTGCTAGAGACAGTATGCTTCGTTAATTAATGGCGGGACAACAAAATGAATAAATCTACTTATGGGAAAATATAGATAGCGTCTTTTCAATATAAAAGAGGAGATAGAGATATGTTAAACAAGACTGTCTAAATATCATTGAGGTTGATGGAGTATACTTCTCTTTTCTAGAGCGTGATAAATGATAAAATCAGTTCTTGATGAATTTGAAGAAGGTCGCGCTAATTAACCAGAGCGCTGAACGAAAGGCACAAGTATCAAAGCATCCAGCCATGCGCTGTGTTTTTGGTCTTTTCCCATATTAGTGGGTATGTGGTGATTCTGTTTCTTTTTAGAGGCACGAATTAAGACAAGTATCGGATATCAAATACTAAGGTGCACCCCCCTTTTTTGTGTTGTCTCCATTAGGACATCTTTGACTATCTACAAAAAACCGGTGGCTCCCTTGACTCAAAGAATATTCCGAATTTATAAGGTAAATAGAGTTTCGTTAAGTGGTGCAGATTTAGGTAACTAACTTAGACAACACTGCCATTACTAATATTAATCCCCCCTTTTTTGGAATTCAGAATCGTGCACTATTCATGAAATAAATAGCGTACTACCTCGTAAGAAGGTGTCTGGATCACTATCAACTAAAGTGGTGGTGACCTTGAACTAACCATAAGACACAGATATTTCAAGGTAAATATAGCTTGAATAACAGGTGCAAAGCAAGTAAACCAGTTTTGAGAACATCCTTATTGTTAACATCATACCTTGCTTTGAACTATTTAGATGTGTTCAACTATCCAGTGACACTGCACCATTCCATAAGAAGGTGACCTATAAGATCCAGGAAGAATCCTTTAATTGAATATTAAGGATCGATTACTACCCTCTTCCCCTATAAGGTACACTCAATTGAATAAAGATGTGGTTTTTGCAAGAACCTCTTGTAACAACATTAATCCCTAGCAGGAGCACTTCACTCCCCCCCTTTTTTTTCCTTTTCTCACGTACCCAAACCCGGCATACCACATGTTTAATAAATAAAAAGAGGATATAACTGTGCCATAAAAGTTTAGTGACTGTTTCAATTGTATTTCCTATCAATGTTACTGATGTATTTTGTAAAAAAGAAAAAAATAGTGACTGTACCTAATAGTATGTTTCTTTTTAAATTAGAACCTTGTCCTGATGAAGGTCCTATCATAACACCGAAACGCTGCGTCGACAACTTTGTTAAAAATCTTTTTAACTGTTCTTCATGTGGATTAACACATTTTTAACTGTTCTAAATGGTACTGAAAATTTTCTTTATGAATGTATTATTTTTTTAATAAATTGTATAATTTTCTATATATCATTTTAATTGTTTTTTTTAATCTCATTTCCTCTATTGTTGTGATCTATTATACATGTAGTTATGGCATCAAAGGGGTTGTGAGTTCTTCCTTCTGCATTATCTTGTGGATGTGTTTTTCCAATTTTCTGGCAAGTTAGGAACTCCTCTGTATTTCTATGAAAGGCTTGCGCCACCAGAGAATCACTTTTTTTGATGCTCTGGCTGTGGAAGCGTCTCAACCATACCTATGAAGTCACCTGCATGGCATTGCACGGCCTCATAGATGTAAGACATAGCAGCGCAAGTCACTGCGTTGCCCTACTCTGCGTCAAGGAGGGGTTCCATGGGCTTTGCATGGGGTTCCCACGCAACACCCATGGATTTTGATGCTACCCCATATTTACAAAATCATGTAAACCTAGGGCAGCTCCAAAAAAGGACCACTCCCCACTGACCTTTGGTTTGCTAAACACGGTTTGATATTATTTCCCCATCGTAAAAATTATTTGCTGGGGGAATGGGGGTGTTTATTTTATTTATTCATTTAAATTTATATAGCACACAGCTACCCGGATGTTTCCTGGTGCCTACGGACCCACACTAGAAAGAAAGAGGGCAGAGCTCTAGTGGTTAAATAGCCCAGTTTTTGAAGTCTTTACAAAATTCATGGTACATAATTTCATGACGTAGTTGAAATGGGAGTGAGTTCCAAAGAGAAGGAGCCAAATAGACAAAAGACTTTCCACCCATACGTGCTCGTTTGATCCTGGGGACTTGAAATTTAAACTGATTAGAGGATAGCAGGAGACGTAAGGGAAGGTATGGATGAACCAAGGCACCAAGATAATGTGGTGCTCAACCCATTTTTATCCTATGCATATAGCAGAGGGCTTTAAATTTGGAGCGATTTTCCATCCTAAACCAATGGAGATCACGGAGTGGACCTGTAATAGAGGCCATTCTTGGTAACTGGCATAAAAGTCTGGCCGCCAAATTCTGGACCACCTGCAGCTTCCGAATCACCTCTTTACTGGCGCCCAGAAACAAGACGTTGCCGTAGTCCAGTGTGGACAAAATCAGAGCCTGAATGACGTGTTTTGAGTGGAAGGTGGAAGAATCGAGAGAATTATTTTGAACCATTTTAAAATTGTGAAACAGGTAGATGCAACTTAAACTGCTTTCTGTTTCATAGACAGCTGGTCATCAATATTATACAGAGGTTACGGACAGATTGTGAGGTGTTGGAGAGGTCAATCATCTGAGATGGCCAATGCTGGGGACCCCAAAGAATTTAATTTCCACCAAAAATAAGAAGTTTCAGCCTGTTTGTACGCATCCAGCCAGCTATCATTTGCAGCCCAACCTGTAGAGAGGACACGTTCGAAGTTTCCTTGGAGGACAAGGGGAAAATATGGTTTATAGTTGTTGATGATGAGTACCAGGTTCTTGAAATTTTTGTCAGAAGGGGGTCCATACGCCTAAATAATACTGACATGGGGGTCTCGGCATCAAAAAGTTTGAAGACCTCTGGTCTAGACTGAGGCTGGTTGGAGTAACGCTGTCTGTTGCCATCGTAGGAGCGGTACTGGGAGGATCCTCGAAAATTGGAGGCTGTGCCCCTGCCACGTGCTCCACGAAATGGTCGCTTCCGGTATTGGAGAGATCCTAGGGCGCGAGCAGTGTCCGTATCCTTTTTGATGGACTCCAAGGCATCGTCCACATGTTTGCCAAAGAGGGACTCTCCATCAAAGGACCAGTCGAGTATTTTTGCTTGCACCTCCGGCCGAAAGGACATAGCCTTAAGCCAGCCCTGCCTTCTTAATCCCTTCCACGCGGATGACAAAGCCAGCTCGTCATGGGCGTTACCTGCGCTACGCGGATGACGAGCTGGCTTTCTCACAAACCACGCATTTTTTAAATTTCAGCGCACAGCAGGAAAACCCGCAAGTGCGCTAGAGGTTAAGACTGCAGCGCCTGTCAGTTGTCTGAAGCCTGTCGAGGAAATATCGATGGCGCAGTCTATAATTTCTGATTAAATTCTTTCACCCTCTTGCAGGATCTTTTGTGCCTCTGCCCTGGATGATTCAGGTCGACCAAAGCAGCGATTTCCGACCACATTTGTCGGTCGTAACGGCCGAGGATGCCAAAGAATTTGCAGCCCTTACAGTTGTCGCAGCCATCGTGGAGAATTTTTTGCCGATGGCGTCTAGCCATCGACCTTCCTGGTCCGGCGGTGATGTTACAGGAGAAGCCAGATTACGTGATCTCTTTTGGGCAGCTTGCGAAATGACAGTCAGGCTTTGGTTGAGAAACAAAGCAGGCAGGCGAATCTTCAGGCCCCTTATACTTTTTGTCAATGCGTGGGAGTACGGCCGGAAGGGAATTAGGCTGTTCCATGAGTTTGAGTCCTTCCTTCCAAATGAAATCTATGATTGGAATGGTATGCACTTGTTTCAAAGGTTGATCTTGAAAATCATAAAGAAAACAGTCCTTTTGCCTGACGACCATAGGCAAGTGGAAACGCTTTGCTGCTCTCGCCATCAAAAGGTGAAAACCCCCAGTGTCCAATGGAGGAGATGCCAGAGGAGAAGCAGGAGGAGGGGACGGAGTCTGAGCCTGGTAATTGTCCCAATCCGCTAGGGAAGGGTCATCATCCTGGTCTGTATCGTTATGATGGTCAGCATCATTATTATCATGGTACTGTGGAACTGGTGACCGGGTCAGTGCGACCTGAGCGGACGCCTGAATTGAAGGACGTGTTGGAGAGGCCTCCGAAGAAGGTGGGAAGCGGCGATTATAATCATCCAGCCTGTGTTGAAGATTGGAGATCAACGACATTGGCAACTGCCCCATAGGAACATCGTGGCCATCATCACGTGTGTCATCTGGAACTGAGTTGTGTGACTCCCGTTCATCATCGTCATCATAGTCATCATAGTCTTGGCATTTGATATGTAGCTCCGACGGGCTACTGGCAACACGAAAGGTGTCATCTGCAGTTGAGTCATCTGAAACGTCCTCGTCCTCAGACGCAAATAGCCGAGCCGGTGGGCTTGAGCGAGGTTGTAAAGGGCTCAAAACCAGGGGAGCTGGACGCTTAACAGTAGTAGCCGTCACCACTGTGAAGGTGGTTGCAGTTGCCAGAGAATATAGAGCCGTCGACGGTCCAGTCGACGAGCTTGTTGTCGAAGTCGTCATCGAGGGCTTCGTCGATGATGTCCTGGCGCAGACGAAGATGGTGCTGCCGTCGACGAGGTACTGGCTGTCGACGAGACCACCGTCGACGAAGAGGTTGCGTCGACGAGACGTGACACGTCGACGAATGACGCTTAGGAAGGTTCGTCGACGAGATTTCTTCGCCGTCGACGAGATCTTAACAATGGACGAGATAGGCCGGACATCCTGGACCATCGTCGATGAAGTAGTCGTCATCATCGACATAGTGCTGGTCGTCAAAGTTGGTATAACGTCGACGGATCTCGTCGTCATAAATGAGTTAGTCGACGAGCTGGCACTCGTTTTAGAGGACGAGGGCACAGAGTGGATCTGCGACGCCAGAGAACTAGGTCCCGCAGGCGTAGAGGCCGGCAGATCCCATGGGGAGACTGATTTCAGAGCATCCACAAGCTTCTTCTTTTTAAGAAAAGGAGAAGGAATCTCAGTCTCAGACCCATGCTTCAGAGAGGTCTTAGATTGGCAAGAAGACACACTCTCTATATCAAAAACAGGGTTGTCGGACGTCTTCAACCTCTGTAGCCACAGAAGGAGACAGGCCTCTCTATCTATTAGGGTCTTTGATGAAAATGTCCTGCAAAATTTGCAACTCCTCACCTAATGGTCCGGGTACAAGCAGTAGATGCATTTTTCATGAGGGTCCTCAGAGAAAAGGCAAAGTTTCCCACAGGCAGAACAGGGCATGAATAAAGACTTTTATAGAAGACATGTTCTTGAAGTTCCGAAGGTTTGAAGTTGAAGAAAACTGAGCAGAGCTCAGGGAGACTCCCTTCACACGACGTGCGGCAGAAAATCTGAGGGCTTGAGCTTCTGAGGAAAAGGTTCTAGAGGGTGCTACAGCCTGATTGGCTGGAATGTGGACTATTATAATGACTTGGATATGTTACTAAAGTGAACTCTCCCTCAATGCTTTCAATGGGCCAATGTTGTTTTATGGTACTTTAAGGTTTTATTTCTTAATCTCTATATCTCTATATCTCCAAAGACTGCAACTCCTGCTACTTCCACTGCAGCGGTGAAGAAGGAGAGACGGACCACTCCATTCAGGCAAGATGTTTATTTAACCTTTACATCCAGTACAGCTACGGCAGATGGCGCGTTTCGGGCTCAAGAGCCCTTGATCACATAGAGACTGTGTGTAAATTCGCCATTTTTAAATGCTGCTATGTATCCGCCCAGATTACAAGGTGCAGTCACATGTCAGTAAAGCTAAAAGGCAGACTTCTATCATTAGACTTTCCAAACACAAATGTCTTCATCATTGTATGTTTGTATGTCTTTTGCCAAATATTGCTTTGTAAAATGTATACACAATACCTCATGATACATTCAACGTCAAGAGCACACTTGCCATCTGATTGCGAATTAGTGTACTATTTCTGCTTAAAATGCATTATTTTTAAAATAACATACAATTTGTACACAAATCACAGTATGAAACATCCTGATTGGAAAAATAAATTAAACCAATGAGGATTAAAATAGCTAGAATCCATGGCATGTAATTTGTTGGCCATATTTATACCCGGTTAAATCCGAGAAGATTCTGTCCATCTATTCATGTGGATTTCATACATTATATTAGACTGTAAACATGGAATAGTGAATCACTGCCACTTTTTACGGATGTGCAAAAAAAATGCATAGCAGAAATAAATAATTTGTGAAAACAGTGCTGATATGATCTCTATGAATTTAGAGAAATAAATAACATGTTATAGTATGAAACGATATGAATAAAGAAATATCGGTAAAAACAATATATAAATATAAATTTCATATTCGTAAAAAAAATGTTTTCTTTGTGTAAAAACAATACATTCATACTACAAACATGGTGCAATAGTGTTGTATATAAAAACAATATAGCAGAATTATGATATCTAGCTAACGAGGAATTACATTGGAGCTTGCTATGAATCCATATAAATATCTCAAAATTAAAGCAGAGGCAATGAAATGTAATTTGTATACTGTATCGGATATAAGAATTATTATAGCATATCCGTAGATTTTTTTATCGTATACTAATGTTATACTAGAATCTAAACATATTAACGCCTCATGAGAGTCCAGGAACCAGTCCTCGAATAGCAAAATAGCACAGGACTAAGCAAGTCTCAATGGACACTGACAGCTAGAGAAAGGTGTACATATCCTCCGAATTATTAAGGCTATTAGGGCATTTACTATCAAATTCAAGAATAAACCTAGTCTCCAGTTGTCCTAATAGCAACTCTCCGTTTCCCCCTCTACGTTGTTTAGGTACGGAGGCAACAACAAAGCATTGCAAACAATTCACATTGTTGTTATGGACTTGCTTAAAATAGTGAGCCACTGGATAAGTGGTGTCACTGTGCAGTATTGCTCGAAGATGCTGCAAAATCCTCACGTGCACCTGCAACTTGGAACTCCAGATATAATTCAAGCCACAGGAGCACGTGAGGACATAAACTGCAAATTCAGTTTTGCAATTGAAACTTTCCACTATTTTACTTGCAGTAGAGCTGAAAGGCGTGCGATACTCGTTTTTATTGGCATCAAATTTGCACGCTCTGCAAGACGAACATTTGTGGAAACCTGGCATTGGTTTCAACCAAGTGGAGTTGGTTCTAATTTCAGGACTAGGTTGATCCAAAATAGAACCCATGTTCCTAGCTCTACTGAATGTGATAGTAGGAGTCAACGGTAAGCAAAACCGGATCTGTAAGTACAATTGCCCAATTCTTTTTCATTTATGGATCTGATCTTGCGTATATGAGATATATATATATATATATATATATATATATATATATATATATATATATATATATATATATATATGAAACTCTTCACAAAAACCAGGCAACCGCCAAAGTCTTTCCACAAACAACGAAAGCAGACCCGATTTCAGTGCTAATTCAAGGTGTATTTATTTCTCCAACCAGCCAGCTGCCATTACGGGTTTTGCTTCCAACGAAGCTTGATCACATGGCAAGTTGCGGTAGGCAGTGACCAGTATTTAAAGTGCAAGTGCATGGGTAATACAGAGCATCAAGTGAACAACATGGAAACAATACTATTCAATGGCTGTGCAGATTTACATAATTGATGGAAATTCCACATTTGAATAATTTTAAGATGAATAAATATGGTAAAATCATATAAAATTCATAATATCATATTTCAAGAAATTACTAATTTCTTTAAAAAAACTCATTTACGATTTTCAAAAAGTTTCGTCCTCGTGTATTGTTACAACTGCAGAAATAAATTCATTGCTAATACCCATTTTAGTTCTTTACTGGAGGGGAAAGGATTATAGATATCTCCATTCAACTCTAGTTATATATATATATATATATATATATATTACCTACTGGCGGTCGCCAGTAGGTATATATAGTTAGGATTTTTCTCTATGGGATTTTTGAAAATTCTATGTCGAATAACTTTGGCGTTTGAGGACGGAATTGGCTGAAATTTTCAGGAAAATGGCACATTTTGTTTCTGAGCAGCCCCTGAAAATTTGGGGGGGCAGAGAAAAAAGGGGGGTCCCAAAACGCGTTTTCCCCATGCAATTTTCCATAGGGCGGTTGGCCTCACTTTTAGCTCGAACGGCTGAATGGATTTCCACGAAACTTGGCAAAATTGTAGGGACTGGTAGCCCGATGTGCCTTTGCTAGGTCTCAATATATGTGTTCCAGTGGATTCTGAGAAATTAACGTTCAAAAAAATATATATATCTGTAAGCGCGCTCCGGGCAGCGCCCCGGTTCGCGTACCTGACGCGTAACGGAACTTCGCGAAGCGAAGCTGATTGGCTCTCTGGTGTCTGTCAACATTCTAAACAGTTCGGAGCGGCCGCCATCTTGTCTCTCGGTAGGATCGAGAGACAAGATGCGGTGAAAAACGAAGGGGGAAATGAAGGAAAGGGGGCAAGGTAGACCCCTCCTGACCCCCTAGGATTGATGAGGGGGATATTAAAGTGCCCCGCGGGGCAAACAAAATTTTTTGCGATTTTTCGCCATAGCGGCGCGTCCCGGTACGCGAACCGGGCAGCTAACTGGCAGCGTAACGGGAGTCCGCCATCTTGTGTTTTTGGAGCGTCCGGTTCGCGTACCGGGTAGCGTCCCGGTAAGCGTAACAAGCGAAACAGTAAAAAAAAAAAAATTCATGGAATAGATTATCAAGAAAACTTTCAAAAATTGTAGGGACTGTTTGTTTGATGTGCCTTTGCAAGGCCTCAAGATATGTGCACGTGTGGATTTTGTCTAATTAAGGTTAAAAAAATATATATATATATCTGTAAGCGTGCTCCGGCGCGCTTACGTTACGGGTTCTGTTTGCGCTGCAGAGCCGATACGTCACGGTTATGCGACGCGTCATGAGGCCTCTCACGTGGCTACGTGATACGTCACGTAATAAAGAATATATTTTACAGATATAGATATTAGCTTTTAAAAAAACATTGAAATTCACTGAAAAAACCATAGGTTATAGACCATATATAGTTAGAAATTAGCATTTACAAAACCTTGAAAATTCACTGAAAAAACCATAGGTTATAGACCATATATAGTTAGGAATTAGCATTTACAAAACCTTATTTTACTCACACAAAACCATTGAAATTCCATATATAGTTAGTTGCACTAACTATATATCGCGCACGTGCAATCCACTGCGGATGATGTCACATATTACATCATTCATGACATGGTCAGTGACATCACTGATGACATCACTGATGACATCTCAAATGACATCACTGATGACATCACTGATTACAGAAACATACAGTCACTGGATGTTGTTAAGTTAAAATATGTCTTGCATATTGAAGAATGAGTGGATTTATAAGTGTCTGGATGAAGGATTTAGTAGGTGCATGACTGACTGTATGAGTGAGTGATTAAATGTGTCTCACTGAGTGCATGGGTTAGTGACTAAACTGTCTTAATTTGTGCATCATTATATCTTTTGTTCTGTAAACTGCTGCATGTGTTGATCAGTAGCTATATGAGTAACTATATGGGTTATTGATTGGTTGCCCATGTATTTGTATGGGAGACTGAGTGTGTGTGTGGGTGTGTGTGGGTGGGTGTCTGGGAGGTGTATGACTGTGCATAGATGTGTGAGCAGTTGATTCACTAGATGTATGGGTTCAAAAGTGCATGTGGAAACAGCTGTATGGGCAGTTGACTGTGTGCATGAGTGTATTGGTGAGTGAATGGATATCTCAGTGCTACATGTCAAAGTAAGTACATGTGTAAAACACAGTACATGTGAGAGTTGACATATATAAATAACTGTGCATAAGAGCCAGTGAATGTGTGAGTGGCTGTATGGATCATTGTGAACTTGTATCCGGGATTGTATAAGAGAGTAAATATGTGTTAGTATGTGTTTGAATAAGTAAGGTGTGTATAACTGTATAGTTGAGAAAATGGAGGTGTGATTGATTCTTTGCATGACTGACTAGGTGTGTGTGTAACTTCATGGATGAGTGACAGTCTGAGTGTCTGTTTACACTGAGTGTATCTAAGGTTATATTAGAGTCTGAAGAAGTTCATCGTATTATCACATGAATGATGTCATCAGTGATGTGATCAGTAATGTCAAATGAGATGTCATCAGTGATGTCATTTGAGATGTCATCAGTGATGTAATTTGAGATGTCATTAGTGATGTCATCAGTGATGTCACTGACCATGTCATGAATGATGTAATATGTGACATCATCAGCAGTGGATTGCGGGTGCGCGATATATAGTTAGTGCAACTAACTATATATGGAATTTCAATGGTTGTGTGAGTAAAATAAGGTTTTGTAAATGCTAATTCCTAACTATATATGGTCTATAACCTATGGTTTTTTCAGTGAATATATATATATATATATATATATATATATATATATATATATATATATATATATATATATATATATATATATATATATATATATTTTATTTTTATTTTTTTTTCTTACTACTATTTTATGTACCGTGGGACTCCCACTTCGACGACGGGGAATTATTCAAGCATGTGAATCTATGATAGACACCCTAATACTGGAGAACTACAGGTAACCCCCTGTTGGCCGGAAGGAAGAATGTGAAAATACGCATCCTGCAGGTGTAGTATTACCATTTAGTCGTGAGGGTCCAACACAGAAAGAGGCAACATGTGCATCTTGAATTTCTCTTTCCTCAGGAACTAGTTGAGAGGGCACAGAGCTAAGATAAGAAAGTCCTCCGTCCCTTTTCCGCACCAGAAAGTAGCATTAATAGCAACCATGACCTACATCTGGTACCCCCTGGATGACTCCTTTAGCCAAAAGTCTGCACTTCCTGACTGAGTAATGAGAAGTAACCCTTCGTCAGCCGTTCTTAGAATGGCGGTAAAGGCGGAGGGGTTTCCATGAATGAGATGGCATACTCCTTCCATACAGTATGAAGCATCCACTAGTCGGAAGTAACTGAAGACCACTGACCGTACCAACTGATGTCAGAGTGGCGCTTATGTGGGCACTGCAGTGTCTTTTCCGACTCAGGCAACGCCAACACAACTGCTCAAGATTTTCCAGATCCAGTCTGATGTCTGGGTAATATCCTAAGGGGAGGTATCTGCAGTTAGAAGTCTATCAGAAACTAATAAAAATTCAACCAACCCAAAAACGAGTTCTGGTACCTACCACTAGCAATCGCTGAAATGAATTAAGTACATTGTGAATTTACACCAAAACACCAGAGTTCTTCAATCTGTGGGGCACGACCCCCAGGGGGGCCTTCGAGTCATGGGAAGTGGGGGCCTGCATTTCCCAGCCCCATTTCTGCCTGGAACTCAGAAAATCACAACCGTTTCTGAATGGTTAATTCCAATAGTTAAAATGTTTCAGGTGTCATTCAGGGAGTGCCTATGCTGTGAAATCGAAAACCGGTCAGACAGCTAAACAAGGTTTCCTGCCTGGGTGCCTGCTTACCTGAAAGAAATGCAAACGTGTGCTACAAGTTAATATGCAAATGTAAAGGATGCTTTTGAGCCGGTACTGGCTTTAACTGATCGAATCACTGGAAGCTTTGTGAGGACTAAGATTTATTATTTTGGAGTTATTGTGTACAGAGTTAACAACTGAACTCTGAAGTGTGTGCTTTTAATTGTATTCACGCAGCTCTTACTATCCCCGAGGAGTAGAAGGCCAGTAACGAGCTAGAAACTGAAAGCGTGGCCTAGGGTGGGGAGGCTGCAAAAGAAATTGTAGTGAAAAGTGTTGGAAGTATAGGCGTGATTAATGTATAAAAACATTTTTTTGTGGGGGGGGGGTTGATGTTAAAGGAGGAAGGCTAGACAGTTAGGGAGGGCAATATTAGCCATGGGGATGGGTCAGAGCAAGTGTTAATACAATTGTAAAGATCCAGGTTGTGCGGCCAACTGAAGTTTCTTGTTTTTGTGGGCTCCGCATGCTTCCAAAGAACGTAACCTTTTCCATTAAACTTATGCAAGCAACAGTCATTTCCCAAGATTGGAAATTTGTTTTCAGAATTAGCCACGTCCAGAGTTTCAAAGGGGGCGACTTAGGAGTATAAGAGACACAAACACATACCCAGAGAAGTGCCCTACCACCCGGTAATATGCATTACAGACTGCTGCTAAGTGTCACTTACCGGCAGGCACATTACGAATTCCTGTTGTGACTTTTATAGCTGACTTTTTATCAGCGGATCAGTAGCCCTGGTGCGTTTTATGGGAGCTGACAATTAGTTAAAATGTTGGGGGAACTTCAGTTACATATTTAAAATAATTTTCATAAAAGTATCAATGTACTGAAATACTTTAGTAGAAAAGGTGTTTCTGAATGGACAACTGAGCTCCGAAGTGCGTGCTTTTAATTGTGATTGTATTTACAAAGCACTTACTAACCCGAGGTGTTCAAGGGACACACAAATTGCACTACATACAGTCTGGATATTACTAAAGTCTACATTTTGGAAGCAGCATTTTATCACAAAACATTTTGCGCATTTGTTAGCAGTTTATCTTATACTGTGTGTGATACAAGTATAGAATAATGACTTGCACATTCACAGTGCTTTTATGTCGCAGGCTGTCACCACGTAGCACTACAAATACACATCACTAACCATGATTTTATTCCGTAGCTTTCTAGTTACACATAGACCTTTGCACTGTATTAACTAACAGAGGATTCATAATGTACTAAAGTGCATTTCACATTGAGTAACAAGTTTTTGTATTTTTTTTCCATTTAAGCTGCCCATTATTTTATTACATCTACCTCACTGTGAAAACCCTAAAAAAACATAGAATTTTTTGGTTTTATTAGCCACGCCTTTTACCTCGCCCCCACACTCAGACACTCATGGCCTTCTGCCCTCCCACCCAATGACTGAAGTCAACAGCAGCAAACTAATGAAACTAGGAGTCAGTTTTTGCTAAAATAGAAGCGTCTGTTTTCATAACAGTAAAAATGTACACTTTTTTCGAAAAACTGTGAAATAAGATTAAGGGAACACTTCCTCTCCTGGAATGAAAGAAAGCATCCTACTTAAACCTTACAGTTCATCATTAATGACTGTAAATAGTATGTTTTAAATATGATGAATGAGGTTCCATCAACCTCCCGTTCCATGCAGCTGCAAAAGCCAAGCTGTCAGCATCCCTTGAAATTTAGTATGGTCGTCCTCTGATGGCGTGCACCAACGTTGCAGCCGATGCATTACAGCCATTATACTCCGGGCCACAGGGAGTATGAGATTGTGCGGCCACGTACGATTTTCTTTTGCCACATAATCCATCATCTGTTGCATAATGCGCTGATGTTAACATTTTTTTAATAGGTTAACTGATTCAAAAGTTAGTTAAAAGTAGTGCGCATGCAGGAGAAGGCCCTGTGCAAAGCTGGGCTGATTACCTTTTTGTTGTTTATTGCTATATTTGAGTATTAAACTGGTACTAATGAGGTGCAACCACATATTGACCATCTCTCTGGAGGAAAACAGGCACGCCCATCAACTTGGTTCAAAAAAGTGTTATTATCCAAATAAATTGTGTCAAATTAGTTTGGTTTGTGAAATATAAAGTACCATTGTGTATTTTTGATTCTTTTTGAAAACTGTATTTGAATTGTCTGGTAGGCCTCCAACACCTAACAGTAACCCACAAATCTTTGGTTTGCTAAACACTGTTTAATATTATTCCCCACCATAAAATGATTTTCTGTGGGAATTGGGGACGTTTATGGTTGTCAATGAGGAGCACCAGGTTCTAGATTTTTTGTCAGGAGATGGTCCTTATGCCTAAACATTTTTGACAGGAAGGGGGGCTCGGCATCAAAATGTTTGAAGACCTCCGTCACTTGTGCAATAGCCTCTTTACCTACAATGACTTGGTGTGGAAGTATGGCATTATAACACCGAAAAACTGTTAAAAGAAGCAATGGTCTAAAGAATCAGGCATTGAGAAATCTACTCGCTAAGGCAAGTCAGATTGTATCAGAGCGAGCTATTATTAGGGCCTACTTCTGGCGAGCTGACAAAGAACAGTTCTGTTCACTCACAAAGTGAATGAACAGTAAAGATGCATTTAAATCTTGTTTTTAATCTCATCACATTTGTTCTGAGTTAAGAGATCGAGGTCAAAAGTCAGTTTATGTCTTCCTGCAATTAACTTGGAAGTCAGAGAAAGAAAAAGTAGAGGATTTTGTACAGAGAATTGTCTGAAAAATGTGATGTACAAAGTGTGAAACGAAAGGCTCTAGGAGGTCAGGTTATTTTTCTAACACAAATATCTAAATATTCAAGAAGTGAATTGTACAAACATTTTAAATTATAATTCATTGGATACAAAAGCAAATTATTTGTAACTGATGAAAAACAAGATTTTAATAGGATGAAAAGAAATCGTAACACTTTACTTGGTGATGCAAATGATAACCGTTTTTGCTGAATCCCAATTACCAAAAATTGTTTATATGCTATATAGTGTTACCAGTAAAACTGCATATTAGTACGAAAGTTTATGGCCATTTCAATTAAAAACATGCAGTCTGCAAAATGACAGTACACTATCTTATCATGCTTTACTAATATATTTATTAGAAATGAGTTTTTACATATGATCTGGGAATTATTCTTGACCACGCCCTGACCAGGTTACGGGCCAAGTACATTACAGTTAGGTGGTGTAGATTATTCCAATTACTAGACCTGCGGGCTTAGTAAAATTTTTATGTACTGAGGTCCGTGAAAAAAATTCTTTACTATTTGGCCTTCACAGCAACATAGATGGTTTTCAAAGCCTTGATAACCTCGAGGTTGGACTATGGCAATGCCCTCAACTTTGGTCTGCCTGGTATCAGCTAGAGAAGCTTTAGGTGATCCAAAATGCAGCAGTTTGCCTTCTTTTGAATTTGCCAGTTAGAACGTACATGTCCCCTGATCTGCACAGTCTTCAATGATTTTCCGTCAGGAAAAGGGTTATGTTTAAGGCCTTGCTGCTAGTTCATGGAGCCCTATATTAGACTGGCGCAATCTACCTCAGAACTAGATTTAATTTTCATGTTCCAGCAAGAAAACCGAGGTCAGCTAATACATTTTTAGCAGACACATCCAGAATCTGGCGTGCGAAAGTTGGGGGAAGTTCTCTAGTCCAACTGAGATGTATAGCTTCGAACAAACTCACTCGAGCTCCGAGCAGTTAGCAACGTGACAATGTATAAAAAGAGGTTGCTTAAAACTTGGCCATTTGTCCAGGCTTGAAACAACCAAAATGATTTTCTCTTCTGACCTTTGCTTGGCACCGGGACACTCTTCAGAGCAGTTGTGCGCCTAACAAGTTGCTTCATAATCATCGGAGCTCTGCTCTCGGAAATGTTTCAATAGTGACAGTTAAACTGCTAAATTAGCTCTGCCTAATATAGATCAGTCCAAAGATCTAAATATAGCAGGGAATAATTATTACATGGCCAGTTAACGTAGAAGATAAATAATGTTTGCTGTAGAATTCAATTAAAATAAACATAAAAAGTAGCTAGCGGACATTATGGCACCAATACAAAACCTAACATGGAAAATGGCATGGCAGATAGGGTGCGACTGAGGAAGCAGGCAGTTGCTCTCCCACTTTCAGTATTAATCTTGGCAGTCTTCACTTGCCTCAGTAGCATTCAGCACTGCCCAGCCATGGCTACTTTGCAGTATTGTCTACCACGTGTTTGTGATCCGTTTGTGATAGCCCTAGAGAAGGGTTTAAACATTACCTTAACAGGTTGAGGGAGGAGCAAAAGCTAGCTCATTCCTCAGTTACCAAGTTTTTTAGGGCCTCCGCAAATTTCAACTATTACTGAAATTAATAAAGAAGTAGCTCTCCATAGGGCCTGTCATAGAACGAGACACGTTTACTAGGTAGAGGCGAATCACTGTGGCCTCTCCACAACTCTACTATTCCATGACATTCGAAGGTCGCCAGCTTATCCTCAACTAGTAGACTCAAAGTGCACTTAACTTCTAGTAAAAGAAAAATGGAAACACTAATGTTAGCCAGCCCCCCCCCCCCCTTATCAACTATGGGAGACTAATGATATGGGAGAGGCCAAAGCAGGTCACTTAATGCTAAAAAAATGACCAACTTGTGGGACCTCAAGATGGATTTGTCAATTAATAAAATAGTTTTTACAATGATTAAGAAGAAAAGCATTCTAATATAAGACTGGCGAAAATCCAAGAGGCAAAATAATACTGGTTCTGTCGGACAGAAATACACACTGCTTTAGTATTTCAATGTTTCCTCTTGCAAGTCTCGTTCCTAACCAGGATATCAAGACAAGTGTACTAATACATTTACAAACAAACACACTGACCACAAAGTAAAAAATGAAGGCACATTTTTACTCATCCACTTGCAAATATGAAAACAAATTACTTCAATAGCTGTCCCTAACGAATATTTAAAACACACATGGCACGAAAACTTTGTGCTAAAGCATAATACACACTAAAAACAACAAGTGAAATTGTTACTTCATATACTTTTTGGAAACAACTATATATATATATATATATATATATATATATATATATATATATATATACACAATAATCCTGTAGGTACATCAATTCAATCTTGGATCCTACAGGGTTTTGAATAGTTTGTTCACGCCAAAATAGGGATTGCGTCGACGTTTCGACCCTGGGGGGCGATGCGGAGTTTTCACGCATCAAGGGCGGGTCTTCATCAGGACTGTATATATATATGTAGGACAGCCTCTCGCAGACCTAGCTCCGCATGGAGTCCTGGTCTCTTTCTGAATCGTATTGTCGGTCCGTGTTACTCAGGCCGGCTGGATGTTCAATATACCTCTGTATTGATTTAGTCTACACAGATGGTCGTAAAGTTGCTCCTTTGTATTTCTAACTCGCGCGGGTCGCGTCCTTCTCCTTCCGTTAGTATTGGTTCACGGAAGGTGAAGGACAGAGGTATATTGAACATCCAGCCGGCCTGAGTAACACGGACCGACAATACGATTCAGAAAGAGACCAGGACTCCATGCGGAGCTAGGTCTGCGAGAGGCTGTCCTACATATATATATATATATATATATATATACAGTCCTGATGAAGACCCGCCCTTGATGCGTGAAAACTCCGCATCGCCCCCCAGGGTCGAAACGTCGACGCAATCCCTATTTTGGCGTGAACAAACTATTCAAAACCCTGTAGGATCCAAGATTGAATTGATGTACCTACAGGATTATTGTATATATATATATATATATATATATATATATATATATATAGTTGTTGATTCCAAAAAGTATATGAAGTAACAATTTCACTTGTTTTTAGTGTGTATTATGCTTTAGCACAAAGTTTTCGTGCCATGTGTGTTTTAAATATTCGTTAGGGACAGCTATTGAAGTAATTTGTTTTCATATTTGAAAGTGGATGAGTAAAAATGTGCCTTCATTTTTTACTTTGTGGTCAGTGTGTTTGTTTGTAAATGTATTAGTACACTTGTCTTGATATCCTGGTTAGGAACGAGACTTGCAAGAGGAAACATTGAAATACTAAAGCAGTGTGTATTTCTGTCCGACAGAACCAGTATTATTTTGTCTATTACCCACCCAGGTTCTGAGGGTTACAGGGTCACCCCATTATATGTAATGAAAATCCAAGAGGGGCAGCCATGGAGAATTTGGTGTTAACACATTTAGATGTTTGCAGGAAACAAATGAAGTGGGGGTTGGTTTGGCAAATACCAGACACAAAAGGAATTACAGCTACCGACGCAATCTCCAGAGACACTTTTAGAGTCCAAAAAATTACTAGAGGCAAGCACAAGAATGGCTCCCACACTTGCAAGTCTAGCCAAGAGCTATTTAGAAAAGCCCTCATAACTGGAAAAGAACATTGTAAGGAGTTTGAGTTTATGGTCTCTAAATTCAGTATGATACAGCCAACTGTGGAGACAGTTGATAGCAGAGTACAAAAATTGAGGACAGCAATAGAACGCTAAAAGCTGCTCACAAAAAGCTAGTCACGCTGATGAGGAAACAAGGAACAGCTTTAACAAAGGATGAAAAAGACCTGAAAGCCATGAAGAGCAAGGCAAAAGAATCCAGTTTATTTTCAGTTGTTTAAGGTAAGGGTAAAAGTGCTCCCCCAATACCAGACAAATTCCTAGCCTTGTTAACCATTCTCAATAAGCCCTTAAGAACCAGGAGAGACAGACAAGAGGCAATGACAGATGCAGCAGCTCATCGGAAAGCTTAAAGCAAATTATGAAAAAGCCAACGTTTTATTTTCAGGTAGGTTACTAGTCATACAAAATGTTTAAGGTGAACACCTACTTCACAGTCATTAGAAATGTTCCCCATCAGGGCAAGACGTACAAGATAAGTTCTCCAGAAAGTAATGTATTTTGGAGTCCTAATTTTCATACCTTTACTTAACTGATGATTTATACACACAATTTCTTATTGTTTATCCTCTGAAAAGCGCTCTGCAACACTCACGGTCTTGTCAACACTGTACACTACCACATAAAAAATTAATAAATATCAAATAAAATAAATCAAGAAAAGATAAGGGAAGACCTGTCTGAAACTCAACTAAGGTCAGACCATACGAGGGGATGCTTCAGGTGCAGGGTTTGAACAGCAGCTGGGGATGGATACAGTGAAAGATGCTGCCAAAATGTTAGGAATGTTTCAATGAAGTATTTTTTTTAGGTGATGTAAAATCAATACGTGCAGATAGTAAAAAAATGAGAAACCAATATTCTTAGAATTTAAAAGATGTTCAGAGTGTGTTAATAGAATATAAATGGTAATTGAAGGTTTAAAAGTTATAATTGCTTAACTGCAAACTTAAATCTTTCAGGAGGGGAGGCAATATTATTGTAGAAAAAACTCAGTAAAGATTCTTAGTTCTAGGTCTGATGTCTGAATAGAGATAGTATTTGAGACAATGCTGCAGGCTCAAGAAAAGACAACCTTATTATGGTATACAGCCTTAACATGGACGATCCATATTGCGTTATTTGACAGATGGGCTAGTGGCCTTTTTGGGTCTCTTTACTATCGCTGGGAATTTCAAACACTAAGAAAACAAAGATAGATACATCTAATACAGCTTCAATTTACCACCCCCCTAAATTAACATTAGTTGTGAGGAGAATTAGGGACAACCAAAGTTCACCGAACTGTGGTTCCGTTTATAGTGATGGGACATTTTTTTTTACTCCATATTTTAAACAGAGACTGTAGAGGCATTTCAAGACTTTTCCAAAGATAATGGGAGAAGCAGGGTGTGGCCACAAGCAAGATGACCACAAATGTCTAAGGAACCATGCAACCAGACCCACCATGTGCCAACTTTCTGCAAGATGGTCATCACTGTCACCCTGCAACAGGCTTAATGTGGTGGAGAGGAAAGATGGACTGGCAACGGCCATAAGGGACTGCCTCTGATCCAGGAAAGGTTTCCCCAAATCTGCTGGAGTGGAGACAGGAGGGAGAAATATGTGCCACAGACCAGACCACATAGGATAATCTTGCCACCCGTGAACACTGTTGCAGAATCTCTCCCGTTGACCACTCTGGTAGAAGAGAGGTAGCTGGATCACAAAGTCGACCGGGCCTTGTGGCAACATCCAGGAGGTAGTGCCAGCGCCCAAGAGGGGGTCTCGATTGGCTTCGCTAAAACATCGCTCCCTGCACCCAGCTACCTGCCTCGTGTGCAGATGTATGTACAGCACAAAGCAAAGTGCAGGAAACGCAGGCAGATACCTTAAACAATGACTGGGTCCAGCTTATGAACCGTCATAAGTGTGAAGCAGAGGACCTTAAGAAACCTTCTGGCTTCTACACTGATTTAACAGAGGTCAGTTTGGTACTTCTCATCTACCTTGCTCATTTACAGCCAGCAATAGAGTGCGCACCCATGGTACTCTGCTCGTGCTGTCCCATCACTGCTTGCCTGGCCCCGGACTACAGCCTTCCCCTACCTGCCAAGAGGAATGGGGAGTTTGTGGATGGTGGGACCTTTACTATTGTTGGAAACTGTTGCACATCCCTGAGTGGCTACATTGGGTACTGATGTAGGCAAGCGTTCTCGCATACATGGAACAGGCTATGGAACCACAATGCAACATCTCACCTTCCCTCTCAGAGGTGTTGGGCTGGGCCAAAGAAAAGACAAAGGTGATCAGGGCACCTCAACCATGGCTAAGGTCACTATGGAAATGATCCTGAAAGAGCTCACTTCAACTATAGTATCCATATAAACGTTGTAGGGGAGGATGGCTGACAAGTACAAAAATGTAAATCAATTCTCTCCGATATGGCAAATTTTCAGACCATGCTAGACTCTACGGAAAACAAACTTGAAGCAGCAAAAAACCTGCTGGACTAACTCGGCAGGATGTCAGACTGGGCCAAGAGCTTTGGGCACTCCGTATAAGGCAGCAGCGCTGGAGCAAAGAAGTAGGCAACACAAGGTCAGGACTACTGGTCCTCCAGAAAATGACACTGATGCTATAATTTTCCTAGGGACATTTCTTCGTTTCTTTTGGGAGAAACTTTCAGAAATGTCAATAAGCCCACAGAGTAATCTCAATAAGCTGCACAAAACACCCACCTAATACCGGTGTATCACGCCCCCTTCTGGCTCGTCTTCTCTTGAATCCATAGGCAGGACAAACCGCAATATTGTCAAAATGAAAATATGTTACTTTTCTTTACGCGAACCATAAGGTTTTATTCTCAGCAGACTTGTCCCATGAGACTTACTCAATATAGACAAAAGGCCATACAGATAGATATATATCCTAGGTTCGGTCATCATATTAACAACATTGAACTGCAGGAAAGATTTATTGTATGAATAAGACGACTTGTAGGCATTCTTGGAACGCATGGATGAAACCACCATGGCTATGTCACAACCGTTGATAGGTTAGCTATAAGATACTAGCTTGCCAACAAGTCGAACAGGTGAGGGGAGGATGCCGCAGCCAATGCACCAGAAATGAAAAGAGACCGGAATTTAAATTACTCAAGAATACGTGGGAGGCCAAACAGCTTGGCTCTGAGGGTCTGTCAACGAGACAAGGACAGAGGCAAGTGCTGCCTACACACCACCCACCCCTTGTCTCTCACAAACCTTGAAATACTTCCGACAAAGTTGAGGAGTGTAATAGTATGATGTAAGATGGACATTGCAATAGGATTATGGAGGTGTTAGATGGACACTGTTGCTTCTCCGGCACAGTTACATCACCTCTGAGAACGTTAACCAAGGAGGAATGTCTGCTTAGTGAAGTTAGGTGCAGACAATTCACTGGGTTCAATGGCCACACAGTCACCAACGGACTTCTTTGAAACCCAGGTCTGTTTTGCCACTGTTTTCAACAATTTCTGCCTTTTTTTTTTTATTCCACTCTGGATTCACTATTCCAAGCGTGCATAAAATATACTGCTCTATTTTTTTTTATTTTTTTTTACTTCATACATAGTATTTTTTATATTACATATTTCTGCAGACTAAATCTATAGTAAACATTCAGACATAATATGTAGGCGAAAAAAGAAAAAAAGAGAACAGCAAAGGAAAGAAAAGGAGAGGGCAATAATATTAATTCAAGAAGAAAGTTCCCCAGATTTTATCCAACTTCTTAAGCGACTGGGCCACTCTAATCTTAGCTAGGGAGGATTCCCTAACATAAATTTCGTTCACCACTGACCACCATTCACAAACAAGAGGTGAATTAGAGGATATCCATGCCCTAGCAATGGTAAGTCTCGCGCATGAAACAAGCACAGTTAATAATTCTTTATGTACGCCAGTACCAGATTGCATGTCGAGTAATACCATTGTTGCTGAAAACGAAGTGCACATCACTTGTTTCTGTTTCAAAATACTTTCTATACCTACCCAAAAGTCATGTAACGAAGGACAGGAGAAAAGCATATGTTCGAGATCTGCTGCAGCCAAACCACATTAAAGGCACTTAGTGCGGTCGCTAGTCGTATTGCTTTGGGACCATTTAGTGATTAGTTGCGGGGTGTAGTATAAATGACAAACTGTTTTATATAGTTGAAGTCTTAAACTGGAAGAGTGAATGAGATCATTAATACAGCTAAATGAAGAAGAGATATTGTGCGTAGTGATATGCGTCCCCAATCTAGCTGACCATTTCTCCGCTAATTTGGGGCAGTCATTAGCCTTAAATAAACTAAGGCATTTATAGCCTATACTGACTGGGGATTTAATTTTTTCCGTATAAATACAGGTCAAAATTTCTGAATCTGATATTTCTCTTAAATTCATTTTGCGTATAAGGTAGTCTCGGATTTGTATGTACTTGAAGCGCATTTGTTCAGGCAAATGATAGAGGAGCTTAAGTGTCTCAAAATCCAAAAGACCAGTTAACCATATAAATCCCCTAACATTGTTGTTCCAAATTTAGCCCAAGCACTACCTGTTCGGTCATAAAAAATCCCAGGTAATCCTGGGCTGCCCCACAATAATAGTTTGGAGTGAAAAAAAGAATTCCTACCAATGGACATGATTGCATTCCATATACGTACTGCCTCCTTAGCGGTCTTAAACTTAACGCTCTTAAAGTTGTTTGGGTCGTTGGCTCTGGCCAAGAATTGATTAGAATCAGAGCCTAGCAAAAATTGACGGAAATAAAACTGATTATAAGAATTAAAGAGGCTGCTAAGTCGACCCAAGAAAGTAGCATAAAAATACATTTTGAAATCTGGGAAATTAAGCCCCCCTTTGCTAAGTGGTAACTTCAATAAAGATAACGACCGTCGACTTTTTTTTTACGCCCAAATAAAACTGCTGAGAATCCTATCCAGTTTTCTAAAAAATAACTTGCTAACACATAAGGGGATAGACCTAAACAAATACAAAAATTTAGATAGAATATTCATTTTGATAAAATTAATCCGTCCAACCATATTAAGAGGGAACTTATGCCACTTGTTTAGGAGAACTGTAGTTTCTTTCAATAAAGTATCATAATTAAGTGTGTTAATATCTCTTATATTGGGTGAAATTTTAATCCCTAAATAAGTGGCAGTCTGACAAATACCAGGAACGGGGACTACAGAAGTATAGTTCAGGATGACTTGCGTTTTATTTAGATTTAATTTGTATCCAGAAATGGTTCCAAACTCGCTTGCTTCCTTCGTAATTCCTGCTATTGCTTTCACAACATCTGTTGTATATACAGCTAAGTAGTCAGCATACGCTGTAATTTTAAGGGTGTTTGTGCCATGGATAAAAGGTTTAATATGGTCTTAGGACAGGAGTGCATTTATGAAAGGCTCCATGGAGAGGTGAAAAAGCAATGGCGACAGAGGGCACCCTTGACGTGTGCCTCTCAAAATTGGGAAAATAGGAGACAGCATATTGGCGTAGCCAATTTTTGCATTAGGACAATCATACAAAGCCTGTATTTTCCTCAGAAATTGATTCTTAAAGCCAAATTCAGCCATAACTACTCAAAGATAATCCCACCCTACTCGGTCGAATGCTTTTTCAGCGTCTAATAACACCATTCCGAGTGGGGAGGGATTAGTTGTGGCCACATCAAACGCTGTTATTGCCATGTTAACATGTGCAGTTGTATCCCTGCCTGTCACAAAACCATGTTGGTGTATATTAATCAGTTTTGGCATAAGTGGAGCAAGCCGCATGGCAAGTAATTTCGCGTATGCTTTGGCATCCGCATTAATCAAAGATATAGGCCTGTAAGACCCGCATTCCACCGCAGGTTTTTTTTTTTTTTTTTTTAAACACAATCTTAGCAGTTTTCCACAAATTAGGAGCCTGGCCAGTTAGACTAATCTGATTGATAACTGAATAGAGAAGAGGGAGCAATTCATCGCCGCAGATTTTGTAGAGTTCAATTGAGAGCGTGTCCTCTCCTGCAGCTTTCCCTGGGGGGGAGAGAAGCAATGGCGAGTCTAAGCTCAGTAAGCGTAATCTCTTTCTCTAACTGTTCCATAGCTTTAGCTTCTTCCCCTTTGTCAATAACCAAGTTCTTGCAGATATACCTCTGTAAGCTACCCTCCGTAGGACATTGCTCCGGAGTATACAATTTACTGTAATATGCGACGAACTGCTGCAAAATCTGCGCTGGTTGATTATAAATAACTCCATCGGCTCCTTTGATACCTTTAATTAGTGAGCTAGCTCTCTCGTCAGCAGCTTTGTAAGCAAGAATTTTGCCGATTCTGTCTCAGCTTTCATATTGAGATAGCTTATACTTATGGAGTTTAATACTACATCTCTCTCTAAACAATTTTTTATTATTAGAACGAAGAGTTACTAATTTAAGTTCCAGTAGAGAGATATTTTGCGACCGCTGTAACCCTTGGACCCCATGTCTGAGAGTTTCTGCCAAATATTTCTCCAGTGTCCGAATATTAGATGTCATGTCAGAAATCGCCATCCTTCGACTTGCATTCGGTCTAAATATGAACTGCTGGACGTACCCTCTTATACTCGCCTTGCAGGCATCCCAAACGTAGATAGATGGGGCAGAATTAGTGTTAAACTCTAAGAATTTTTTAATGTATTCTTTGAGTTGGGCAATAAATACAGAGTTTGCTAACAAGTATCTAGGAAATGAGAATATCCTAGGTTCGTGTGTTTTAGAGATGATATTGAACCCCAAGAGAATCGGATTATGATCCGAAGTAACACTTGGGCAAATCTCCATTTTACATGATCCTAAAATATTGTCGGATACCCATGCCATGTCGATCCGTGCACACATTTTATGGGGTGCAGAGTAATAGGTAAATCCCGCTAGATTAGGGTACAAGTTCCTCCAGACATCTTTTATATTATGAATACGGGAAAGTTCTAATATAGCAGCCAGTGTCTTTCGCATAGGTTGGGAAGTACCCTGTCTCGTAGTGTCTTGCTCATAGTTCATAACGCAAATAAAATCACCCATGAGTATCAACTCACCCTCCCAATTTAATAATTCCATATTTAACCAATCGAAGACATATGAATCGTCAGTATTTGAACCATATACAGCACAAAGGACATATTTACAGTTTTCCAGAATAATTTGTACTATAGCCCACCGGCCTGCCTTATCGGAAGCTGTTTTCATAATTTCTACTCTAAATTGCCTTTTCTAAATTATAGCCACCCCTCGAATGGAAGCATTTAAAGTTGTACAGGTCACTACCTCATATCCCCCTAGTTCTAAGAGTTACCTATCTTTGTAACAGATGTGGGTTTCTGTTAGCAGCGCCAAATGAGGGTTGTACATTTTAAGTTCCTCGAAGACCAATTTTCTCTTGCTTTTACTGTTAAGGCCCGCAACATTCCAGGCTAAGCAATTCATTTGGTACTTATCTTGAATCTGAGTATGCAACTATCTTCTGCATTAGTCTGCTACAAAACAATTCTCTCATATTGTACCTTACATACACCCTTAGTGCCTGTGTTGTCTTTTTCAGCCATATTAACCTCCCCCCCCCCGAATTTCTATCTCCCAACCCTCTCTAACCCCTCCCATATGTGCCTACCAGGAAAGCCCCCCTTTATCTACTGCTGCCGCTGAAAGGGCAGCCTAGGAGAGAGGTCACCCTGGGATCTCCCGTCACTCCTTATAGAACTTTATGGCTGCAGACAAAAAAAAGAAAGGTACTTAAATACACATCAGAGCAGAACCAAAGGTGAAAATCAAATCTGCTCTTTATTACAACGTGAGGAAAAACATTTTTTATTCTAAATTTAAGAGAAGAAAATAAAAAAAGAAAATTTAGAATAAATAAATAAATAACTTTGATTTTTGAATTCCCTAGACTTTATCTAATTTTAGAGAGAATTAGCTCAGCTTCTTTAGCATCAGTAAAATAATAAGTATGTCCTGCTCACAAAACTTTCAGGAGTGCCGGTTCCTGAAGGTATACCTGCGCCTTCTGATGTGAAAGGATCGATCAGTTGACGCAGTTTCCATCTTTGGTCCATGGTGGCTTTACGGAGATCGGATCTCACAAAAAAGGTTACATTTTCTGATGTCACCGGAGTATTGGGTCTAGCTTTAATAGAGACAGCCTGCCTAAGTAGATAGTTACCAAAGTAAATCAAAAAAAGGACGAGGGAATTTACTATCTTTGTTTTTATTAATAATTGGCAGTCTATGTACTTGTTGGAGTTGCGAGTCCCAGTCCCAGTCGGTCAGGTCTGGAAGGCCCTTTGAAGCAGTCTGACCATATATACCCGAGGGTCCTAGCCCTCTGACCCTTCTGGAATACCAAAGAGTCTGAGGTTCTACCGCCTTTGTCTATTTTACATGACCTCCACTTTGTTCTGTAAGCTCCCTATATCGATTTCAAGCTGGTTAGTTGCTGCCTCAGAGCGACTCGCAGTCTCTACTACATCCGCAATCCTTTGCTGCAGCTCTTCGAAATGAAACGCAAAATGAAATGCCGGCATTTGTAAAGCGCACAGCTACCTCCACCGGAGGTGTCCCGGCGCTGTCCGTATACCGCTTAGGAACCCTTCCTGGCTTTTTCCCTGTGAAATGTCTACTCCTGGGCACCCCCAAGGTGAAGCCAGGCATCCCAGCGCTGTTGGGGCCGTTGTGGAGATTAAGCAAGCTATTGCCCAGAGTTGCAGAGTGGGACCCATGATTAGAATAGGCACAGAGGTGATAATTATCAGGTCCGAGGAAATTGAGCCCAAGACCCGCGGCGGGTATTGAACCCTGGTCCCAGACCAGACCTCTGCATCAGCGTCTGCCGCTCTAACCATTTAGATAACAAGCATAACAAGGGAGAGACTTTGGACCTCATCATTGCAAAATCTAACATCATCCTACTGGAATCCATCACTCCCTGTGATTGGTCTGATCATTACTGCATCCTCTTCTCCATCAATACTGAAGTAATGCATAAAAGGGGACAACCGTCAAAGTTAAAACAATGGAAACGGAATCTACAAAATATCAATCCCATCTCCCTAGTAAACCAGTACAACTCCGCGCTGTCCCTAATGTCTGACATAACTGATGTTCATGAGCTTACAACCTTCTACAACGACAAGATGCTTGAAACTCTGGACTCCACAGCTCCACTACAGGAAAAAAAATGTTTCCACCAAGAGATCCAAACCTTGGTTCAATGAAGACCTGAACTTGGAGCGTAGACAGCTAAGAGCTGCTGAACGTCTTTGGAAATCAGCTCCTAGCACTTCCAAAGCTTGATCATCTTAGAAAATTGAGGAACTCATACAATAGGAAGATTCTTAAGGCAAAGGCAGACTTCTTCCGAACTCAGCTGAACTTAGCGATCAACCGATCAAAAAAACTCTTTGAAATCATCAAGGAACAATCTTGCAATACAACTAACTACAGTGAGTTAAATGACCTGGCCACACCTACATGCGATGTTCTTGCCAGTTTCTTCCATGAAAAGACTAAAACTATTGAGCTAGACATACAATCAAAGCTGGCCACCCGCCATCCTATGGCTCTAGATCCCAAATTGGACGGTTTATCTGAAGACCTTATTAATTATATTAACCCAAGGGAAGTACCAAAAACAATGCCTCCTGGCACACCTTCTCGCCAATCTCTCAACAAACTATCTTCAACACTCTACAAGAAATCAACCCTTCCAATCACTTCTCGGATCCCTTGCCACCTGCCCTATTCAAGATCTTGAAAACCGCTATACTACCTTTATGGTCTAAAATTGTAAACGCCTCCTTGATTCAAGGTGTCATTCCGGATTGCCTTAAAATAGGACAGGTCACTCCTATACTAAAGAAGGCTGATGCTTCTCCAGCTGATCCTAACAACTACCGTCCTATAACCAATATCCCCACCTTGGCTAAACTATTGGAGAAATGTGTTCAAATCCAATTATGCAATCACATTGAGAGCTTCAACCTCTTAGACAGTCACCAATCGGGCTTCCGTAGTGGGCACAGCACTGAATCTGCACTCACGCACATTATGGATGATATACTAATCATGCTTGATCGAAATGAATCATGCCTTTTAATACTCCTTGATCTGTCTTCCGCCTTCGATACGGTCAAGCACGATAAGCTCCTAGCCCTATTGGAAAGAAGGATGGGCCTCTCGGGCGTTGTGCTACAGTGGTTCTCCTCCTTCCTGAATAACAGATCTCAAAGATTCAAGATGAAGAACTCCCTCTCGCAACCATCCATGGTCACTCTTGGTGTACCTCAGGGATCTGCCCTTTCACCCATTCTCTTCAATTTGTTAATGGAGCCCCTGGCGAATGCTCTGAATTCTGCGAACATTCTATATCACCTTTATGCGGATGACACGCAGCTATACCTTAAAATCTCCTCGCCAGATGACTTCGTTGCTCTTAACACTACGCTTCTGAACACGCAAAGCTGGCTCACCAATAACCATCTCATGCTAAACACCAAAAAAACGGAATTCATCCTCATCTCACCACCAAACTACACCCCAAAGATAGACCTCTGGTTAAAACACCTAACCTCCTTTGACTGTGTCCCCCTCATCATAGACTCGGCTAAATCCCTAGGTGTCACCATTGACAAACATTTGAATATGCAGGCGCACATCTCTACTGCCACCAAGGGAGCTAATCACAAAATGAATATATTAAGAAAACTTAAACCCTTCCTCACCCAGGCTGACCTAAAAGTTGCAGTACAAGCTCTGGTACTACCTAGACTAGACTACGGAAGTACCACCCTCGCTGGTCCCCCGAAATACAGGCTTGCACCGTTGAGAGCAGCTCTGAATGCTGCGGCTAGACTGGTATCAGGAACCAAAAGAAACAATCACATCTCACCAACCTTGAAAGCATTGAACTGGTTGCCTTATGAAGCAAGAATACACCTTAAAGTGGTGTGCATGACGCACAAAGCAATTCACAACAATACACCCAGCTACTTGGCGCTAAAGTTAGAAAAATCAGGTGGCTGCAGACAACTACGAAGTGCGACCACTCTACTTCTGAAACCCCAATCCTTCAGAAAGAAGAGAACAGGCTGTAGAGCTTTTTCAGGGATTGCTCCAAAGATCTGGAACTCTCTTCCACCCAGAGTGCGTGGAATCACATCCCTTACTGTATTCAAAAAGGAAGTAAAAAGTCTATTAATGAACAAACTAATGTCCTAAATCCAAGTATGGGACGTATCTGGCTGCATGTCTTTTATCACATCCCATGTTGCTCCACAATTGTTTGCTAATTAATGTTTTTCGTGGGATATAGATCTGTGCGGCTGATAGCACAATGTCTAATGTAATATGTTCTGCAGATGCTATTGCTCTACTATGACAATTTGACATGTTGTTTGTATTGACTACCTTTTCCATGGCTTATTCTTCTATTGTAAAGCGCTCTGATACCCTTGTGGGTCACGTTCGCGCTATATAAGACTTTATAAATAAATAAATAAATAAATAAATTTAGGCCACACTTCTCCACTCGATCTCTTTTGTCACCCCGCACAGCTTACTGGTGACCTCTAATAGACAGTTCTGCATCTTATTATCTTCTTTTAATTGGAGAACATGTTGTTGTGCCTCCTGTCGATGCTCTAATAAAGTTTTAAGAATTCTATCCAGTGAGGATACCTCAGGGATAGCAGGAGATGGCAGATTTAACGGTAAATTGGTTGTAGCGACCATAGTCTCTTCTGCAAAAGGCGGAGATGAATGCATAGATAACGGCACTTCCGCGCCTAGTTTCTCGAATTCTGCAGTTTTTACTGTTGTAGATAAGGTGTTGTTTTTCTCACATTGAGGATTAGTCTCAGCAGTAGCAAGAGAAATATCAGATACAGCTGACATTTGAGGGGCCACCGGGGGGGCCGGGGGAAACAACCTTGCCATTACCGTTGCCAACGGTAGATCTGTAAGAGTTCTTCAAACTTTCCCCTTCAACAGGAATAGTCCCCGATAAATGCAGCGCTATGTTCTTAACTCCCCTTTGGCTTGCATCCACTTGCGCATGGGGCTCTCCTCTCGAACTGATTTCCCTCGGCTATTTAAAGAAGTTATCATAGTAGAGAGGGCTGAAGCGTTTCTTCCTTTCCTTGATTTGTTTTTTGCCTTAGACTTTCCTTTTTTTTAGACCAGGTAATTTGGAAGCATCTGTCCCCTCTTCCAATTCTTCATACTCCTACTCATACTCATCATTGGAAATTTCTTCTAGACCTTCCGAAGTATTAGTAACGTTAATCACGGTATCAGTCATTACAACTCTTGATTTCTCAGAGAGCAAGACAGACTCAGGGTTCTCAGAGGGAGTTACAATGCGTAGATTAGGAGTGGTGTTGGCGGGGGCTCTTTTGAATTCAAGCTCTTCATCGTGGAGAATTGTAACCGCGCTCCCCAATGTCTCTGAAATTAGCTCAGGCTCCAGCGCTTTTTATTACTGTTATTGTTGCATGGTAATAAGCCTGAGTCCAAACCAAGAGCAACATCAGTTACCTTCCTCTTTTCACTGTCATGGTCTACCTTTTTAATAGTATCAGTGGCGGCTACATTGTTACATACTCCTGTAACTCTGGGAGTGACTGTAGTTATGTTGCCGGGCTCCCCCCCAGTAACCCCAGCTCTTAGTTTAGTCAGCATAGCTTCTTCCCCTGGGACAAGAAATAGAGGAGGGCGGATCAGCTGCTGCTTACCGGCTTGTGTATCCAGGCCGTCAGCCTTCCCCATTCTCTACGGGGTGATTACAGGGAGGCAGACCTTGCTTGAGGCTGCTATTACCACTGCTGATTTCCCTGGCACCATGGTCGAATCCTCAGCCCCTTCTTCGGTGTTTGAAATATCCGTTGGGGTGCCTCTAGCTGCTCGGGTGGATCTTGGTGCATTTTTTGGCGCCATATTGACGAAGATCACGTCTGTCTCCTTCCACACTATTTCCTCGGCGTCTGTGAGTGTAGGCAACCCGAGACCTAAGTAGCCAAGCAAAGAGCAAGCCAACCTCGTGACACCTACACCACACAGCACCGCCAGGGGTCGAACACCAATTCTGATCCAGCCGTGTCGGGCGCGGAAGCGGAGCAGCGGGGGCATCAGACAGCTAAATAGCAGAAAAAGACGTAGGTAGGTTCTCTTGTTATTTTTTTTTATTCTCTCCCGGAATTCTGATTAATCGATTTCAAATCACTGCAGATTCTATAGCTCTCAGCGTCTTCAACAACTTTTCGGCACCATTTGTAGCGCCTGCATTACATCGCCATCGCTATGCTATTGAGCTCAAAGGAGTTCAGGGAGACCTCGCTGGTGCGTCCTCTCCGTGGCGGCTTCAATCCGCCATCTTACTTTCCAGTGTCTAACCCAGGGTGGTGTGGAGTGCAAAAAAACGATGGATTTAGGCCCAGATCCCTGTACTGGGGTGAATGTATGACATTGTTCTACATTCTGTCCATCAACTGTGTTTTTTGCAATCTTACTTTCCCCCAGCGTCGGGCGGAGCATACAATATACTTCTCAGCTCCCTCTTTCGCTTTTTATACCTCCCGGTGCTGTGCATTACACCTGTGCTTTCTTGGGCCAAAGGTAGCACCCAAGTGCCTTACTAGCATCTGCTACATGAGACAGGTCACCTGTCCAGTCCTTTGCTACATGGATCTAGGATGATGCATAAACACACGTGCATCACATTGATGAACCATTAATGGGCTGACATCACACCAAAAATAAGAAAACATTGCTATTCTAATCTCCTAAATCTCCAGACATTGCTTTATTGCAAGAGATGCACCCTTCATCATTTGAGATCACAAAACTGAAAACAAGACTTTGTTGGTGGGGTACTTTATGCTTGCAAGGTAGTAATAAATCGGAGAAACTTGCTTAAGCGATATATAGACTAGGTGGGGGAGCCATTCGGTTTAGGAAAATCATTACAGTTGATTGCTTAGGAGGGTGGGATAATATTGAGGGACGTTAAATTTTCACTCTTAATTCAGTTCTGTGTGCAGTACTGGTGGTGGGCTCAATTTATGTGCCTCCTGGTCTTGGACGGTCCTTCGCACAACTACTGGGATGGTGCCAGAGTTCGGCAGGCACAAGGACTGGACCAGGGAAGCTGATCCGATCCCAGACAGATCAGGAAGGCTTGAGGACAACTGCCTTACTTATGGATCACTCACTCAGATTTTGCAGATTCCTAGAACCCGGAATACATTTATATCTGTGCATGCCAGGTGCACTGGTATTGACTGACTTCACACATCTTGCTGCTGCATATGAATGTGTGCTCAATTCAAATGGTGCAGTATCTAAGAGCACAGTCCAGTGCTTTTGCGGATGACCCGAATATAGGGATGTCACCCAGGTGTAGATGGAGCATGAATCCTTATAAACAGAAACAAGAAGAAGGAACCTTTCTGATCTCACAGACTTTCACCTAGACAATAACGGCTCTATAATTTTAAACCCTACACTTGGGCAACCAACAAAAACCCAAGTTCTCACTGCTGTTAAGCAAGACATTTTTGGATGCTGAATGAATAAGGTAAGTGTGACCCCAGCAGGCAATTATAGTACCGATACTGAAACCTGGTAAGGAACCCCTCTAGTGCAGCAGCTACCAGCTTATTTCATTGTAGAACACTAATATGAAGATACAGACAGGGGTTCTTGCCAACAGATTCAATCCACTAATGACCTTGAGTAATCCACCCTACACCGGTGCGCTTCGGGCCCAGGAGGTCCTTAGGAAACAACATGCAGATGCCTATATAGATGCTTTGGCAAGGCAGGGACAATGCAGATAAGAAAGTGGCCCTCACCCTTGATGCACAGAACGCATTCTATCTAGGGGATTTGAGCTACCTTTCCAGAAGCCTTGAAAGAGCAAGTCGAATCATTGATGTTTTTAGGAAAGGTATATTGGTTGCTCATGTGGCACAAATAAGGTGTACTGGCTTCATTTCTGATGCTTTCCCCGTCAGGGGAACATGACATATAATCCTTCGATATCATTAAGAGTTACTTTTGTTTCCAGTCAAGAAGTATGCCTCTTACATAGGTTCCAGGGCATTACATTTTTCAGAAGTCAAGTTCAAAACAATAGGCAACTCAATAGCAAGAGATTACTTGGAACTTAAGATGCCTCGTTTTTAGGTCTCGCGACCTGTCAATGCGCATGCGCATTGAGCGAAGCGAGACTATAGGGGCTTAAACAGACTTTAACCACCTGGCGATTTGATGCTGTGCCCGTGCGCTTTTGCATTGACCTAAAATGCGCTTGCACAGCATCAAATTGCCAGCCATCTGTTCCCCTGCAGCTCTTCCCGATCCACCCCACAAGCTTCCCCCAGCGTGCGCTCTGGCTCAGCCGAGCCGCACTCCTCCCACACCTTTGAAGTGAAGCTTCACTTCAAAGGCCCCGGCTGCTTCACACTGTGTCGCATTTCTCCTCCCCCCTCCCCACAGCAATGCCCTCCGCCGTCCGTACTTTCACTTTGACTGCCGCCTCTCGTGTTTCTCCTCCCCCCTCCCAGTGTTTTTTTTTTTTACACTGGTTTTTAAAGAACACATCTTTTGCTTCTTCCTGCGTTTCATCTTTGAAATGCTGACAAAAACAAATCTGTTCCATTTCTTTTCACGTGAACGCAGCAAAATACTGCGTAAACGACAGCTTCGTTACCTATGCTGGCGATACATATAATGTGAAGCAAAACCCTTTCACCCGTTTCCTATGGTAAAGGATGCAAACGTATTAGCTAGATATTCAGCACATACTCAAAACGATTACAAACATGGCCCTGAGCAAAGTCGTACAAGAATTTGGCAACTGCAAGCAGCTAACTTACGAGATCACAATAAAAGGGACTCGGAATGGTGCACCCTAAAGACTAACAGTGATTTTGCCTAGTGATTCGGAAAGCGGACTAACAAGCATTTGCAATGCAACAGGTCTCGCAGTTGTGAGAGTCTGAGCTATTGGCATTGTAAATGGTAATGCCTTTATTTCTGTGTTGGTTTTCAAAACATAAATAAAAGGCATTGTCATTTACAATGCCAATAGCTCAAACCCTCGCAAATGTGAGACCTATTGCATTGCAAATGCTTGTTTAAAACAAAGCTTGTTATAGGACAGAGGGCTACATGGTTTCGAGGATAAAGACATACTTAATATGCCACTATACAAGAAAATTCGGAGTCATTCAAGAGCGATTAAAGATTTATATCCAAGTAAGAGGCGACCAACTATGAAAGCATTCATGTCAGGCGTTGTGGGACTTCATAATTATAACTCGTGTTTGAAAGAACATGCATTTACGGTATTGAATACACAGCTGAAAATATGTATCTGTTACTTTTGCATTCTCTGTTCTATGCATTAGACATTTTTTTTAAAGCTATGTGCTTATTCCTAATGATTGACTGAACATTGTTTCCTCCGCTTTACCGGCGCCTTTGTTTATCGGCAAGGAGGAGAAGGGGGGCGGGGTGGCTGCGGACTGCAGCTCTAGTCAGATCACGTCAGGTGACATCGCAGCTGCTTGGCAGTTTGTGGTGGAGTGAAAGCCGAAAAGGTGCTTGGCCATTTTTCTGTTGGAAGTAAAACTGCTGGAATTCGCATGAATTTGTGTTGGGAGAAAAAGGACTGAAAAACACTGCTGGTGCCGGTAAGCGTAGGAATGACTGCAATCTCGGGGGATAGCTAAGCAGTTTGAAAAATGCTGTGAATGCTGTGAAAACGCTGGGGCAGGATTAACTGTTAACTGTTAAAACTGTTAAAAAGATCTCTGCTGCCTCTGCTGAATAAAGTGGAGAAAAAACGCTGCCAGTAAAACACGAGGGCAGCCCATTTGGGGGAGCATCTGAATAGCTGAGACGTCGTGGAATGCTGGGACTGGACTGGCCGCCTACGTTGTTCCTGCGCCCGGAGGCGCATTTATAACCACCTGGGAGCTCTGGGGAAGCGGGGGTCGTGAGGCTGAACAGGGTGCACTGACCTCTGGCTATTGCTCCGCCGCTGCCAAAGCTGCCCTGTTGCTGCTGCAAGCGCCGGCTTCCTGGCCGGAGTATCGGGACACCTGTGCTGCTGCCTATCCGGGGACTACAATACCCGGCAGCACCTGCTGCTAGGACGCCGCCCACATTGTTCCTGCGCCCGGAGGCGCATATAACCACCTGGGAGCTTACGCGTCGCGGGACACGCGCGGGCAGCGCCGGGAGAAGCCCAGGACAAGGGTGGGACCGTCTTAGGCCGAAGGAGGCCTGGCTGGGCCACAGAATTAATATTCACTTTTTGGCTAATGTAAGTTCGTGGCCATACCTGGTTTACCTTGAATTGGAAAACCTTGGCACATAGTTAATTTGACATTATCGAGCAATATACATGCGCATGTTCTTTTGTAGGGCTTAGAATTGTTTGGACTTTAATTATATTGGTAAAAACTGTTGATTTGCAGGGGGGGCACATCCGGAATGGCAAAACAAAGGGATGATAGCGGGAAGGGGTTAGTTGGCACCTTAGATGCCTATTTATTAAGAGCTGAAAATGCCATAATTCATAAAATAAAGCAAACAGAGCGCAGATTGTCCTTGGACTCTCAAATGCCACAGACGCCCCATAATGGCAATACTATTTCAAGCTCTAATATCATTGATTGTCCCGTTACTGAAAGTTTACAAACTAACGGGTGTATTTTATCATCGCCTGCATCACCAAGAATTCAGGAGATTTTCGATTCTTTAGAACAGGGTTTGGAGGGGAGTTTTTGGGCTAAACTAGAAGCGGTAATCTGCTCTCATTTAAAACCGGTGCTTCACAAATTGACAACCATTGATAACAGATTGTCGCGCCTAGAAAATCAATATCCTAGTGCTTGTGCTTCACACCCCGAAATAAGACCCAGTACAAATAGACCCAAAGGAAACTCTGTTAACATGGATTTAGATAAATCAGACGCCCTGGGGAAAAATACAACACAGGATGGGAACCGGAGGGGAAATCCTGGGATTGCAGGTCTTGTTTTAAATACCACTGTGATAACATCGGATGACCGGACCAAGGATGGCTCCCAGGTCCCTAGTATTAATAAACCCATAAGGGATCGAAATATTCAAAACAAAGACACAGGAAATATGGCCACAAATGAGGATCATCTACGCTAGTTGTCCCAGAATAGCCCGGATTCGATTCTTAATCTACCTCCTCAAACTACTCCCTACATTATTGTTCTATCAAATGTCACCCCGTTAGCTCCTGGAGAAAGCGAAGATTGGCCCTCTCTGAGGAATAAGTCCTTACATTTCATAAATGCTAAAACAGGTATAAATCAAAGCTCCCTGTTTTCTGAACTTAAGATGGCTCGTAGGGTTAGTGGGTTGGCCCTGCCAAGAAAACAATGGAGGGAGATTGTATCGTCTTGACCTTCAGGCCCCCTGGCTTGGTAAGAGCAATAATTGAGAGGGTAAAAGAGCAGAATATGGACAAGTCTAGGGTTTTGATACTTCCTCTGGGTTTTTTCTATCGACACCTTGTAGGGCGATCTAGCCAAATAGAATCTGTATCTCAAATAGGGCCAAAGTTATTTCCATCGTTGCCCCCATGGTATCATCCAAACCTTTTTGACCCCTTGAGTTCCTTGGCTGAGGTAGATTGACTCCAATTAGAGAGGGGTGAGGAAAATGGCAATATAGAAATAACTCCCCCCCCTTCCCTGATCCCTTGGACATTAATATCGACTTGCAGATGTCTTTTAGTACCATTAATAAAATCAATGGTTTACTAAAAGACAGCGAGGAGGATTGGAATATGATCCAAGCTGACCATATAATAGATAGGAATCAGTCTACTAAAACCACTAGTGTGGCAAATAGTCAGCCAACTGGTGGAACTATCCGTCTGATTTCTTGGAATGTAGCAGGCATTTTAACTAGGCTATCGGATGAGGCTTGGATAGAATACATCAAATCCTTTAACATCATTTGTCTCCAAGAAACGTGGAGTAGAGAGAATCTTTACTTAGATGGTTATAATACCCTGACTGTTGCCACTGAACCGTCCCCCTCTGGAAGGGCAAAGGGTGGCTTAATGACTTCAATTTCAATATGTAACATGTCGTTAAGGATAGAAAAAAATATCTTCTTCCCCATGGTATCAATTGATCTTGTGCACCAATTTCACTGTTGTGCCTTTGCTTATGGTTAACTGGTATTATAACATCTTTGATACTCACACGTCTGTTATCATCGACACTTTGCAGGTGGAAATCACTGAAGTGACTGGGAAAATTTCATCCTTATGTATTATGTGGCTTGGGGATTTTAATTGCAATCTATGTCCATTTAGTGGGAGTCACGCCTGTGGGTTATTGGACATTGATGAACAACCTATGGCGCATTTTAAGAACACTACACAGGGAGATGCTTTAAATAAGATCATTGTGGTAAATGACCTCTGCATACTTGACACCCCTACATTGAGGGCAATGGTGCTAATTCCAACTTTTCAGGGAGCTAGAGGGTCGACGAGTATAATAGATTTTATTTTAATTTCCAGTCGCTATGCCTAATTAGTTGATGATTTTAGAGTAGAACCTAATCCTGCTAGCGGTCATAACCCCCTCACTTTATCATGGAGTACAGTGATACCAAGGACAATGGCCCTAGAACAACCAATGACATATAATCATAACCAAGGGGTTAGAATAAAATGGGACAAGATCGATCCCAAGAAAATGGAGAAAGGGATCCTTGAGGAGAATTCATTAGAAATAATGACATGTCTAGCGGCCACTTCTGATTCAGAGCAGATAGTGCAAAATTGCGAGGCCCTCTGTAAGAGTGTGGCCACAAATCTACTCAAACCGGCCAAGAAAGGTGTTACCAAAGAGAAGAAATGGTTTAATGGGGAGCGTACCAAAGCGCAAATAGCGCTGAGGACGGCTCTCCATGTGGTACCCCGGGATAAAGATATGTTCAGGAATGCAAGGCAAATGTATAGAAAGGTAGTTGAGAAGAGAAAAATAGAACTGAAGGAGAAGGCCTGGGATGACTTGGAAAAAGCAAGTGACCTGCGAGATAGCAGGTTGTTTTGGGAGGTCATAAACAGTCCACTTTTCATCAGTGAAGAGAGGTCTATGGTTTCGCATAGAACCGTGGAGGCTTGGGAGAACCACTATTCAAAGATATTTAATCCGAAGGGTATTTTAATAGGAAACGACTGAGGATGATGTTCCTTTAAACGTTGAGTCCTCGCGGCAGCTCAGCCTATCGCTTTCCTTGGAGGAAGTGGAGGAGGCTTTGAGAAAAGGCATCGCCCTGAAGGCCCCAGCGCCAGACGCCCGACCATTGGAGCGGTTAAAAAATAACCCTCAACATTGGGCACCCCTATTGTTAAATGTTTTTAGAGCAACTATTGTGGGACGTATTCCATCGTCCTGGAAAGAGGCTGTAATCATCCCCATTTTTAAGAAGGGAGAAAAAAATGATCCCCCGTTGCTATAGACCGATCTCCCTAATAGATGCCTCCTGTAAACAATTGGGGAGGGTAATATTGGCGCAATTGGAAACATGGGCGGATACATCTGGCATCATTGTGGACTCCCAATATGGTTTTAGGAGAGGCAGAGGGACCACAGAACAGTGCCTAAATTTAGCAATGATCATGGGTAAGTACATGACGGCCAAGGGTGTTTCAATCCATTTGGCCTTTATGGACTTATCCAGTGCTTTTGATACTGTATGCAGGGGAAAGCTCTGGTCATTAATGGAGTCTATGGGGTTTGAGGAGCCACTGGTTACTTTGTTGCGCAGATTGCACGCTGCAACTTCTGTTGCTGTACAATATGGCCCGGGCGGTGAAAAAACTGGGAAAATTGCCTCGTCTGAAGGCGTCCGCCAGGGCTGCATCATGGCACCTTTCTTGTTTTTAATCTACAGAAATGTTTTGGAACAGTTTTTATTGCAAAAATGTTTAGATTTTCCCAAGATAAACGGCAATTATGTACCGTTACTGTCATACACAGATGATACCGTCTTGATGACTTTAACGGCTAATAGCATGCAGAAATGTCTGGACGCCTTTAATGAATTCATGTCGGGTTTAGATCTCAGGGTCAATTTTAATAAATATTATGCTATGGCTTGTGGCCCAAGTAAAATTAAGACCTGTAAATATACTGTGGACAACATGGTCATTAAAAAAGTCACAAATTTTAATTATTTAGGAAATCTTTTTAATAGAACATTGAACTGGGATGACTTGATAAACACTCGGATCCAAAAAACAACTAGATCCGTAGAGGCCCTTTTCCGTTTTGCTTGTAAATTGGGGCAAAAACCGATAGGGGATTTGATGACTCTGTATCAATCACTCGGATCCAAAAAACAACTAGATCCGTAGAGGCCCTTTTCCGTTTTGCTTGTAAATTGGGGCAAAAACCGATAGGGGATTTGATGACTCTGTTTCAATCACTCGGATCCAAAAAATAACTAGATCCGTAGAGGCCCTTTTCCGTTTTGCTTGTAAATTGGGGCAAAAACCGATAGGGGATTTGATGACTCTGTATCAATCAAAGTGCGTGTCTGTGGCGACTTACGGAGCAGGGGTATGGGGATGCCATAAAAGCGAACAGATTCAAATTATGGAGAATACATTTTTAAAGTGATTACTATCGATCCCCAATAGTACCCCAAATGTTTTCTGCTACACAGAGGTGGGCTGGCAACCTGTGAAGGACAGAATTCATGTGTCCCCTTTACTCCTCTGGGGAAAAATATGGACCTCTGAGGATTTGTCATTCTCAAAAGAAATTTTAAAGGACTGCATGAATCTCGACAAGGCCATGTGAATACCCTGGTTACGCTATGTAAAGGAAACTTTCTATAAAATAGGGCTAGAAAGTTTTTATGATAATCCGGCCTCTATTAATTCGAACATAAAGAAGGTCATCAAGATTGCATATTGTACTGTTGAAGGATCGCATAGGCAAGAAATTTAAACATCTAGTCAAGCGGTCATTTTACAATAACAGTTCTATTTGTCCTTTACCACACACATACAATGGCGTTTCTATCTGACTAGATTTCGGTTGAAAATATTTCACTTTTTGGCTGCTTTTCCCAAACAAAGGGGCTGGTGTGAGAGACTGCCCCCTTGCCCGTGTGATAATGTAACCGAACAATGCACAGTGCACTTTGTGCTCTTCTGTTCACTTTATAAAGTCCCAAGAGACCGTTTTATCAAACCCCTTTTGAAGGATATTAGACCTTGTACATATATGGAAGGCTTTGAGTATCTGAGATCATTGTCATCTGTTGCTATATGCAGCTCTATGCTTAGTTTTATTAGATGTGCACTTTTGATTAGGAACCGTTATGAATTATTAACTTTTTATTGATGTTATGTCTTTTTAAAAATTATATTTTGTATATTGTGTATACTGCCTATGATCCTATTGTATGTATATAAAATATATTTAGTGATCTGGAGATGATAAATTTATTTTAATGCATTGCACTTTAAACTTTTCTGTGAACATGTAAGGTCAACATGAAAGATTATAACCAGGACTATTCAATGATCTACCCCATTAACGTATAGCTTCTCAGTGATTATTGTTCGTGATTTTGGGAATTGTGAATATGACCCATGAAATACCATCTGTGATTGAATGTATGATAGTCATTTTATAATTTTAATAGCATACTTTTAGGATTCTTTTAATTGAATCGAATAAAGTAACTTGAACTGAACCAACTGTACCAAGTGCAGCAGGTGGTCTTCAGGTTAAGTTCTGTCATTTTTATTTTGCTAAAAGACAGAACACCTGCACTAGGTTTGCAGCTCTGAATTAAGTAATACTGATGCAAAATCACCAATGACATTGATGAAATGTTTTATATTTTTGATGTGCACGATCATAAGTAATAGAGGCTGAGCAGGCTGTAGTTATGGTTGCATAGTTCACCATAACAGGTGGATTGGGTGGCTTTTAGTTAATAGATGTAAATAAAAATTTACATAAATCACTCTACTGAACGCCATCACAATTATCAACTTGTTGAGTGAAGCCCAATTCAAGAGTTGTACATCGTTTCGAATTTGATACATGCGTCATATATGAGAAATTCGCAGCCGTCAATGAAGCAACATTTTGTACTCCTTGATGCGTCCAAAACAAGGTCATTTGGGTCAGACCTCCAATCATTCTCAATTTATGAACTAGTATCAAATTTCCTTCAACAGGAACTCCAAATAATCAACTATACACCTTTAAATGAAGTATTTAAAAAAAAAACACTAGCAAGCTCCATATTTTAAAACTGCCCTTTAACTTAAGGATTATTAATTTCTGACACTTTGAAAAAAAATAGGCAGAGTTAAGGTGCAGCAAGAAAGATTGTGTGTGTTTCATCACTTCTTATAAAGCTGGGCTACCCTCATTTCCGTAAAATGTTTTATGGTGTCTTTTAAATGTGCTTATCTCACACTTAATACACATTCCAGAAGCTAAGTATTACTTGCCTTGAAACATTTAATGTAAGATTACCAAGAAGAACAGAGGACGACTTTTTAAACTGTGGATACTGATGGCTTGAAATTCACAAACCAGAAAAGTACATACTTAGTTAATGGTTATGTTACACCTGGTATCTTTTGGAGTTTTTACCCTGTCTTTTTGCTTCTCACCGCCTGCTTTTTTAGTTACTCTGGATCTTGTTTTTGCTGGTTTAATGTTTCTGCGCACCTAAATACTGCTGATCAGTACTAAAGTGCAAGTGCTCCAACTGTAAATTATGTTAATGGATTGGTGTTTCCATGATTGGCTTATTTCATTTGTCCCTATTACAGTGCACTGTGTGTCTCCAGGGCATGTAAACCAAATACTGCTAGTGGGCCTGCAACACTGATTGTGCCACTCACACCAGCAGCCTTTCAAAGGGTTCTCAGACCTGCCACCGCTGTGGCTTCGTGCAGTTTCTACTGCCATGTCGACCTGGCAAGTTCATCCACTTGACAGGGCCCAATTTTCCCTTTTCTCACATATAAGACACCTCTGAGGTAGGCCCAAGGTACCCCTGTGGGCAGGGTGCAGTGTGAGGGAAAGGTAGGACATGTACTTGTGTTTTTTGCATGTCCGAATGGTGAAATGCTGTGCATTTCGTTTTCACTGTTGAAAGTCTCTCTCTCCCATAGGTTAATATGGCAGCTGCTTTGTAACACTTTAACAAATGTAGCTTGCCAGGGGAAGCTGATAGAAAAGAGGCATTTGGTATGCCTGAACTCAGGAATTTAAAATGCATCTTGTAGTGAAGATGATTTTTGCATTGTGTGTTTGGAAAAAGCACTTTTAGAAAGTGGATATTTCCATATCTAACCATCCATGTGCCTCTGCTGATTTGTGGATCAGGTGTCTTGATTTTTAGACTGACAGGGGCTGGTTTGTGCATTCACACTAAACAGGGACACAAAGGGGACTGAGGAGTGCCCAGCCTTTCCTCAGTGACTCGTAGCCTGGCTAATGGGTCTGTCCTGCATCTAGAGTGGTGGTAGGAATTGCTACAAGCACCTGAATGGACTGCCTGCCTTCCACAATGCTGTCTCCACCTCCTGTAGTGAACCTGGCCTGAATAGGACAGAACTAGATTATGTGGCCAGTAGAACTTTGTTTGTGCCAACACCACAGATTTTCACAGGGAAATGTGGTATACATATTGGGGCTCTGACTCCAGGATTTTAGAATTCTTTTGGATCAAGAAGCCTGCCAAGAAGAGTTGAAGAAGCTGTGAGAAGAGACTACCACTTAGCTGTGTGCTTTGTTGTGTTGGCCGGCAGTGGCTGCTTCTGTCTTGGGCAGTGAAAAGACTATACTTACTGCATCTTATTTTCTTGAGTTTCTCCAACAGCTTGAGGTAGGGCTTGCCCCTTATTCAAGAACTCTCCGGAACAACAAAGACTTCAAGTTCATCTGCTACCAGCACTGGGAACTGTATGCTTTGGCAAGCAACAGAAGAAAAAACAACCAGACATAGTAAACGACGCCGCTGCCGGCTTTGTGACCGAAGGCACAGCGGAGGACACCACCGCATCTCGCACCGCAACCCTGGTCCCAACGATGGCGACGCCAACAAGCCGCTGCTTGTACCACGACCTTGGGTACCGCACTTCTCACCACTTTGAACCTGGTATCCCCAACGACGAGGCAACGCCGTCACAGACGCCGCCTGCACAGTGACCTGATGACACCACTCGTGGAGAACATGTAGCATGTCCCACTCCGCACCGCAGCCCGGGTCTAACAGACGACGCCGCTCTAAACTGACCACGACCCCAATGCCTGCCCCATGGTTTCGGGGCATCGCAGATAAGTTGCACGGCGCACCACCCGGTCCCACCCCGAAGCCTTCGCCCACCAACATAGGCGCCATTGACTCAAGTTCGTCAGCCAACGATAGTGCTTCAGCATCAACACTGCCTGCACCGTGACCTGCTAGCACTGCAACAAGCACGCCACACTTCGCACCGGAGCCCTGGTCTCACCGATGCCACTAGACGCAGTCACCGAGCCGCTGCCTGCACTTGAGAGCACCAGACGCAGCACCACTGCACTTCGCACGACAGCCCCGACACCTGCCGACACTGGAGCTCCCGACTTCAACCGCACGGAGTTCAGCCTGCAACGCATATGATTTCAAGGGCCCAAAGACTCCTGCCGGGACCTCTGGAACGAATGCAGTCTCATTGGAGATCATCACAAGGTCCTCAACGCCCTGCATTTCTAAAGGTACTGTTTTGCGGGTCTTCCCGACACCTTAGCTGGCCTGCAAAGACGTGGCCAGCCAGAACTGTTGGATTTGTTTGTTCAAGACGCAGTGATAGCCCCGGACGGAGCTATTGACTTCAAGGAACTATGGAGTCTATTTTTGCTTTATGGTTATTTTGAATAACTATGTTGGATTATTATCGTCTTTGGTCTTGTTTTACCCAGATAAATATTGGCTATTTTTCTAAAACTGGTGGGGTCTACTTTTGTAGTGCTTTCACTGTATTACTGTATGTTAAATGCAAATACTCTACACACGGACTGCTCGTGCCAAGCCAACAAGGGGGTGAGCAGGGGTTATTTTATAAGTGTAAATCCCTTAACTTAACTAGAAAGAAGGGTCCCTACTTGGACAGGGCCACAACCTGCCAACTAGAGTCCCCCACATTTCTAACAGACTACAAAGAGTAGATTCAAGTGTGCGAGTTAAAAGGTCAATATGTAATGAATACACTGTACAATACCTCACACAGGGTTTACCTTTTATTGCACATACAGAGAATGTTAAAGTACCGATCTCACAACAAACTAATTTGGCTTGTCATCCATCTTTATTGTGACAAGAACAGTCTACTGAATCTAGCTTCAACTTTCACACTACCTCCTCAGAGTTCGCCCATGGCTGCTTGATTATTATTAGAATATTCAAGTCACAAAACCAGGTCTGGTAATAGTTTTACAAATTTTGGAGGGCCACTATAGAACTGGTCATCAATACCTTTTGTTTGGCATAAAATTAGGGTTCGGTCCAGGCTGCTTTTATACTCCACATCCTCGTTTGTTTCACTATAAAAACAATTGTTGTGTGGTGTTTTAAGCTCCAAGTGAAATTTCCCGAGCCATGCCCTTATATAGGTACAATTCACATTGCCCTTATATAGGCATAGAAATCAATCCCTTATTTAGGCATAGCCCATGCTACCCAAATACAGGCATGCCTACTTCCACCCGTATCAAACGTCACAACGACTACTTGGAAAACCAGCTTAAGCAGCCAGGGACTTCCCCTTGCTTGAATATTGATTTGTCCAAGAACTCAGTTACTTTACAAAGAACAACTATTCCCTAGGGGTTCTTTAACGACGTTCATATGACCGACTTTACGTCAAACTATGGCATTCCTAAACACCTTCAAGGAATAAATATACCTTGACTTGCTCTAGCAAGATACGGTGGTTCGGAGCAGTTCGAAAACCTACTTGCCCGACGCAACTTGCTACAACAAGTGCAGAAGGAAGCCCACTCTCCAGCTGAGGCACTGATCAGGAAGCTGCCCTACTCCTGTCGAAAATCCAGCTCTAGTGTTTTTCCGGCTCCCCTTCCGGGGTGTTGGGAAATCGAATCCCGAGACAGAGATACCAGACCTCCTTCATTCTAACCAAGGTATGGAGCTGATTAGAACCTAGAGAAATCTCTGGTAGATTCTTGGCAAAAACTAAACCTATGCTACACAATACTTACTTCATCCCTCGTACTAGACTTAGGTTAGGTACATCAGGGTAGGCGTATTTTAGAAGCACCAGTTGAGTATGTTAGTCAATGTTATTTATGTATGTATTTTTATATGGCTTAGAAACCATACAACGCCCTTACAGTATTATTTCATATTACTGTTTACGCTGTACGCATTATACTTTGCAGTCTGCATAGCGATTGTAGCAGTTCACTTCTCTTGCATGAGCAAGAAGACTGTTAAATAAACCCTTTTATTGAAAACGCCCGTCTGACTGTTTCTCTGCAACTCTGTAGAAACAAAGCATGCACGATTGACTGAGTGAAATACTTAGCTATTGTTTCCGCAACTCAGCGATATATTCTTATTCTTGGGAAACAAAGTTGTCATGTTTAGGTGGTTGAAGGAAACAAATCCCTTCTTGTGTATTCGAGAAAGTTTCTAGTGACCACCGAGTTAGCTGGCACACACACAATTAAGTTTAGTATATTCGATAGAGACCTAGTTGACCTCAGTCCTACGTCTAATCTATAGGATATATTATTACAATGCGCAGAGCCTATTGGGAATATAGGAACTACACTACACAATCCTAGTGGGAAGCGTACAAACGTGAAGAGGCTTTTAGCTACAGCATTTCGAAAACTACAAAGCAACACTGAACTGATTCAAATTAGCAGATTATTTGTATGAACATTACCAAAGTATCTAGGTTAATACTGAACTTGCTGTGTAAGCTAATAAACATTGATCTTCTGAACGAATGGTCAAACTTCCCCCAACACCACAACTAGCACTTTTCAGAAACATTTCCCAAAAGAAAGTTTGGTGTAGTAAATATGTTACAGATATGCGACTATGGATGAATCTCATTTTATAGGAAGCCCCATTTTCACAACCCTGGAGGAAGGTTACATTAATCAATCAATCAAGCAATCAATCAGGGATTTATAAAGCATGGCAAATAACCCTAGGCACTGGTATTTCTCACTGCCGTGTGGTGTTCCGTTCATCCGAACAGCCAGGGCTTGAGTTCTTTCCTGAATTGCAGGAGTGATTAGGCCATTCTCAGGTGCAGGGGAAGGTTGTTCCACACTTTGGCCGCTAGAGACCTAATGTCCGGCTGTCCACTGAAAATATTTTCTTGCCAAGGGTCTCCAATTTCTTAGATTCTGTATCAGCAGGAGCCCTGGTAAATGCCCCAGGAGACTGCCTAATACCACATGAGGTTTGAATATTTATGTTGTCAGCGAAGGATGAGAGGTGAGATAAGATGGGCTCCCAGTTGTAGGGAGAAATCATCTGGCCAGAACCTTGATGACTGATGTAGAAATTGAAGGATTTCCTTGGCTGCCAAAATAGACTCCAGAAGGGCATATTTGAAGAGGGCTGATGGCTTTCAACGAAGCAAAAAGGAAATTTAAGCACCTCTTCTACGTTCCTTATAGCAGAGTGATACAGGTTTACTTTCTTCTGGTAGTGGGGGGCCCACAGAATAGAGCAAGTCCGGCTCCGGAGAGGTATCAATGCCACTAACCACTGCCAGTGCTTGTTATCAGGATCTATGGCTAAAATAAAATTACCTCATCAGGATTATCCTCCAAAGGAAGAGAATCAGTACCTAAAACAGCATGGGCTGCGTCATTGTAGGAAGATTGCTTTCTATACTGTTCCTCTTCCAACCACCACTGAGCTTTCCTTCAGGATCTGATCAGAGGAAGCTCCAATGCCGCTGAAGGCAGAGTGGAGGCTCTTGCCACCAAAGCAGAGGTCAGACTCCGCTATTGAGGTAGGGTAGGTTGTAGCTTGAAATGGAATGGGTGCTGTTGGAGGTACCAATACAGATGTCAAGGCTTAAAAAAATAAATAAATAAATAAATAAATAAATAAATAAAAAAGAGGCAAACAGAGCCAAGAGGAATCCCGTCGATGAAAGACACCTCACAACCCTAAAGGTCATGTTTGGTCCAAAGACACTCCAGAGGAGATTATGGTCCATCTGAAACAGTCAAACATAGCATTGAGGAGCATAGCAGGGTATTCACCCAGAGAGGGAAACTAAAGGAACGCCTAAAGCTTCAGCACAGATTATGCAGCATGAAGGGCCTGGAAGCCACGGATACCACTTCTTCAGTACCTGCCTTTGGATTAGCATGTTGAATATTCCCCATACCTCCTCTTTTTCTTGTACTTCTTTCTTGACCTCGCAAAGTAAGACTCTGGTGACTTCCACTAAGAGGCATGTTTCCTGCCTTGGAAGTCTAACAGGCTCTGGCGAGGAAGAGCTTAGCTAACTGCTGTGTTAGGGTCTTGCATTCTCTAACCGGAATCGCAGGTTTTGGTATCGTGGTCAGACTCAAGCTATAAAAAGGTAATCGTCATGAGGATCTGAAATAGACAGGAGTTTATCACTGTAGGAGAGTAGGGTCTGCTATCCTATGGTCACCCCAAATTTTTGCTTTTTGCTTCACTAGTTTATGACTTAATGTGGCTGTGGGCCTGCTAATCAGACCCACAGCCCGCTGTTCTCTCTCTAAATTGTAACCCATGTACTTTAGGTGCATAACGAAATTGGAACTGGTTCACCTTATTGGCCCCTGTAACAGTGTACCCAGGTACCCAGGGCATAGGTTCTTCCAAGGCCTACCAGGGGCTGCAGCATGTATTGTGCCACCCCTGGCCTGGCCTCCATATTTGACACAACTGGCTGATCACTCAGCTGGGGTAAGTCGGTGTAACCACCCCTTACTTAGGTGTAGTATGCCTATACCTAACCTAAAATGGACACATATGTTCCTATCAGCCACTCCTATGGAAGGCCTCATCAATCCTGGAGGCAGAGTGCTTGGAAATATGTGAGATGGTGCTCTGGCATGAGCTGAGCCTGTCTGCAGCTTTCGGAACCATGTCCTTTAGCTGTTCCATGATATTGCCATACCATATACTCTTAAGTGCATTATGAACCACGCGGTTAAATGCTATCTTAGGTTTGGCTTTATCAAAACATGTCAAGTAAGGTGTCATACGAATTGGAATACTACCCCCTCGCCAGTTCTGGCGACGGGGGTAGCATTCCACCCTTCTAGAGGGACACGACATGTACCTAGCCTGAACCCCGGTTAAAAAGTTAAACAGAGCCTTAGCATCTCAAAATGGATGCTGCCACCACAGACACAAGTCTGACCTCCTGCTGCTGGGAGTCCTTCCAGCGAGGGCAGCTTGGACAAAGGGTTTCCTGCCTGGGGAGGTGCTAGCACCACTCCAGACAGGATTTTGTGTATTGGGTAGGACAGGGCTGAATAGAATCAGACATGCCTGGGGCACACAAGGTGTCCCTGTGCATAGGCCAGTTCAAACCGGTGCTGGGGCTTTCCAGCCCCAGTCCTGGCGCGAAATTGGACAAAGGAAAGGGGGTGTAACCACCCCCCTTCCTGGTTCCACCCAGAGGAGTGACCTAGTAGGTGATCCGGCCCCCCAGATTCGAATCAGAGTGGGAGCTGTGTCCTGAGACTTCAGATCATCCTGAATCAACTTGAAATACAGAAGAAGACTGGACTTCGACATTCTGCTGCACAGAAGACGGAAGAGAATCTCCCTTGTGGCCAAGGAGTGACCACCCTGTGAACACAGGCACCAACCAGCAACTCGACGTCTGCTTTGCCGCCGCCTCTCGCCGGAGCCCGAGCCCAGAGCCTGACAAGACCCAGACTCCCAGACTTCTCACAGCCCGATCCACAGTCCCTGCAAAGAAGGGACCCGTGGAGGCACCGAGAGACGTGGGACCGGACATCTTGGAAGACCCCCGAGACGCTGACTGCGCAGCATCAGAGGCACCCTCGACGCTGTGCTTTGGGGTTTGAGAAGCCCCAACCTCGAGCAGCCCTTGCACCGAAGATCAGCCCCCCAGCATCTCCACGATCTGCGTGGGGCCCTTTTGCATCGTGCCACTCGACGCGCCTAACCGTCCACTTGCCACACGGCTAGTGGCCATCTTGGCGACGAAACCTACAACTTTCACTGCGGGTCTGGTTGCTCCAGACTTGCCCTTGCTCCTGTAAAAAGGAGTACCTGCTCTGACCTTGCTGGTCCGAGTAACAAGCCTTTTTCGATTCCTGCGTGGCTTGCATTAGCCAAGGCCTGTTTGCTTCTATCAAGTCGCCGACACCGCCAACAGCGAGAAGCCTGCGTGGGACAGCTCGTGACCGACTCCTGGACGTCTTCGACCCCTTGTGTCCACGTGGCTGCAGAGAGAAGCTACACCTCGACGCCTGTTTGCACCCGACATCGCCTGGTTCCACTCTGGTTCCACGGTAGTCACTGGCTAGTGACTTTGAACATTGTCCCCTCTGCTTTCAGGTCTTCACCTCTTCAGATCCACCCTTGGATCCACCGGAACTCTTCACATCGAGCCGCCTGCAGCATCTCCAGCTCCAAGCACCATCGACCTGCGTGACGAAACCCGACACTACTTCGACCCTATGCACCCGCTTCCTGTGGGTGAGGTAACTCAGCTCCGCCGGTGTTCCCACACTGGTACACACCTCTAGTGTCTGTGTCTCAAGTTTCAGCTTTCTAGGTCACTCGGAAGGTTCCTTTCTAACTAACTTTGTACTTTTTACGCACCATTGACATTGCATTGGTAAAGCGTGCACTTTCCGCACTGCTCCCGAGTCCCGCGGGCCTTTCCCGACTTCTTCACTGCTAGTCCCGAACAGCTCCAGCGATTCCCCAGGCCCTAGGCTTCTTCACTTTCCCCATAGTGGTTCTTATACCACTATTTTAGTATATGGTTTAGGTGGCCGCTAGGGCTCATCCATATTATGCAACTTTTGTGTATTTAAACTGTGTTTTGTTTTAACGCATTTGCTTCTGTGCTCATAAAGAGTATCAGGGATATTTGTAGTAATAAATCTATATATATTTTCAATATATATCTGTGTGGTGTCCTTTCATTTGGTATTCAAGGGATTGTGTATGGTAAAACAGCTTGCTTCACATGCCTTACAGAGTTTAGCCTAAGACTGCTTAGTCCATGCTACCCCTAGGATAGCTTGTCTATAAGGTTGACTTTACAACCTGCACCATAAGGGTTGCTTGGCATGATACAAGGTGATCACTAGAACTAGTGAGCATCATATATCAGGCCAACTTCTCACATTGGTGGCAGCGGTGGGATTTGAGCTTGCTGTTGTTTTACCATTACAATCTTTGAAAATATCATTTGAAAGATCATACAGGTACCTGATAGGTACACTAAAACAAGACTAGATATACTTAAGTTCTACTGAACTTAGTTGTTGTAGAGGATAGGGAGTAGCACACCCTGACTACAACTACTAGATAGGTTTTGTAGGAAAACACCAGTGTAGGTAGATTGCAACACATCCACCACACTAGAGAAATGTCTGGAACAGAGGGATCCAATGGAACCACCTCTGTTGAGAGTGACCCTCCAAGGGCACCATCCAAATTTGCTACCTTTCCATTTAAGGAAAGGAGGCAACTGTGTTCCATGAGAGGAATCAAAACAGGTCCTTCTCCTACAGCAGGACACCTCAGAGAGCTGTTAGACCAGTCTGAAGCTCTAAGGGACTCCAAACCAGGCCCCTCAGGGACTGGAGATGGAGGATCCCCCACTGAAGATGATAACTCTGAAGCCCCTGCCCCTGTCGTCCAGATAGATGAGAGAACCAGACCCCTGGGAATACTCAGCCTGAGGAAGAAGAAGAGGAGGAGGAGGAAGAAAGTGATTCTGATGATGGGACTAGCCAGGTGTTAGTCAGCAGGCTTAACCAGGCTAACTTAAGCTTATTTGGGACTGAAGGTGGGTCCAACCCATTCAGACCCCCAAATGGACTTAACCAGGAGCATAGGAGGAATCACTCAGGTGAATCCAATACTTCCCATGTTTCTATAGGTTCTCATGGCAACTCCAGAAGGGAGTTGACTAGCCCTCAGAGAAGGGAACATGAGGCCAAAATGAGAGAGGCTGAACTTAGGATCCAGAGACAAGAATTAGAAGTTGCCCTGGCCAAAGAGAAACTTGCTAGAGCAAGGCAGCCTAGAGAGAGTGGATCAGATTCCACTGGTGGCAGCACTATCCATAAGGATAAAGACAGGTCCTATGACAATAGAAACCTGAGTAAGATTGTGCCCCCCTACAAAGCTGGGGATGATATCCACAAGTGGATGACTGCACTTGAGAGAGCTTGCAAAGTACAGCAGGTTCCTCAGGAGCAGTGGGCAGCAATCTTGTGGCTCTCCTTTGAAGGTAGAGGCCGAGACAGACTCCTCACAGTTAGTGATGGGGAGTCTAGAAACTACCTGGTCCTGAAGAGTGCTCTGATTGATGGGTTAGGCTTAACCACTGAACAGTACAGGTTAATGTTCAGAGATACCCAGAAGACACAGACTCAGGACTGGTCTGAATTTGTTGAATGTGCCACTAAGGCTCTGGAGGGCTGGTTGCTGGGAAGTAAGGTTACAGACTATGAAGGATTGTACAATTTGCTTATGAGAGAACAGATTTTAAATAACTGTCAGAACCAGCAGTTGCATCAACATTTGGTTGACTCAGATCTAACCTCTCCCCAAGAATTGGGAAAGAGGGCAGACAAATGGGTCAGAACCAGAGTTAAGCAGAAGAACCAGAACCAGGGTGGTGACCAAAAGAAAACAGACCAGAAGGGTGGGGAGCAGAAAGCTAAAGACCACAAGTCTTCAACAGGGCCCCAAACTAATACTGAGGGTGGGTCCCAACCTTCCAAGAAGAAGAAGAAAGAAGGTCAAAGAAAACCCTGGTGTAGCTTTTGCAAAAACACCACTCACTGGACAAGTGATTGTAAAAAGGGTGGAGCCACCAACACTGCAGCCCCTAAGGCACCTGCACCCACTAGTACAGCTGGCAGTGTTGGACCACAGACTAAGGGGGTAGTGGGTATCACCTTGGGAACTGATGGAGATTCTGACCTAGTCAGAGTCCCCACACAGGCTGTTCTGATCTGTGATGGGGAGATTGATTTCTCCCCTACTGTCAGTCTCAATAATTTGGGCAAGTACAGACAGACACCTTTAATTAATGAAAAAGTGGCTCAAGCGTACAGGGACACATGTGCCAGTGTCACTATGGTGACGCCTAGCTTTGTGGACCCTGGACAGTACATATCAGGTGATAATTACCTGGTGACCAATGCCAGCAATGTCACTACTACACATAGTGTGGCAATTGTTAACTTTTCCTGGGGAGGGGTAACTGGCCTAAAAAGAGTTGTGGTTAGTGCTGATCTCCCAGTAGAATGTTTGTTGGGCAATGACCTGGAGAGCTCTCTATGGTCAGATCAGAAGTTGAGTACAGGACTCATGCAGAGATGTTAGGGATATCATCACATGTCCTTGCTGTGACCAGGTCACAGGCCAAAAAGTGCCTCTCTGAACCTCAGGTCTTGGATCCTGGAACAATGGACCAAGTACCTTCCAAGACAAGGAACAGGAGGGCAAAGGCTGTGCCTTCCCAAATGCCTACAAGTGAGGATCAGCCTTCACAGGAAGATGATTCTGAGACCCCTGAAGGAACTGTCCCTATAGAGCTTGAACCTGATCAGGTTGAGTTTCTGGGGACAGGGGGACCTTCTAGGGCAGACTTGGGGCAGGCTCAGTTATCCTGTCCTTCTCTTGAACCCCTCAGACAGCAGGCTGCTGCGGAGGCTGCTGGGAATGCTCAAGGTACCCATAAGGTTTATTGGGATGATGGGCTCCTTTATTCAGAGGGTAGAGACCCCAAGCCTGGTACAACCAGGAGGTTGGTCATACCTCTGCAATTTAGGGGCTTCCTTCTTACCTTGGCACACGATATTCCCTTAGCAGGACACCTAGGCCAGAACAAAACATGGGACAGACTTGTCTGTCACTTTCACTGGCCTCACATGTCAGAAGATACAAAGGAGTTTTGTCGCTCCTGTGTAACCTGCCAAGCAAGTGGCAAAGCAGGTGGTACCACAAAGGCCCCCCTAATACCACTACCTGTGGTGGGGGTGCCCTTTGAAAGAGTGGGGATTGACATTGTTGGTCCAATGGATCCCCCTACAGCATCTGGGCACAGATTCATACTGGTGGTGGTGGACCATGCCACCAGGTACCCAGAGGCAATTCCACTTAGGACCACAACCGCTCCTGTTGTGGCCAGGGCCTTACTTGGAGTTTTCTCCAGAGTGGGGTTTCCTAAGGAGGTAGTATCTGATAGAGGTGCAAACTTCATGTCAGGTTACTTGACAGCTATGTGGAAGGAGTGTGGTGTTAACTATAAGTTCACCACTCCCTATCATCCACAATGCAATGGGCTTGTTGAGAGATTCAACAAGACCCTAAAGGGCATGATCAAAGGATTACCTGAGAAGCTCAGGCGAAGATGGGATATCATTCTGCCCTGCCTTCTGTTTGCTTACAGAGAGGTCCCACAAAAAGGAGTTGGCTTCAGCCCCTTTGAATTGTTGTTTGGACATCCTGTAAGAGGACCCCTATGTCTGGTGAGGGAAGGATGGGAGTTACCTCTCAAAAAGCCCAAGCAAGACATAGTGGACTATGTACTTGGTCTCCGCTCCAGGATGGCCGAGTATATGGAGAAGGCCTCCAAAGACCTTGAGGCTAGCCAGGCCTTACAGAAAGCCTGGCATGACCAAAAGGCTGTCCTGACTGAGTACCAGCCTGGACAGAAGGTATGGGTGTTGGAGCCAGTGGCCCCAGCAGCACTCCAAGACAGATGGTCTGGACCCCATACAATCATGGAGAAAAAGGGAGAGGTTACCTACTTGGTGGACCTTGGAACTCCCAGGAGCCCTTACAGGGTGCTCCATGTTAACGCTGAAAGCATATGTTGACAGGGCAGACATGGGCTTGCTCATGGCTACAGATGAGGGGCAGGAGGAAGAGAGTGACCCTCTCCCAGACCTGCTGACTCAGAACCCTGAGGATGGCTCAGTTGATGGTGTGGCCTTAGATGGCAGCCTCACTGAACATCAGCAACATGACTGCAGACAGGTTTTGCAGTCATATCGACATATGTTCTCCCTGACACCCAGTCAGACTAACTGGTGTACCCATGTGGTGGACACTGGTGATAGTCTTCCTGTAAAGAACAAAATGTACAGGCAGCCTGACCATGTCAGAGACTGTATCAAGGCTGAGGTACAAAAGATGCTGGAGTTAGGTGTCATTGAGCCTTCAGAGAGCCCCTGGGCTAGCCCAAGTGGTTCTGGTCCCCAAACCTCACACCAAAGATGGGAAGAGAGAGATGAGGTTCTGTGTGGACTACAGAGGACTCAATGCTGTCACTAGGACAGATGCACACCCAATTCCAAGAGCAGATGAGCTCATAGACAAATTGGCTTCTGCCAAGTATTTGAGCACATTTGACTTGACAGCTGGCTACTGGCAAATCAGGTTAGCTGAGGAGTCTAAAGCCAAGACAGCATTTTCTACCCCCAGTGGGCATTACCAGTTTGTGGTGATGCCCTTTGGCTTGAAAAATGCACCTGCCACCTTCCAAAGGTTGGTGAATCAAGTCCTTACTGGGTTGGATGACTTTTGTGCAGCATATCTGGATGATATTGCTGTCTTTAGCTCCACCTGGGAGGATCACCTGGTCCACCTGAAGGAAGTGCTAGAGGCTCTGCAAAAGGCAGGCCTCACTATCAAGGCAACCAAGTGCCAGATAGGGCAGAGTAAGGTTGTGTACTTGGGCCACCTTGTGGGTGGAGGCCAAGTTTAACCACTGGAGAGTAAGATTCAGACCATAAAGGACTGGACTCCTCCAACTACCCAGACTCAGGTCAGAGCTTTCTTGGGCCTGACTGGGTACTACAGGAAGTTTGTTAAGAACTATGGGTCCATTGTGACTCCTCTTAATGATCTGACATCCAAGAAGATGCCCAAAAAGGTTCAGTGGACAGAATACTGTCAAAAGGCATTTGATGACCTGAAGAAGGCCATGTGCTCTGCACCTATCCTGAAGAGTCCGGACTACTCCAGAGAGTTTATTGTCCAAACAGATGCTTCTGAGTTGGGAGTGGGAGCTGTGCTTTCACAGCTTAATGTAGATGGTCAAGACCAGCCCATTGCTTTCATTAGCAGAAGGCTGACCCCCAGAGAGAAACGTTGGTCAGCCATTGAGAGGGAGGCCTTTGCTGTGGTGTGGGCCCTGAAGAAGTTGAGACCATACTTGTTTGGCACTCACTTCAAGATTCAGACCGACCATAAGCCCCTCTTATGGCTTAATCAGATGAAGGGTGAAAACCCCAAACTGCTCAGGTGGTCCATTTCCCTACAGGGGATGGACTTTACAGTGGAGCACCGCCCAGGGACTGACCATGGTAGTGCAGATGGTCTCTCCAGGTACTTCCACTTAGAACATGAAGACACAACTGGTCAAGGTTAGTCTAATGTCCCTGCGTTTGGGGGGGGGGGGGTTGTGTAGGAGAGTAGGGTCTGCTATCCTATGGTCAACCCAAATTTTTGCTTTTTGCTTCACTGGTTTATGACTTAATGTGGCTGTGGGCCTGCTAATCAGACCCACAGCCTGCTGTTCTCGCTCTAAATTGTAACCCATGTACTTTAGGTGCATAACGAAATTGGAACTGGTTCACCTTATTGGCCCCTGTAACAGTGTACCCAGGTACCCAGGGCATAGGTGCTTCCAAGGCCTACCAGGGGCTGCAGCATGTATTGTGCCACCCCTGGCCTGGCCTCTATATTTGACACAACTGGATGATCACTCAGCTGGGGTAAGTCGGTGTAACCACCCCTTACTTAGGTGTAGTATGCCTATACCTAACCTAAAATGGACACATATGTTCCTATCAGCCACTCCTATGGAAGGCCTCATCAATCCTGGAGGCAGAGTGCTTGGAAATATGTGAGATGGTGCTCTGGCATGAGCTGAGCCTGTCTGCAGCTTTCTGAACCATGTCCTTTAGCTGTTCCATGATATTGCCATACCATATACTCTTAAGTGCATTATGAACCACGCGGTTAAATGCTATCTTAGGTTTGGCTTTATCAAAACATGTCAAGTAAGGTGTAATACGAATTGGAATACTACCCCCTCGCCAGTTCTGGCGACGGGGGTAGCATTCCACCCTTCTAGAGGGACACGACATGTACCTAGCCTGAACCCCGGTTAAAGTTAAACAGAGCCTTAGCATCTCAAAATGGATGCTGCCACCACAGACACAAGTCTGACCTCCTGCTGCTGGGAGTCCTTCCAGCGAGGGCAGCTTGGACAAAGGGTTTCCTGCCTGGGGAGGTGCTAGCACCACTCCAGACAGGATTTTGTGTATTGGGTAGGACAGGGCTGAATAGAATCAGACATGCCTGGGGCACACAAGGTGTCCCTGTGCATAGGCCAGTTCAAACCGGTGCTGGGGCTTTCCAGCCCCAGTCCTGGCGCGAAACTGGACAAAAGAAAGGGGGTGTAACCACCCCCCTTCCTGGTTCCACCCAGAGGAGGGACCTAGTAGGTGATCCGGCCCCCCAGATTCGAATCAGAGTGGGAGCTGTGTCCTGAGACTTCAGATCATCCTGAATCAACTTGAAATACAGAAGAAGACTGGACTTCGACATTCTGCTGCACAGAAGACGGAAGAGAATCTCCCTTGTGGCCAAGGAGTGACCACCCTGTGAACACAGGCACCAACCAGCAACTCGACGTCTGCTTTGCCGCCGCCTCCCGCCGGAGCCCGAGCCCAGAGCCTGACAAGACCCAGACTCCCAGACTTCTCACAGCCCGATCCACAGTCCCTGCAAAGAAGGGACCCGTGGAGGCACCGAGAGACGTGGGACCGGACATCTTGGAAGACCCCCGAGACGCTGACTGCGCAGCATCAGAGGCACCCTCGACGCTGTGCTTTGGGGTTTGAGAAGCCCCAACCTCGAGCAGCCCTTGCACCGAAGATCAGCCCCCCAGCATCTCCACGATCTGCGTGGGGCCCTTTTGCATCGTGCCACTCGACGCGCCTAACCGTCCACTTGCCACGCGGCTAGTGGCCATCTTGGCGACGAAACCTACAACTTTCACTGCGGGTCTGGTTGCTCCAGACTTGCCCTTGCTCCTGTAAAAAGGAGTACCTGCTCTGACCTTGCTGGTCCGAGTAACAAGCCTTTTTCGATTCCTGCGTGGCTTGCATTAGCCAAGGCCTGTTTGCTTCTATCAAGTCGCCGACACCGCCAACAGCGAGAAGCCTGCGTGGGACAGCTCATGACCGACTCCTGGACGTCTTCGACCCCTCGTGTCCACGTGGCTGCAGAGAGAAGCTACACCTCGACGCCTGTTTGCACCCGACATCGCCTGGTTCCACTCTGGTTCCACGGTAGTCACTGGCTAGTGACTTTGAACATTGTCCCCTCTGCTTTCAGGTCTTCACCTCTTCAGATCCACCCTTGGATCCACCGGAACTCTTCACATCGAGCCGCCTGCAGCATCTCCAGCTCCAAGCACCATCGACCTGCGTGACGAAACCCGACACTACTTCGACCCTATGCACCCGCTTCCTGTGGGTGAGGTAACTCAGCTCCGCCGGTGTTCCCACACTGGTACACACCTCTAGTGTCTGTGTCTCAAGTTTCAGCTTTCTAGGTCACTCGGAAGGTTCCTTTCTAACTAACTTTGTACTTTTTACGCACCATTGACATTGCATTGGTAAAGCGTGCACTTTCCGCACTGCTCCCGAGTCCCGCGGGCCTTTCCCGACTTCTTCACTGCTAGTCCCGAACAGCTCCAGCGATTCCCCAGGCCCTAGGCCTCTTCACTTTCCCCATAGTGGTTCTTATACCACTATTTTAGTATATGGTTTAGGTGGCCCCTAGGGCTCATCCATATTGTGCAACTTTTGTGTATTTAAACTGTGTTTTGTTTTAACGCATTTGCTTCTGTGCTCATAAAGAGTATCAGGGATATTTGTAGTAATAAATCTATATATATATTTTCAATATATATCTGTGTGGTGTCCTTTCATTTGGTATTCAAGGGATTGTGTATGGTAAAACAGCTTGCTTCACATGCCTTTACAGAGTTTAGCCTAAGACTGCTTAGTCCATGCTACCCCTAGGATAGCTTGTCTATAAGGTTGACTTTACAACCTGCACCATAAGGGTTGCTTGGCATGATACAAGGTGATCACTAGAACTAGTGAGCATCATATATCAGGCCAACTTCTCACAATCACATCTAACAGAAGATTTAAAACCAGAGCATTTTTTAGGGGCAACCATATTTTTGTAGTAAAATCTTTGAGATGTCTTTACAGAGTGAGCTCAGAGTCCACAGTGCTGAAGAAAAAGAACTGATGTGGCAAAATTGATGAGGCACTTTAAAGCACAATTAAGTCGACTCTCGTGCCAACGTGGAGCAGGCACCCCTTAATAGCGTGGGAGAGCTATGAAAACGTTCCAGATCCAGTCTGCACCTGGGTATATTCAGAGGAGGAGGAATTCCCAGGTACTCGTATCCATCAGAAATTAGTTTAAGATTTTAATCTTCATTAAGGACATTTTGGCAGAGGCATAAACTCAGTCAAATGTTGATACTATATTCATACTCTTGGGAAAGGCCAAATATTTGTTTTCTGGTGTAAAGTACTATGCAGGTATAAATCCTAAAGAATGCTATATACAAAGTTTTGAAGGACATTGGGGGACCTCTAAAGCAATACTTAAAGCAGTTAAATGTGTCCCCTAAATAAAAATTATGAGGCCCCATCCCTGCCCTGATGTGCACAAAATACTTTTCAGTGAAGTTGGCTACCACCACTACCCACTCTGACTGGAATGTGCCTCAGAAAACTAAATGCAGTCATACCACTAATGCAGAAACTTTCTTTTGCAATTAATGCAATTAAAAGTACAACACAACTCAAAATAAACTCCTACCAGGCCCAACACAACTAGTCCTGTTTTTAAGACAAACCAATACAGAACCAAGAAAACAAACCCATTAACACCACCTGTGTAGGCCTCATTGAAGGAAGTACAAATCCACATACCTACTTCAGTATCAACTTACAGAACCTCAAACAACTCTCATGACTTAAACACTGTGTTTAAACCAATATGAGCACTTTGGCAGCAACAACTATTGATACAAAATGAAGAGGATATAGCAGAATCAGAAATTCATCTTAGTGATTACAATAAAGATTTGGAATCCCAGAACCCGAAGGTATAATGCATACTTTCTGATACTCTTTACATACACTTCAATCAATCAATCATGCCATTTGTATAGCGCACTACTCACCCGGGAGGGTCTCAGGGCGCTTGGGGGGAGGGGTATGCTACTGCTCGAACAGCCAGGTCTTGAGTTGTTTCCTGAAGGCGAGATGGTCCTGGGTCAGCCGAAGGTGGATGGGGAGGGAGTTCCAAGTCTTGGCAGCCAGGTAAGAGAAGGATCTTCCTCCGGCGGTGGCTCTTCGGATGCGTGGTACGGCTGCGAGGGCGAGGCTGGTGGACCGTAGCTGGCGGGTGGGCGTGTAGAAGGTCAGGCGGTCGTTGAGGTACTTGGGGCCCAGGTCGTGGAGAGACTTGTGTGCGTGGGTGAGGAGCCGGAACGCGATCCTCTTGTCGACGGGGAGCCAGTGCAGGTTCCTCAGGTGGCTGGAGATGTGGCTGCGTCGGGGGACATCCAGGATGAGTCGGGCAGAGGCGTTCTGGATGTGCTGGAGTCTTTTCTGTAGCTTGGCTGTGGTTCCGGCGTAGAGGGCGTTTCCGTGGTCACTTGCAGGGATAATTATTGAACACAAAGAAGAGTTATACCTGAAACACTAATGAACAAGGAAGAGTTTTCTGAACAGTCTGCTTAACTCATCACGTAGGTCCGATATTCAAAGGCCCACAGAAAGACAAAAATCAGAAGGCGATTTAAATCTTTGGCCACTCTCGAGTTCATGGGTCAAGAAAATACAGTCCTCCTTTTGAAATGTTAAAAGACTGAAATGTCATTTTACTGCTCGTATTTTTTCAATAAATAGCATGATGGTTCCAGGCAACTAAAGAAGTCCTATCCTGTTTACAGCTCTTCAAAACTTTTATAGACAAATCTATTATACTACAAGGCAGCCCAACCCCGCTCCCCGGCATTGCCATAAGATACTCTGTAACTGAGCAGACGGCCATAAACAAGGCAAAGCACTGTATATGGTGAGATAAAGCTGTTCGAAAGATGACCTCGTTTTGGAGTCTAGCCTAACCTCTGCTGGTTACGGATAGTTGAGCCTCGCACAAGTTTATCCAAAGCGGAGGCCATCACGATTTTGTAAACCTCCACCAAGACAGCTATAGTCGGTATGGGGCTTCTCGAGCTTCGTTCCACAGGAACTAAACTTTTACCCAGCTGCTTAAAACCAAAATATATTCTTACGACTGCAGTGTGCTCTAGAAAGGATGATAATTCAACCTGCTAACCCTTGTGCCATGCAGACAGCATTCTCCTTGTAGGTCATTCCTTCAAATAATGCTCACTTCCAATCCACGTTAGCCAGAAAAAAATGTGGTCCACTTTGATAGTTATGCGCATGTGTTCTTTTTTGCTTCCATACCGCTTTTTACCATTTGTGCTCATTACAACCCCAACATCTGTCCAAGCTTGACATTTCACTAAGCTAAGCCCTTAGTCAGCATACTGAGCTTCTGCAAAATCCCTATTAGGGGGTCTCCATCAATACGTTATAGGTATCGGAGGGGGGGGTCAGGGTGGTTCCGCTATCTGATGAACCTAGAGAGGATTTGAAAAATCTACTTACCATGGCTAGTCAGATTTTATCAGGGCGAGCTATTTTTAGGGCCTACTGTCCCGTTCTGACGAGAGCACGAGCTGACAAAATGCTCTGTTCATTCAGAAAGGGAATAAGGATGCCTTTAAATCTTATCATATTTGCTGCGAGTTCAAGATAAGAGGCCACAGGTCAGCTTATATCTTCTTACAAACTACTGCTTATTTTCTCCTTTGGCTGGCCTTTTCTTTCCTTTGACTGCAATGTCAAAGAATGTTTTTTTAATGAACTGACTATTGCTTTGGGGTACAATGAGGGTCAAATGAAAGAGGTTAGGTTTTGTTTTAATAACATTTAAATGGTCTGTAAATGAACTTTAGAAATATTGCACTCTATATCAGCACCTAGGAAAGCACTTTTTTTAAATGAAGAGCGATGGAAATAATAGGATGAAACCAAATCAGAACACTTTACTCAGTGATGAGCAAATGATGACAATGGTATTAGAGAATCAAAACTCAAGTCAGGGGTCATGTGTACCCTATATCTGAGCTTAATTCTTATTATTCATAGATTAAATGTTTAGTCTATTGGATTAAACAAAATATTTTTTTGCACAATAGATATTGAACTCACATATTTGAAGGTTATCTCATATGTAATAATAAAGAAAAATGCAACTCCGTGGAATAAAATATTTGCCTAGGATCAGACAATTTAAGCCGAGCTTATGGTTCAAGCGCATTACAGTTAGGTTGAGTATATTATTCAAGTCACTAGACCTCAAGCTCTGGTAACAATTGTATGATTTTTTGAGGATTGCTTTAGAACTAGTTGTCAATACCTTCTGTTTGACCTCAACTGGAGGTTTGGTACAGTCTGCCACCCCCCACCCCCCACAATCCGTGTTTCCCACTACAAAAGACAATCCTAATGGGAAGTGGCCATAAGTGTGTTTCAATAGAGCATCTTGAACGCTACAAAGCAACCTTAGGCTGATATAAACTAACTGACATTTTAATGAATGTTAATTCCAGGGAAATAAGTAACTGACCAGTTAGACTAATAAACATTTAACATGTGTAAGATAGTTACACATCTATATCTTTGAGACGGCGGAGCGAAAATTGAAAGGATCGTTGAACTTCCATTAACAACTCAACTAGGACTTTTCAGAAACTATTTCCAAAAGAAAGTATGGTGAAATAGGTTACAGAGGAGTGCCAAAGGATGAACCTCACTTTATATGAAGTCCCACTTTTGCAATTGTAATACGTTTGAACCTCTTGATCAATCCGTATTAAATTTGTAGGGGGAAACCATGTACATCAAGAGTGTGCCAAATTTGGAGCACAATGCTAGGATGGTTATAAAGGTAATAAGGATGGGCGAAAATATGCTGAATGCTCCCTTATTAGATGCAGATACTTTCAGAAGCTTGAAAGCAAGATTGATGATACTTTGCTTTCAAAATAAAATGTTCACAAAAAATATGCAACTAGTAGAAAAGGTTTTCCTAACTACAGTGAACTTTTAGGTACCATTTCTTTGAAGAATCATTTATAAAACCCGTTCGATACATGCTGGTGTTTCCCAAAACACATTCATAACGGAAAATCAGAGTAAAACCAGTTTCAACCAGATTATTGGTGGTCAGCCTTCTGGTTTTGTCAATGTCTTGTTTTGACAGGTTTTTTGTAAAACTTTAGTGTTGTGGGAGCTGCTAGGCCCTAGCCATAAACAAAAACATTGGCTAAAAGCAAAAATATTTTCGGGTCTCAAAAAGCTTACACTGCCATAGTAGTCCTTGGCACGGAAGGAACAACTACTTTTTGTTGCAGATATGCAATAGACATTAAATAAAAACAAAAAGGTATTGATTAATACCAGACCTAATTTGCGGCTCAAATTCTAACTTCTGAAAGTGCACCCATGATATATGTCCATGCATTAGTGTAGAGTTATGACTTTCATGAACTCCAAAAGATTTAATGAAGTAGGATTAGAAATTATAATCTTAGAAAAGGATTGCGAACTGTATTTTAGCACAAGCAAATATGCGTGTATATTTCTGCTCATGCGATAATATGCTGAGCGTTTGCAAGTTCCCTTACCCTCCAAACCCAGGAAGAAGTTTAACTTCTGTCATGGTCAGGAGTAACTCTCCAACCTCTCTCAGTGTGGGGAAGGATTAGAAAAAAGCTGGTGAAAACAATTAAACATGCAAGTCTGTAGGGATGTACAGGCTCGAAAGTCTATTCCAACCCTGGAACTACTGATTCACGCTCCTTCCAGCCCCAGTATGTAGATCAACGGAAAAGTGGCACAAACAAGGACTTGCTAACATTCAAACCCTGCTATAATATGAGTGTGGGCTCAATCAGAGAAGCTATTATCAAAGTTCTTATATAATGAGACTGCTGCCATAATTTGTCACCTCACTGGATAACACCAAAGGGACAAGTAGATTCATGAAGTATCCTGTCCCATGGACAAGTAGATATTTTATTAAATTCTACACCAATGAGAAGGGGCCGCAGACGCTTGTGAGGCCCTTCTGTAATATGGTAATCGCTTGCGCTTGCTAGCCCTATCTTGAGAGGTCATTCCGTTATTTGCATAGGGGTCTGGCCCCATGCAAATTAGGGAATCACTTTGCTCTGCGCCGCACCCGGTCAGGAACACAGAGGTAAAAAGGCCCCTAGGAGGCACACTGACAGTAAGCCACAAAAAGAAGGGGCACTATCAGTACACTCCCAGAGGGCAGCCCTCTTAATGGGATAAAAAGGGTTCCTATGGACTGCCCCAGGTACCCCCCTGCAGGAAGGTGTCGTCACTCACTGCACCCATCTGTAAGGTGATCTCGGTTGCTTCTTTAAAGCACAAGGAGATAAAGCCTGCACAGAGAAAGAAGGAGCGACTGCTTCGGTCACCCGCTCTATATTTCATGAAATGCACTACTCTGGGGAAGCGAGTTCATGGCTTCCATGTGGGGCGCACATTATTTCTAACAGGACACGCTATCACCGTTTGTGCATGGTGCACCGATTTAAAAGTGCACCATGTTGCAAACAGTCACAGTTCCCCCTCTATAATATATGGGCCGTGGTGGACCAGAACACCCAAACGATGGCCTTTGGCAAGGCAGGAGTGTTCATCATAAACTCATACACACATCATCCAAACACATGGCCATCATAATACATCCACACACAACCACTATCATAATTACTAACAGCTATCATATGGCCTCTCAAGCAATATCGTATGTTAGTATACTCACCAGTGTATGTTCAAACAACAAACACATGCAATGCACCCAACATAAGTCCACAAAGCCACAAGATATAAATGCCAAAAATAACAGAATGATCAATTTACCCCCAAAAATAAAGAGGAATGTAAGGGTAGGTTCTAGCTTACCAGCTAAGTCGCATGTGCAAACCAGCTTTCCAATGTTGCCCCCACCCCACCATGCTTAACCATGGAAAAACGTCTCTGTACTACTGCCAATACACATATCCAGGTATTATCATTCAAATCAGGGGAAGATGCCCTTGATGATAGTGGTGACAAACAGTCTGGGATGGTAAGCTAGGCCAGGTGTTCCTGAAAGAGATATAGTAATTCAGTTGTACTCACAAGGGCATAACATTCTTGAGTAGTAGACTGGATATTATTCTTTATAAATTACTCATGTAAACTTTTTATACTTCCATGGCCCTTTGGAGATTTTGCGTTAGGGAAAATTCCAGCTGTGCTAGATCTGGTTCCCTTGAGGCAGGTTTTCTATATCTGGCATGGTCACCCTGCCTTACTGAGACAACGCCATTTTTATGTGATAAATGGGATGCGTTTGAGAGACCCACTGAGTATGTTTACAAGTTGGAAAAGGTTGAATGATGGGGTGACTAATTTACTGGTGTGACACTTTATGCAATGTCAAACAGTAGTGGTGTGTGTGTGTGGGCAAAATGTGTTATCTGATAGACATACAATGGTAGGGTATATGGACATCACTTGTCGGAGACAGAGTATAATTCTTGGTGTGTTTGTTCGTGGGTGGGCGGTCAGGTGATGGGGGGATGTTGGAGTATGTAATTAATGCTGTAGTTTGAAAAGATTTTGGGTATTAAGAAAAGGAATTTTTCAAGTCCACCTTGTTTTATCATAGAAATGTGGCAAACTCTTTAATGTAATGGGAAAGGGAGCACAACCTTTTTTTACAATTTTGCATTAACCACGAAACCACTCAAGTAACACGTTAAGCTAAGAGGAAAACTGAAGTACACAGAATTTTCTTAAACATCTCAGTAGCTTTCAACTACAAGAACACCCAAGTCAATTTAAGGGAAGATGTACACCTAAATGACCAGATTGGGTGGTGAGCTCCGTTATAGACTAAGAACAAATCAGAATAAGTCCCTAAACAATTAAAAAAAAAAAAAAAAAAAAGGGGTAATATAGAAAATTAGGAATGGGCCCGAAAACTGTAGCTGTGATGAAGGTCAAGCCCCTGCCTCCGACACCCAAATTGGGCAGCCATCCTTCGTAAAAGTGCTATTATCAACAATGAGGGAGCACTCCGATAAATATGCATGAATTGGTGGGCCACGGTTTATTTGTTTTTGCATCTTGGAAACATACCTTCATCCCTAAAGTGGGGCTGCAGGGGCTGTTTTTCGAATACAAAAACAAACGTCCTTGGCACACAAGAACATTGTGGACATCGTTTTCAATTCGATGCCATGGACAGTCATGGCTCCAATGAAGGTCGCCGTTATGTTTCCTGGACAGATTTGTGTCTCTGCAAGGAAAAAGTAAACAAAACACCATGGCCGCAACCAAGAGCTTTAAGCCAGAAGCTGAAATCATGCATCGCCATCAAAAAGGAAAATTGCAGAAGTCCCTGCGTCAGAGGCGGATACCAACAGTGCTGTTGGCGCCACAAGATCCTTTTCCCATTTACTCACCTGTATGTTTGGGCTCCAACTGCTTTAGCTGAGAATGACTCACTTGTGCCTCTATGCTACACCATTCACCAAATCCTTTGGGGAGGACTGAGCAACAGTATGGTTATCATCCACTCTCCAATGAGAATGACTCACTTGTGCCTCTATGCTACACCATTCACCAAATCCTTTGGGGAGGACTCAGTAACAGTATGGTTATCATCCACTCTCCAATGAGAACAACTGCTCTACAAAATGGATGCCTTGTTATTAAAAACAGCGTACCTTTTTAGAGTTCATCAAGGCGACCATCAGATGCATTTAATTAATTGTCTCCAGATGCACTGATTGAAGGCTCTCTGCAAACACCTCAAACTCTTTCTACAATGCTATTTGCAACAGTTACACTGTACAAAGTTTCTATCTACCCACTTTGTTCCGAGGTCATGGCTGGGTGTTTGCCTGAAGTCTTCAGAAGGAATGGCATGGCCAAACAGATGCCACTTCAAGTAATTAAGAATTAAGTGTGGGGATGGTACTGGTATTCTATGGTATCAGAGCATGTGATGGCGATTAATAGAATACTCCTAGATTTCTTTAGCTCCATCACCAAACTACCTTCGATCCATCGGATAGTGACGCAAGCACCCAAATTTGAGCCATATAGCTCTTTGTCCCAGAGCAGTGTATGTCAGGGCCGGTCACCCCATGCTCCCTCCATCTTATATTTCCAGAGTAAGAGTTGGAAATAGGGTTCAATGACATACTATTATCCATCTTTGTGCTTGAATATGCTCGCCTCACCACCCCATGCAATTAAAAAAGGAATAACCTCAGAAGAAATGCCTTAAAACCACCAGGCCTCTTAACATGTACACACTGGCGGCCCTGAAGCAAATGGACCCCCAGTCTAAAGCTTGAGAGCAGGACTGATGTGCCTCCTTCACTGGAAAACAGGCAGTTTTGTCCCCTCTTCAAGAGGAGGGGAACCAAGAGTTTGGTAGGGTCAGACCACAACCAATTTACAGAGCTTCTAGTATTCATACAAACACTAAATGGCCCCCAAACTTAAATAATTATTTTAACAGACCAAGGATATGGGTCTAGAACCTGGCACATGCAAGCTCTTATCACACACCATCTGGTCATGTACCTTTAAAACAAGTTTCAAGTAAATCTAAATAAGTTACACGATACATGACAGTGCTACAAATCCTATGCCTATTTCCACTCCATTCCTTTCAAATGAATAGCTTATGCTTTTTTCCAAAAAGGTGCATGTTAAGGTGGGTTCTCGCTGTGCTCAAAGAAAATAAATTTGCCCCAGGCCTTAAAAATTTCAGTGGGCTGGGAGTTCATGATTAAAAGGAAGAAAACATGATTTTACTAAAGCCCATAACTGCCATATGCCATTCATTAGGTCTCGGCTGGCGGAGCGCGCATGCGCTCCTCGCCTGCGAGAGCTATAGTTAGTCAGTTTCAAGAAGGGGACTCGAGCACCGCCCCTCATTTCCATTGGGTAGCGTAAGCGTTTATGGTAAACGCTGGCTTCCCATTGGAAAGGCGGGTTTTTCATTGCCTCCCTTTGGCTTTTTGCCGGACTGGCTCGCCTGATTCACAGCTGTCATGAAGACTTTTCTTATCTGCTTGTTTATTTAACAAGCAGATAAGAAAAGTCTTCACGACAGCTGTGAAGCAGGCACGGAGCTCAGAGGGTCACGGGGAGGACAAGGCAATGGGGAGCGCTTGTATAAGCTAGGTGGTCAGGGCTATCCGATTCTATGGAATTATAAACATTCATACTCCCCGCCCTCACCAGACGACAATGCCAAATACAGTAAGCACCATTCATCCAGAAACAGGCTCTACTGGAAAGTTTACTGTGCTTTGTATTTGCTCGCGTTTGACTCTAAAGTTGCACATATAACTAATTGCTCAAGTCTATTTGTGAGTGACAAGAATATTGGTAAAACGCAATTATTAACACCTCGCACTACAATCCAATTTATCGTTGCAGCCCGAACCTCGTTCTTTGGGGGAGAGGTGGCTCGTTTACCAGCAGTCACTCACCAGCACTGTCTGCAGCTGCGGCTGTAAGGGCACCGGCTTGCAGTCTGCATGTTGGTGCTCCGCACACGGGGAGCAGACTGGCTTTCCGCGGACCGGACAGTCAAGCTCCAGAGGCCGGCCATGCTCTTGGCACAGCCAAAGCACCTCCGCCCCAAGCGGTCTCAGCTGAACGTGGTCCCCTCTGTGGTGCGGGGCGAGGAGCGTGAAGCAGTAGGAATAGTCGCAGGTCAGGCAGACGTGATCTGCCCGCTCTCCAGCACAGTCCAGGCACCAGAGCTCTCCGTTGCCCCTCTTGGGCTGCTGCCTCTTCATGAGTTTGCCGATGGTAGTTTTCTTGCTCAGCCTGGGCTTATTGTACCCAGTGCAAGACACGTTGGCACTTGTACTCCCTGAAGCCAGTGCTCCAGTGTTTGTCGAGACAGCCCATGCAGAAGGTGTGCCCGCACGGAAGGGTGACGGGGAACGAGAATAGGTTAGAGCAGATGGAGCAGTCCAGCTTGCTGTCCGCTTCTTTAGCCGAGGTAGCCATGTTCAGCCGCCAGAATCAGCTGTGAGAAAATTAAACTGAAAGTAAAACAGAAAAGTTGAGGCTGGCTGAAAGGAAACTTGTCCAGTCTGGATGTGAGGTTTGTCTGACAACCGATAAGTTTCCACATGCTCCTGGTGTCACCTAAGAACGTAAAGAAGGGATCATTGAGGCAGGATGTTACGCATCGCAGTGCCCGTGGTAGCTTTGTAAACCATGTTTAGCTCTATTAAAAACAAGCATTGAACATGCAATAGGTCTCGCCTTTGATTAAGTTAAAGCTGTTTGCGTTGCTATACAATACCATTAGCAAAGCAAATGGCTTTAACTTAATCAAAGGGGAGACCTATTGCATTTTCAATGCTTGTTTTTAGTAATGTGTTGAGTTCAAGAGATGGAGCAAACAAAAGAGTCCAATACCATGGAATATATTTTCAATGGTTTGGGTCACTGAGTGAACAAGCGTTTGTGAAGCAAACAAGACTAGGTTTAATGTGCTAAAACATCTAGAGCAAGCACATTAAAGCCAGACATGGAAACAAAAAGGCAGACTGTACTGAAGGCCGCCCTTCCCTTCAATACAGTTCTGTTTTTGTTTCTATTTCAAATAAATGTCAGATGGCATAAGAGCATTCTTAAAGTCATTCATCAGTTTTTATAACACAAGAATAAAAGGAAGGACTATGATGGATTCCTTGCCTTAAGACCTTTTTACATGGAAAGCAAGATTGAAATTTAAAGGCAAGCAATCCCTCAGCATACACGGTAAAGGAAAAAAATAGATATCAAGTCCCAGAGGCTGGCATTAGAAGCCACTAGGAATGAAGTATACAGAAAGCAAAAGGGGGTTGGGGTGAGAACTCAAGAGTGTCAGGAAGAGGTTGGTACAAGCCTATGTATGGAAAGAGGAAGGGTGTTTTGAATAATGAGAGGTCATGACAGCCTGGTGTTGGGTCGACAAGAAGCACACATTGGAAGGAGGGAGGGGCGAAGTAGAATGGGTATTGGGCAGAGGGCAACTAGGAGCAGATAGGGATTAAGGGGGAACAATGGGAGAGATGAGAAGGTGGACATCTATGAATGCACAGATAATTAAGGGGGAAAAAAAGAAATGGAGTCAGCAGGAGCTAAAGGAAAATGGTACAGATACTAAGCAGGCCATCATGAAGATCTATGCAAACATTCAAGTTGAGGTTGAAGCGAACGTACAAAAAGAGGGGTTGGGATTCCTATAGCTCAATTCCCAGGATATACTGTGTGGGGGTCAAGGGCTCACAGTTTTCATGTTGATTTTGTCCTTCTGACAGGTAGGCCCAACCCCCTGCAGTTCAAACCCTTTGGTTGCCAGTTTACAGTACCACATTATGATCAGAAAAGGGCATTGTCTGGAGTGAAGGTAATATTTGCGTCCATACGTTAATGCTGTTTGAACTTGTATTTATGGTTCATTAATATAAAGCCTTTCTTATCAGGTTGAGAGTTCTAAGGAAATGTAAGCTTGGACTGCCCTACTGACAGTGGTTCCAGTGTAGCAATGTGTACACACTACAAAGTTTAACAATATTAGGCAACCTACATTGATCCCAGAATGCTCACTAATTAATTGCAAATATCTTCAGAAGCTTGAAAGCAAGATTGATGATCCTTTGCTTTTAAAATAAAAATGTTCATAAAAACATGCAACTAGAACACAAAATGTTTTGCTTAACTACTGTGAAATTTTAGGTGATATTTCTTTGAAGCATCATTTAGTAAAATGTGTTTATGCATGCTAGTATTTCCAAAAAATATTCATAATGGAAAATCAGTGCAACCGGTTTCAACAGATAATGGAAAATAAATTAGCTTTGGCAAAGCCAATAGGTCTGATATTGGTGGTCAGCCTTTTGGTTTTGTCAGTGCATGTCTTTTTCTGATATTTTTTTTGTAAAATTTTGTGGTAACTGCCAGACCCTCACCATTATAACAAACATCGGCAAAAAAGCAAAAACAATTTTTGGTCTCAAAAAGCTTACTTTGCCACAGTAGTCTCTGGCACTGAACAAAACTACGTTGTGAGCCGATATGCTCCATTGGAGAGAGCAGCAGCCAGGCAAGAGAGAGAGTGCGCTTTAATAAAAACAAACAATCTTGCTTAACTCCAGACCTAATTAAGAGCCTAATTCTTTAAGAGTCACATACCTGCACCCATCAAACATGACCTTGCATTAGTGCAGATTTGCAGCTTTCATGAATTGACAAGAAATTACAGAAGTAGGACAGGAAATTGTACTCCTAGAAAATATTTGTGAGCTGCTTTTTAACACGAGCAAATATGCAGGTGTAGAGTCGCTCATGCGAGAATCTTCAGAGTGTTTGCTAGTTCACTTTCCCTCCAACCACTTTTTTTTAAACCTAACCCTGGAAGAAGTTTTACTTCTACCATTGTCAGGAGTAATTGTCCAACCTTTCTTAGTATGGGAAAAGAGAAGAACTGGCAAAAACGGCTAAAACATGCAATTTAGTAGGTTTGCAGAGACTCAAAAAAGCCATTACAACCCCTGACCTTTTGCTTAAGGCTACCTCCATCTTCAGTATGTAGTTCTGCATATATGTGGCAAAAAAAGGAAATTACTAGCATTCAATCCCAGCTATAGTATGAGCCATGGCATAAAATCAGAAAGGCCAATATCAGAGCGTTTACATAATGAAATTGTTGCCATAATTTGTCACTGCACTACGTGGCATTAAAGGTACAAGTTGATTTTTTTTTCAGGACAAGTAGATTTATTAAGCAACCTGTTCCATGGACAACTAGATATTTTATTAAACTCCACACCCCTGAAACAGTCAATAACATCAAGTGAGAGAGCAATGCTCCAGTGGACTAAGCCAAGATGTGACTGACGAAGTCTGAAGTCAAAGGCAGAAGAAATATGCTGTTTGAGGAAGGCCAATGTTTAAAAGGGGCGGAAACAAAGCCCACTATTTGTATACCACTATCAAAAGTTCAGTTTCACACATCTGTGCTGTCACAACCAGACTTTAAAAAGAGTGCGTGCAATGACAAAATAGAATCTAGTTGCTCATGGTTTCATGTAGCATTCAACAGTATGCGGATTGATCTTGTACTTCCAAGGAAGTCCTGTTTTACCCTTCGCTACAACTTCAAAAGTGGTCGCAGTGGCATAACCTAAAACAAGCATTGAAAATGCAATAGGTCTCGCAATAGAAGAGTTTAACTTTTTTCGTTTTGCAAATGGATGAGTGGCGTTGCGTGGATGAGTGGCGTTGCGTGGATGAGTGGCGTTGCGTGGATGAGTGGCGTGTGAGAGTGGCGTTGCGTGTGTGCCCCCTGTTCCTGCCTGTGTGAGATGCGCCCCCTGTTGTTCCTGTCTGTGAGATGCTCCCTCTGTTGCTCCTGTCTGTGTGAGAAGCATCCTCTGTTCCTGTCTGTGTGAGATGTGGCCCCTGTTCCTGTCTGTGTGAGAAGCATCCTCTGTTCCTGTCTGTGTGAGATGTGGCCCCTGTTCCTGTCTGTGTGAGATGCGCGCTCTGTTGTACCTGTATGTAAGAAGCGCCCACTGATGGTCCTGTCAAGTGTGGGAATGAGTGAGAGAAAAGAGAGCAAGAGGAAAAAGAATAAAGGTGATAGAGTAAATGAAGGGGAGTCAAAGAGAGAGAGAAATAAGGGGAGATAGAGTAAATGAAGGGGAGTCAAAGAGAGAGAGAAATAAGGGGAGATAGAGTAAATGAAGGGGAGTCAAAGAGAGAGAGAAATAAGGGGAGATAGAGTAAATGAAGGAAAGGGAGAGAGAGAGAGAGAGAGAGAGAGAGAGAGAGAGAGAGAGAGAGAGAGAGAGAGAGAGAGAGAGAGAGAGAGAGAGAGAGAGAGAGAGAGAGAGAGAGAGAGAGAGAGAGAGAGAGAGAGAGAGAGAGAGAGAGAGAGAGAGAGAGAGAGAGAGAGAGAGAGAGAGAGAGAGAGAGAGAGAGAGAGAGAGAGAGAGAGAGAGAGAGAGAGAGAGAGAGAGAGAGAGAGAGAGAGAGAGAGAGAGAGAGAGAGAGAGAGAGAGAGAGAGAGAGAGAGAGAGAGAGAGAGAGAGAGAGAGAAAAAACACAAGTGATAAAAAAAAGTAAGCCATGCACGAGTGATTAACGAATGCTGATATTTTTAAGCCCACAGCACATGTTACTTTGCCTAATGGGAGAATATAAGAAATTGACAGAGTGCGCAAACCACAGAGTTAATGGCCAATAAAAATAAATCCAAGAGCGAGCCGTGCACGAGTGAATAAGTACTGCTGATATTTTTAAGCACACATCTAATGGTACTTTGCCCAGTGGTAGAATAAAAAACAAATTGACAGAGTGTGCAAACCACAGTGTCAATGGGCAATAAGAAAGCAGGAGCAAAACTCCGAACTGTACTCTATTACCTGTCAGCCTCCTAAACACGATGTTTTGTGCGCAAATGATTCTGGAGGGATGTATGGTAATTAGCATTTCCTGTTCACGGCTGGGGCAAAAATTCCTTTAGATGATCGATTCTTGCTCTACACATTTTCTTCTCATTTAATACCTTAAAAAAAAAGAGAGAGAAGTCCACTGTGTCGTAGCCCATCACCCCCGAAAAAATGAACAGCAAACAATAACTACCAGATGGGAGAATTAATATATTCGTCCAGGCCACAAGCAGCAAGGAATCCAGGCGCCTGAGCTGAGTGTGCACCACGTATGTTCCTCGCTTGCATCACCCACCAGAAGGATTTCACAAGTGCTGCAAAACCAGTAGGAATAGAAACAAATGGAGAGGGAGGGGTGGGCTGCCTACTGATGCGTGTGGCAAGAGATGGAGAGTGAGAGCAATTAGGGGGGAGGAGAAGTGAGGCCAGAGCGAGGCTGATGCCTTTGATGATGGAATGCGAGCTCCCAGAAGCTGTGCCAATGGAATTAACGTCTAGACTAATGGTACATTAGTACAACTGTAACAAGCGCTATTTAAAATGGAATTCTGTTTAATAAGGCAGAGTTATGTACGTAGCACATACATAATGTTTAGCAACTATTCTGTCTGCATCAAGAACGGATGGTGGGGCAGACTTAACGTAGAGTTACTTGTGCATGTGCTTAAACTGGTGGTTTCTTTTATCCTCTCCTGATTTGTCAAAAGTAACATGAAGCAGCTGACAACTCCCTGCGGCGCTGTCAGAGGAAATGCAGTCGCATCACATACCGGCGAACAGTCTGTGTACTTAGCAGGCAGTGTTGTGGGAGGAGTTGCAGAGGTGGGTGATGGTGCGGCGCTAGGCTAACTGTAGTGGCTAGAAGAACAAGCTGCGAACAAAGCATCCGAAAGCAGCCTAAAGGGGAGAAAGGAGGGGTGAGTGTAAGCCGAGGTCACACGGCGGGCAGGGGAGGGGGCGGAGCGGTGAGAGCGGGGAGAGCGAGAGCGGCATGTGGGTGTGAAGAAGCCGGGCCTTTGAAGTGAAGCTAAGCTTCACTTCAAAGGTGTCGGAGGAATGCGGGCGGCTGTGCACGCGCTTTTAAGCTCAATGCACATGCGCATTGAGCTTAAAAGTCACGGGCACTGCAAGGAATCGCCACGATTCCTTGCTTGTTAGTTAAAGCGTGGTTAGGCCGCAATAGGCTCGCAAGCTCGATGCGCATGCGCATCGACAGGCGAGACCTAAAAAAGACGTTACTATTAATTAAAACAAGCAAATCTGAACAAAAGTGGATATAATTTTGCATTTCAATTGAAAGGCACAGAATCATATATATATATATTCCTATATCAATCAATCATTTGTAAAGAGCACTACATACCCGCGAGGGTCTCATGGCGCTGGGCGCTACTGATGGAACAGCCAGGTCTGGAGTATCCTCCTGAAGGTCAGCAGGTCTTGGGTCTGTCGTAGGCTCAGTGGGAGGGTGTTCCATGTCTTGGTGGCAAGGTGGGAAAAGGATATCCCATTGGTGGTTGTCCTTCGGATGTGCGGGATGGTGGAAAGTGAGAGGTCGGCGTAGCGGAGCTGGCTTTTGGGATGTAGAAGGAGAGCCGTCTGTTGAGGTAGGCTGGGCTGGTCTTGTGGAGTGCCTTGTGTGCGTGGGTAAGGAGCTTGACGGGGAGCCAGTGCTGGTTTCTCAGGTGGGGGGTGATGTGGCCGTGGCGTGGTACGTCGAGGACCAGTCATGCCAAGGCGTTTTGGATGCGTTGTAGTAGTTTCATGAGCTTGGTCGGGGCTCCCACGTAGAGGGCGTTTCCGTAGTCGAGTCTGCTGCTGACAAGGGCCTGGGTGACTGTCTTTCTTGTATCTGTTGGGATCCATCTGTAGATCTTGCGGAGCATGCGGAGAGTGTTGAAGCAGGAGGAGGAGACGGCGTGGATTTGCTTGGTCATTGAGAGCGTTGAGTCGAGGATGATTCCCAGGTTGCATGCGAGGTCGGTGGGTGTCGGGGCTGCCCCCAGTGCCGTCGGCCACCAGGAGTCGTCCCAGGCTGAAGGGTTGGAGCAGAGGATGAGGAACTCCATCTTGTCCGAATTCAGCTTCAGACGGCTGGTCTTCATCCAGTCGGCGACGGCCTTCATTCCTTCGTGGAGGCTGGCTTTGGCGGTGATGGGGACCTTGGTGAGGGAGAGGATCAGCTGAATGTCGTCGGCGAAGGAGATTATGTTGAGGTTGTGCTGTCGGGCTACGTGTGGAAGCGGGCCATGTAAATGTTGAACAGCGTCGGGCTGAGGGAGGATCCCTGGGGTAAGCCACAGATATCTCAGAGGCTTTGGAACGGTATGGGGGAGTGTGGGAGGGGGAGGGGTGGCGGACGCTCTGGGTTCTGCCGGAGAGAAAGGAGGTGGTCAAATCCAGAGCCTACTCGGATCCCTGCGGCGTGGAGGCGTGCGCGTAGTGTGCTGTGGCAGACGGTGTTGAAGGCGGCAGAGGATTTCATATGGTAGCTGAACTGATAAAGAAAGAAGAAACTGCAAAAGGCTTTTGCTGCAATTGTCTTACTTGTTTTGTTAAATTTGTCCCACTATGAAGTGTATACAACACGATTATGGCACAGCATGTAATAAATAACAGCTAGATCAGGTGCAAGGTATACACCAACATTACATCAGGATCCCAGAATAGTGTGACTGCGCCAACCAATTGGCATAAGGAATACCTTTGTGCAATCACATGCAACCAGGTGTTGGCAAAGGAGCTCATGTTCAACAGCTCAGTATTTTTGACAAAGGACAGATTACGAATGAAGATGCAGCGGATTACGAAAATTTGAAGTAAATGTTCGAGCAGACAACTATACCTCTAATGTATCTCTATATTTCGACTAGTGCCCAACTCTTTCTCTGCACTGTCATTTTGTTCTTTAACCCGTTGCGTGCTCATGACGGAACCGTTCCGTCACGAGCCTCGGGTGGGCTGTACTGGTGACGGAACGGTTCCGTCACGCCCGCCATCCGCGCCTGCGCTGAGCGTTCTAAAGAGCGGGTGAGCCGTGACGGAACCGTTCCGTCACAAGCACAGCTCACCTGAGGGCCGTGACGGAGCGGTTCCGTCATGAGTACGGGAGCGCCGCACGGCCCCGCCTCCCCCTTAGCGCTGCGGCGGAATAGCCGCCACAGCTAATGGATTAAGAAATAAACAAAATATGCCATCTTCAGTTACTATTTACCCTAGTACCTCATAGAAGAAATAATTATTTTGCTCTACTTGTCAAAATAGTGTTATGACTTACAGGGCAGGCCCTTCATACTTTAAAGGTAATTCTTAGTTGCACACCTCAACTAACTTGCAGAAAAAAACATGCTTCTACTCAAGTACAACTTAAATAAATCTTGTAAAAATGTAAGCAGCTTGACTGGTGCAGTCTGGAAGACACCTTGCTAGCTAAACATCAGCTCCAAATATTTGATGCTGCCATTTTTTTTGTAATTACCGTTTAGTGAATAGGATGCCAAAGATGCTGTCAGCTATTACTAATAGTGTAAGGAACAGCTACTCCATTCCTGTACATGGCACAATTTAAAAATAAAAAAATGTCCTTTCAAACAAGCAATTATACTCAACTGTAGCACTGGTTGGTAACTACAATTTTATTTTAAAAAATACCTTTGGCAACGCATAGATCATGAAAACTTGCTGACAAAGCTGTGCCAATGTACTCTTCACTAGGTAGCCTCCTCAGGGGCAAACCCTGCCTTTGGCATTCAGCACTTCCCAAAGCAGAAGAGTAGGAATGAGTGCAAAGCTATCCAAGAAGGTCCAGTGTGCTGCTTTAGCAGTCTCGATAGTAGTTCTACTAAGCAGCTACACGAAAATAGCGAAAATGTGATGCCAAGCATGGCAGACAGTAAGTCACAGAGAGACTTACTACAAGATAAAATTCGGAGTTATTGCTGCGTGGAGCTGTAGTGCATAAGGTAGGTTTCGATATTGGTTCTTCAGCGACAGGCTAGATAGAACATATCCTACCTAGATTAAGGTGCTGCAGCAAATTTCAAGCAGATATATACTGTTCTATTACATAACGTTTTTATTAAGACATACTTAATTATATTTATTCAACTAGTTCTTCTCAAAGAATTTAAGAGATAGCATTTGGAAAGATTAACATACAAATGTTTGGGCATTGGGACTAGACATCAATCCCCTTCAAACAGACATGATATGCAAAGAACAACGTGTTCTTTTCTGACAAATCCTCAAGTCTCTTCTGTAGTACGGGTGTAGTGTTAACGTAGCTAAGAAGCAATAAAGTGTTCTACATTACATGGGGGTTTGGGAGGCAATCTATAAGATATGCACACCGAGTTGAGATTACACAAACATTTCACAGTTTGGGTACGGGGAGCTGAAGTGATTAGCTCAAAAACGTACAAGGATTTGAGACCAAGGTTTTAACCTGGGTCCCCGGGTTCCAAAGTCAGAAGCTCTAGCCACATTTCCGCTTTGTGACCCATCTCGATTTTTTTTTTTTACTATTCTCCGTGTCATCAGGGAAGCACTAAATTACTTAGCCAAAAGTCTCGCTAAATGGTGTCTAGCTTGAAAGGACAAACAGCCATTTGTTTTAAAAGAAGACAGGATGATCACATGAACAGAATAAAACAAACTTTTAACTGACTTTTGTTTTTAAAAAATGGATGCTGTAGTTCAGGGTTCTCCAAAGTCGGTCATTGAGGGCCGAATCCATCCCAGATTTTAAGATAACATTTATCTAAATGGGGATATGCAAAAAATCTGGCATAACATAGAAGTCTGAAAAGACCACGGTGGCATTGCGGATATTCTAAGCTGCTGATAAACAAATCTCTGCTACACGTGTACAACCTACTGACAGAATTTCATGAAAAGTCCCACCTATCCCACGCAATACCTACTTGAGGTGGTGGTTGTGACTGTTGGGTGGCATTAAAATAATAATGACAGTTCCGCACTCTGAAAAAACAAATAAAGGAAGGACCCCAATCTCAATTCAGCCAATCCACAGAAATTTAGCATGAGGAGTATTGTGATTTGTACCCATGTATGTCAGAAAATACATGTTATTTCTTCAATTAGTACCATGTGCGCCTACTGATATTGACACAGCAGAGACTGCTGTACCCGACAAGTGAAGGAGCAAGGATTCGCACGTAATGCGACTTGCTTGAATTCAGTCCTCTCGACATAAAGTTAATGCGCTAACCAACATGTTTGTTTTATTAATATTGCATTTCACAAAATCATTCGGTATCTAGAAGAAGCTTGCATATGTGTTTCTACTAACGATAATCTGCTTGCACTAAAAATGACCGCTGCTACGCGGGATTTCCTACTGCGCATGCGTCTGTCATACTCATGTGACGTCTTTCTCTGCTTGGATGGAAACTTTCGCTTCTGCGCATTAAAACTAAGATGGCTGCTCTGTGTTACCTCATGCATGAAGCTTGCACTGCTGCTTTTGCTAAGCTGTTTGTTCTGCCTAATTCCTAATGCAATAGTTAAAATAAAGTAATGGAAATAGAATAGAGACAAGTGGTATACAGTCCATTCATTTATTCCGTGTTCTCAAACTGTTTCTTTTCTATTCTTACATGTAAATCATTTTGGGCCTGACTCCTATCGCTGAACTCCATATTGAAAGAAACTGCGTCTGCGCAGAAGAAACACAAACCCTGAAGCACTGGCATTGAAACCCGGCCAACTCCTGACTTGCTAGAAGATGTTCATGGGAACGTAAACTCCTGACGCCTGTGAAAGAAGTTGAACTAAAATATGGACTACATTGTAATCATTATTGATACATTCACTGCCGGGTGGAATAAAACATACGTGGGAAAATAAAATGATGGGCAGGAACGCAAACGTTAATATTCATTCAAAAAGTCTCATTTTGGTATGGTGTGATGACCTCTCCTCATTCTTTTGTCCAATCAAAATTGGGGATCCTTACACTTGCAACATTGGGGGGGTGGTAAACTGACCTGGAAAATAGTATAACTAGGGTAGGCTTAGCTAGTTAGGTTGTCTGAATAGCTGACCTGTCACTGACCCAATGCACTCAATAGGTGATAGGGAGCAGAGGTGCTGGCGGAACCCTCTGTCAGAAGATTCGAAACCCAGATCGGGGTTTGAGAGCTGAAGTGCTGGCGAAGCACTTTGTCGGAGAAATTGATAACTCTTGCTGGTTCTGGCTGTTAGCTGCAGAGAGGGAGTAACGCAGGCGTTGCAACTTTAACTGCGGGTGCCGGTCTTAGCCTGTGGTTGTCCTGATCCAATTTGGCTTTACCTGTCCTGATTCTGATCTTTACCTGCCTGCCTTAAAGGTGCCTGCACCTGCCTGCCTTAAAGGTGCCTGCACTTTCGGGGTTCTGTCCTCTAAACTGACCCATGGCCAGGGTTAGTTCTTCACACCATTCTAGGTAAATATAAAATGTGGGTATGTCATTGTTCTGTTTCCTTCACTCTACCCACCCTAATGTTAAATGATAAAAAATTTGCATATTGTCGTATATTATTGTTCTGATTCCTTCTCTTTTCCCACTCTCGTCAAATGCGTGAAGACTGCTTTATAAAAACTCTGCATATTTTCATTCTAATCGTTATTTTCCTAATTGAGAATTTTCTATTGTTCAACGCTTGGATTATGACATTTTAAAGATTATAGATAAAGAGTTTAAACCTTTCCCGAGTTGTGGTTATTTTATGAGTGCAAATGTTATTATTCTACCTATTATTCTAACTCCTTTGATCCCTTAGGACTTTAGGGACCGATGACGAGGATTGGTAAGTCAATGGTACAGGTCCTAAATGAAATTTATAAATCACTGATTAGAGTAAATGCACAGGTTATCGGATTAAATCTTATCACATGTTGTTTATGGGCCTAGGTAAGTATGGTAATCTGAGTCGGGTGACCTGCGCGCTCTATCACAAGGAGCAGCTTGGAGGGGAGGGGGGGTACACACATCGTTAGGAAGCATGGAAATGAGTTTTGATGTAGGTCGTACTTGCTCAGAGTAATTCAGTTTGAATCAACAGATCTCTTTTTAGGATTGCCTGGTATGACAATAGCAAGCGTTGGTGTGCAAGTGCTCCATAGTCGTGAGACAGAAAGCCTACACTTGAAACGAAATAGCGCAGCAGTGCTAAGCGCAGCCACAACACCACATGTATCATACCTGCCAAACAAAGCAGTGCCCTTTTGAAAAAAATTATAAGAGACCATGCCTTCCTATTGTCCAGCGGTCCACCCACATCCATCCGTATTGCTGATAGGAGTCCTTAGTACGACGCACCAATGCAAAAATAATTCGAAGCTAAATTAGCAACGTGTATAACACGTGTCCAATTTCCTACCACGGTCATCTTGTACGGATGCACCAAGGAACGGTAAGAGACAGTTAGATGTTTACATGTATAATTCCTTAAGAGCACTCAAGTTTTACTCCACTGACCGTATAGTTTTTACTAAATGACAAATACTTCTCTTAGACTAAATTTGAATGAAGTGGATACAAACACGTTACACGTTTGTGCAACTAAATAAAACTATGCAGCGAAATTATTTTTTCTCCAGAATGGATATTTGAAGAGTAACAAAATTACATAGCGAGAACAAAGCGCGAGGAAGCCAACATAAAAACACAGGTCCCCCAAAGCAGATGAAAACGTCCCCTAACGGCCAACGTAATTCAAGAGGTTGTTACAGATCACTGACAGCACCTGCATGATACCCTCTGAGCGGGAATCAACCACGAGCAGCAGCATCCCGGCTCGAGCAGAGGTGGGTAGCCAGGGTGCAGCTAAGCCCCGCCCCTCGCGGAAGGATGGGTGCAGAGCCTAGGGAGGTTAGTTCCGCAGACGAGTAGGTGCGGAGCTGGAGGAAGCCCTACTCATCACACTCACCGCCCTCGCAGCGGCCCTACGCAGTAGGGGTGGCCCGTGGTGGGATGTATGCCCCGACTTTCACCAGTCGGCCGGCGTCCTGCGCACACAAGTGGCACTCTGCGGTGGCGGCACAGGGTGGGGCCTGGGTCCAGGGGCAGAGCCACTGTGCTCTGAGGGAGGAACGGAGGGGCGCAGAGGGCGACGCGCTCCTGACGTGTGCAGAGGCCGAGTGGCTCTCGGTTTCAGGTGGCGTTAGAGTAGTTTCTGCTGCAGCGGCGTTAGACTACTGCTTTAACAAATAGAGTACTCACCAGCATCCACCTAGTTTACGCGGATCAAATGGGTATTTCCAGATGCCTCAGTCCAAGCGCCAACTCACTGGGGTAATGGGCAAAATCGCCCAGTGAAAAATCAGGGAGCCCGCCCACTGTCAGAGATAGGTACGTGCAGCAAATTCTATGCCGGGGCACGTGCACTGTCTGGATTAGCACAACCAATGATCAAGTGGCAAGCATTTTCTTGGGCAATCCTAGTCCGCGGGACAATCATTTGGGGCCAACAGCCAATGGACAATGAGAACTCAACTAGCTAATCACGATGACTGTGCTCACAACCAATTAAATCTTAATACGCTTTCCCACTACAAATACAAGATGCTTTGCCGTACGTGATTGGTTGTGAGCACTTGGTTTCTCAAGCTTCTGTACAGCTCTCTTCGAGAATAGGACAAAGGCGTTTATGAAGAATTGTTTTGAAATAAGAGTGCACTGCGAAATAACGAATATTTATTTATAGAGAAGTACGCCTTTAGGCACCGTTCAGGAACCATATTCGAGTTTCAATGTCTGCTCAACATACTCTGATTTTAGGTAAATCTATTTAATTTCCAGTGCCTGAAAACAACAAGCATTGGCAAAACCAAAAGCTCCTGACTTTGGAAACTATTGGTGAGCACTTGATTTCCCATGTTCCTGTACTGCTCGCTTCGAGAATAGGACAAAGACGTTTATGAAGAACTATTTTGAAATAACAGTTCACTGCGAAATAACGAATATGTATTTATAGAGAACGCCTTTAGGCACTGTTGAGGCACCATATTCGAGTTTCAATGTCTGCTCGACATCCTGTGATTTTAGTTAAATCCATTTAATTTCCAGTGCCTAAAAACAACAAGCATTGGCAAAACTAAAAGCTCCTGACTTTCGAAACTTTTGGCTTGCTATACCTGTAGGGTGACCAGATTTTGTAAACCAACAACTGGGACAGTCTACAAACAGAAGTAGGGCTATAAATTGTCCTCGACTTGCAGCACAGAAAGACTTCATTGACAGTTGCAGTGTGGGCAGTTAGGCCCTGTTGGCGCCCAAAGGATGACGCACACAGTTCTATTCATTGGTGGTCTCCGGACTGAGCCGTACCCAGGGCGATTTATGTACTTACGCTAGCAAACGCCAGCGTTACCACTGCATTTATGGGCACCGGGGTTTATAGACATTCCCCTTGTGCGCGGATCACCTCATGGTGTTGCCCATGACCCGGTACACTAGATTCCTCCCTTACCAGGAGATACCAAACATTGAACAGAAAAATATCAAAATTAACAACAGTGCCTTGTCCAGATCTGGCATACATCTCACATCACTCTCTTACTTGGTGTAATGGAAAAGGTGAAGCTACTCACGAACGAAACACTGCCATCAATCCTAGGTTAGCCGGATATAAAGTCTTTGTGCTTCTGAGATGGCTTGGGGCTGCATCAGATATTGGTCACCACTGGCTGAGGATTCTGGTGAAGATCCTCCCAGGCTCGATGTGTTGGAGTCTCTAGGGCTCCTGCTGAGTTGTGCCGGGGGACCACTCTCTGTGTCTTGTGGGGGGCTGGGAGTCGACCCTGAGAACACGTTTTCTGAAAATGTGCCTTGCTCCTGGTCCTGCTGGTGATTGCCTTTGATAGCCGGGGAACTGCTAGCCGCGGCATCTTCCTACGGAGCGACTAACTTGGGTGTAATGGGGGGTCTCCACAGGACTTTCTTGAACTGGGAGACGTTCTGTGTAACGCACTCGTGGCCTCTCTTCGCCGTCACTTTTTTTCTTATGTCAATGACAACCCTTTGACCCAGTTTGAAGGGTAGTCTGAACTTGCCACCTGGGTAGCAGTCTTTCACAAGCACTTGGTCACCCAGCTTGATGGGGCTCTCCTTAGCCCATCATTTTCGGGAGGCGTACTCATAGGTGCGGTTTCTCCAGATGTCCGATTAATTCAGGGGGTTTGGCACTTTCTCCCATGCAGGCGAATGGAAAATGGTATCAATTACTGATCGGCCAAAGCATAGTTTGCTAGGGAGATGCCTGTTGTGCAGTGAGGTGTGAGTCTATATTCCCGTAAGAATTGGTACAAGGCATGTTCAGTTTTGGTGCCTTCCGGCACTGCAATTTGAATCACTTTGGAGAGGGTTCTCATCAGATACGCCACCTTACTGAGGGTGTGGCGCCACCAAGAGGTTATGTGGTGGTGCTTGATATTGTAAGAGTTCAGACACTCAGCTAGCTCGGAACTGTTGTAGGGAGGCCCATTGTCCGTACGGATCTCTTCAAACAGGCTGTGAGTGGCCATGAACTTTTCCAGCTTCTTGATGACTTACGTGGCAGAAGTTGTCGCCATGATTTCTACCTTGGGATAGCGTGAATAGTCATCTACAATGACCAGCATGTGTTGTCAACCAGGTAAGCTGCTGAAGTCTGTGCTTACTCTCTGCCATGGGGTACTGGGGCCCGCTTCAGTGATAACAGGTGCCAAGCGGTCGGGTGGACTCGTAGCGAGGCAGACTGGACAACTTTGTATGACTGCCTCCACTCTCTGGGCCAGACCTGGGAGCCAGACCTTGCTCCTGAGCTGGTTCTTGGACTTTCTGATGCCTTGGTGTGCTCTGAGTGCCAGGAGCACTGCTTTCTGTGTGAGACTTTCAGGTAGTACAATTTGTGGACCCATCACTGGTTACAGACAGCTCCTGGCAGATGTGATACAACGCCTTGAGGACTGACAGGGTGGCTACTGTGCGGAAGGATGTCGGGTTTTGAAATGTCCACCAGTCACCGGTGGCGACTGTCTTGATAGCGATCTGTAATTAGTCATCGCATTGGGTGGCGTCTATTACTTCCACCAGGGACACAGGAGAGATTTGGAGAGATCCACCGTCATCCTCACGTATTCATCGATTTACGCGGCCTCTGGAAGAGTAGCTGGTCGGACATGCCTGGACAGGAATTCGGCTGGGTTCCAGGTGCCAGGTCGGTATTCCACAGTGAACTCAAACTCTTGCAGCCGCCGGATCCGCTTTTCAATCCTCGGGGGAGGCATTGACGAGGACCCTTGGCAGAGCGGTATCAGTGGCTTAACGTCTGTGATGATGGAGAAGGGATGGCAGTACAGGTGGATGAAGAAGTGCCTTCAGCCCCATAGGATTGCAATTACCTCATCCTCTATTTGGGAATAGCGCTGCTCGAAGAGTGTAAGCTTACGGCTGGCATATGCCACCGGACCCCATTCTCTGAATTCTTGCCATTGAGCCAGCACTGCACCCAGGCCAGTGGGACTAGCATCTACCACTAGTTGCGGTTCCCTCTGGGGGCTGATGTACACCAGAGTGGTATCGGTGGACAGGGCGGCCTTGGTCTGGCGGAATGATCATTCCTGCTGTGGCCCCATACCCATAGACTGGACGACTTGGTGAGATCCCTGAGCAGGCCAGTGATGTCTGATAGGTTTTTCATGAAGTGCTCACAGTATGTCACCATGCCCAGGAAACTACGGACTCCTGACACGGATGATGGGGCAGGGCCTCTTGAATGTCCTTTACTTTGTCGGGGCTGATGCCTTTGTCGAAAAATCAGAACCTGAAGAAACTGATGTCCCTACGTAGGAAGTCGCACTACTCACAGTGTAGCGTGAGCCATGTGAAGACGACATGGAGGCAAGTCAGATGTTTTCAAGCATGGAAGCGTGAATGAGGGTATCATCACTAACATTGAGCTCTCCAGGTAGGCCATGGAGGACGTTCTTCACGATGTTCTGGAAGACTTTGGCTGCGCTGGAGATGCTAAAGTTAAGCCTTGTGTACCTCCAGAGGACTGTGTGGGTTGAGAAGGTGGTGATGGGAAGGGAGTCCAGGTGCGTGGGATTTGATGTTAGCCTGACCTGAGTTCCATTTTGGTGAACCATTTTGAGCCCGCCAGCTCCCCAATGATGTAATCTGTGGTTGGTGTAAGATGACGTTCCCGTTTGATGGCTAGGTTTGGGACCCTCTTGTAAACACAAATACAGACTGCGTCTGGCTGCTTGTGCTTTTTTGCCACTACGATAGGGGATACCCATGGTATGGGCCTCTTACCCACTCAATTTTGCTGGCCTTTTCGAAGAGCTTCAGTTCAGCCTCCACCTTGGGTCTAAGGTGGAATGCAACCCTTCAATGTCTGAGGGCCATGGGAGCAACAGACTCATCAATGTGCAGTTGAATGGCCGGGCCTGCCAGGCAGCCGATTTCGTTGAAGAGCTGTGGGAAATCCTGCAACAGACGGTCTAGATCATACACATGCACGCCAGAGGCAATTTGTATGAGGTTGAGAACCTGGGCCATGCGACAACTAAGGAGGAATCCTGACCCTTCTTGCGACAAGTAGACTTTCGCTCTTCGGCAAGTGGAGTCGTGGGACATGCCGCAAAGCTGCATCGGTGAGCGGTTGCCAAAAGCGTATACTTCCATGCTAGTGTTCCGGAGTGCCGGTGGGTCAGTTAACCTGTGGTAGTCATCTGCGGCCATGACATTGATCGAGTCTCCAGTGTATATGAGAGCAGAGACTGTGTGGTCCTGTACATCAATCTGGCACATAGGGGCTGTCTGGTTGGGTGGCCTTGAGGGTATTCAGCATCCTCACTACACGGACAACAGCTGCATAATCTTCATCCATGTCAGCGTCCGACAGGTTGTCTCGGTGTGGTTCTACAGCACGTACCATCTTCCATGGGCCTTTGGTTCATCGTCCTTGCGAGGAGCGGCAGACTTTGGAGAAGTGGTTTGGCTTGCCACACGCACTGCAAGTATTGCCACTGGTGGGGCAAGTTCCGGTGTGAAGGTAGTGGCCACTGCACCATCCGCAGGTGTGGCCTTGTGGTCCTTCTTTGGTGGAGCTGGGGGAAGGCTTGGCGGATTCCGGTTTTCATGCCTGCCCCTTTTTGGATGGCATTGACGCGCTCTTCTTTGATGGGGGGTAGGTGACTGTGGGCCCATGGGGGTTGCTCGAGCTTTGGAGAGTTCTTTAGAGTGCCCAACTGTCAGGATGTCTCTCATGGACATATGGGGCTCCTGTAAGATACGTTCAACCAGTTTTGAGGAGTCAAACCCTTGAATAAATTGGGCCCGGATTTTGTCATCTTCTTCTGGAAGAGTGCCTGTGCTGGCAAGCTCTCTTAACCGCCCATGGAAAGCATCCACTGATTCATCTGGTAGCTGTAGAGCTTAGCACAGAAGACACCTTTCATAGTCTGGGTTGGCGTAAGGCTCGAAGTGCGCTATGATTACATCCCTCAAGGTGGCATAGCTTCACGCAGGTCCCGCTTCGACCACTGACTTCGAACTATTGCTCCAGTTGCAGCACTTGTGGCTGAGCGGGCTGGAGTTAGCTGAGGAAGAAGAGCCGAAGCTGAGGCTCCTTTTTAAATTGCTTACCGACCCTGAAGAAACACATGTAAGCTAACACATCCTGAGGCGGAAGCCGGGAAGCAAGTAGGCTCTTTTTAAAAAATATTTGCACTGTGTTTTTACATTGTATTTTGTTATCCCTATTTTGAAATTTTAAAAATACTTACATTTTCTGCGGGGATTCCGGTCTGATTCCGCCTACCTCCCCAGTCCATCAGGCCCTCGCAGCCGACTAGGTGCTGCTACGGCCGATATTCCAGTTTAGCCGCCATCTTGGGGGTAGGACGCGGGTTGCGGTCTAGCAGCCTGGCCCCTCCCGACCTCTCCTGCTCAAAAGGTCGCGTTGGATCTCGCTTGCATTGATCAGTAAGGTACACAAATGACGATGACCAGGTAATGATCAGGCGCTCAACATAGAATAATGGCTAATGCCTATTGCTCTCAATATACCAATTGTGCTCCGAAGCTGATACAAGAAAGGTCACCGCACTTCCTTACAGTTACCAAGGATATCCTTGGTTATAGAATTTGAGAATAGTTCAGCTGAGCAAAAAATATACCATCAGTTTTTAAAGTCAATATTTTCTCCAGACGTTATATATCAACAGTAATAAAAGTGTCCACTACTGTAACTCCAGCTCAATATCCAGAGCTTAGTTATCTTCACAGTAACATCACCAGGGTACTTTGTCCAAAATGAAGTGTCATTTATTTTCGTATTTCGTTTTCCATCAAATCAAGCCACAGCCAACACGTGTTTCGTTGGGCATTACAATCATGCCTTACAACTTCTTCAGGGCTGCAAGCCAAGAAGATAATAATTCTAAATATATTTCAGTTACAACGTTATGTCTCATTATGTTATGACAATACTAACGGTTTTATTCTTGTGTAGGATCACCCTGAAGTACTATAAGTGAATTTTATCATAAAAGAGTCACCTAAAATTAAAAGTGCTGCCCTGGTTTGTGATACGATGCACTAGAAAGGCCCATAAGTCCCAAGAAATGATAGAAAAAATATAAAGTATAAAGGTATTACCAAGAAAGAATATTATTATCCTTCCTGTGTTCTTGGCTCTCGAGGTGTTACCACAAATCAAATCCTAGAACAAGAGAAGACACTCCTCATTCTTACTAAAGTATATATTACTAAACCATAATGTCAAAAACAAGCAATTTAGTTCTATTGATCCTGTACTATAGTCACAATAGTTGCAATAAAAGAGATTCAATAAATTCCAATCTATTCCACATAACCTAATAGTATGACACAATATATTCAAATTCATTCCACTTAAACTACAGGTAAGCAGTCGCTACGCCTTGGCTTAATCATAATAGCTCACCTTAAAATCCAGTTCTTGTGGTTCCAAGGTTAGCATTCAAATTAATCACGAAAATTATATCCCCAATCTCTTCTCAAGACTGACCGTTTAAACTGTATGTCCAATATCTGTTACAAAAGATATTTTTAACCCAATCATTACATATTGAAATTATTTACTACACAAGAAAGCCATGGCAATAATAATTGTCACCCACGACTTGTACACTCACCCGTATTAGGGCTGACAAGTTCCTTATATCGACTCTCATCCGTTTTAATACACGAGTACGTGACAGGTGTTCCTCCCTCTAAGGACACGCAAAAATAAAATAACAAAGTATGTATAAGTTCATATTATAGATGTAAGAGTTCTATTCTGAAATATCAAAGAAAGGTATGGGATATTGCCCAACCACAAGCATTGATTGGCTTACGACTAAGATTGATTTGTACAAATTTTCTAGACTTTTAAAATTGAAAAAGTATTTTGCTAAACAAGATATCAGACAGACTGCAAAGGCCAAACCAGTACTCAGTAACATTTCAATCCAAGAACTGCATGACACCAAATTACTGTTATCATTAACTGAAAATGAAGATGATCCTGTTACCGTTAATTCCTTGTTGGGAGATTTAGAAATCAATCCAGGATATGCTGTGTCTAGTGGACTTAAGGTTAAGTCTAAATGGACTCCACAATTGTCTGCAGGTAACGTGGTTGATGCCTTTTACAAATCTGTCACGGCTGATATTGATGATTTGATTAAAAAACAAAGAAATAACAAAAAGCAATATAAGGGTGGCAATCTCAGTTATGGTGAAAGACTTGCACTTAAGGAACTAACATCACGCTCTGATATTATGATACGTATGGCTGATAAGGGTGGCAATATTGTGATTATGGACAAAAAGGATTATGACTTAGAGATTTTATCACAATTGGGTGATTCTAGGTATTATGAACGAATTACTGTTAACCCCTTACCAAAGACTTTGTTATTGATTAATGGCAAACTTAAACATTGGTATGAATGTACTTTACTTGATTATGATGAATTTATGTATTTGAAAGTGGAGAATCCGAGGGCCCCATGCCTATATACTCTGCCTAAAATACACAAAAACCGACAGAAGCCACCAGTCGATATAAGGAACTTGTCAGCCCTAATACGGGTGAGTGTACAAGTCGTGGGTGACAATTATTATTGCCATGGCTTTCTTGTGTAGTAAATAATTTCAATATGTAATGATTGGGTTAAAAATATCTTTTGTAACAGATATTGGACATACAGTTTAAACGGTCAGTCTTGAGAAGAGATTGGGGATATAATTTTCGTGATTAATTTGAATGCTAACCTTGGAACCACAAGAACTGGATTTTAAGGTGAGCTATTATGATTAAGCCAAGGCGTAGCGACTGCTTACCTGTAGTTTAAGTGGAATGAATTTGAATATATTGTGTCATACTATTAGGTTATGTGGAATAGATTTGAATTTATTGAATCTCTTTTATTGCAACTATTGTGACTATAGTACAGGATCAATAGAACTAAATTGCTTGTTTTTGACATTATGGTTTAGTAATATATACTTTAGTAAGAATGAGGAGTGTCTTCTCTTGTTCTAGGATTTGATTTGTGGTAACACCTCGAGAGCCAAGAACACAGGAAGGATAATAATATTCTTTCTTGGTAATACCTTTATACTTTATATTTTTTCTATCATTTCTTGGGACTTATGGGCCTTTCTAGTGCATCGTATCACAAACCAGGGCAGCACTTTTAATTTTAGGTGACTCTTTTATGATAAAATTCACTTATAGTACTTCAGGGTGATCCTACACAAGAATAAAACCCTGTTAGTATTGTCATAACATAATGAGACATAACGTTGTAACTGAAATATATTTAGAATTATTATCTTCTTGGCTTGCAGCCCTGAAGAAGTTGTAAGGCATGATTGTAATGCCCAACGAAACACGTGTTGGCTGTGGCTTGATTTGATGGAAAACGAAATACGAAAATAAATGACACTTCATTTTGGACAAAGTACCCTGGTGATGTTACTGTGAAGATAACTAAGCTCTGGATATTGAGCTGGAGTTACAGTAGTGGACACTTTTATTACTGTTGATATATAACGTCTGGAGAAAATATTGACTTTAAAAACTGATGGTATATTTTTTGCTCAGCTGAACTATTCTCAAATTGATCAGTAAGGTAACACTTCCTGAGGCGGAAGCCGGGAAGCAAGTAGGCTCTTTTTAAAAAATATTTGCACTGTGTTTTTACATTGTATTTTGTTATCCCTATTTTGTAATTTTAAAAATACTTACATCTTCTGTGGGAATTCCGGTCTGATTCCGCCTACCTCCCCCAGTCCATCAGGCCCTCGCAGCCGACTAGGTGCTGCTACGGGCGATATTCCACTTTAGCCACCATCTTGGGGGTAGGACGCGGGTTGCGGTCTAGCAGCCTGGCCCCTCCCGACCTCTCCTGCTTGAAATGGCCACCCTCATTCGGCAGCGCAGTGGACGAGCGCAGCGGGCGCGCCAAAGGCGTGCCCGTCTGTGCCCGTCCACGCTAGAACCGGGCCCAGGGCTACACCCCCTGGCCAAAAGCATTCCACGAGCACTCTACGCTACTCAAGCACGACGCTTTTACATCTTCGTCCTCCAGCTAGCTGCCAATGTACTCAGTTTACATTCTATGACACTCCAATTTCCCTATCAAAATATGCATACATTGTACTTTTACAATAGACACTAACTTAAGCCTCAACATAGGCTCTAACTCCACTTTTCCAACGCGTTCTATTAATAAAAGGAATAACATCCAAGCAGCTCTCATCAACGCCCGGTCATTGAGTAAACATAAAGAAGAGACAGCAGAGCTAATCACCAGTAACAAAATAGATCTGCTATTTATTACGGAAACCTGGACCAACCCTTCGTCAGAGCCAGATCTGATAGTAGCAGTCCCAGAGGGTTATAATATTTTGAGACAGGACAGAACTCTCAAAACAGGCGGTGGAATAGTCATAATACACCGACAAAACCTGACTACCTCTATAAGCCAAGTCCCTATCTCCACCTGTGAGGCAATGCACTTTTCCATTGCCTTGGGTCCATCACAGCGTTTCAAGGGTATTCTACTATACCGCCCACCGGGCAGCAGATCACTATTTCTACATTCTTTTATCGATATAGTGGAATCCCTAGCCATTGATAACACAACCACCATCTTGGGTGATTTTAATTTCCCCTTAGAAAACCGGTCTGATAAAGATACAAATACCCTCCTATCAGATTTAAAATCGCTGGGTCTTACACAGCGGGTCTCTGAAAGTACCCATGAAGCAGGTCATACCTTGGATGGTCTGTTTCTAATGTTGGAAACATCAAAATAAAAGATGTATTACCCCTGGCTTGGTACGATCATCATGCGGTCATATCTGAAATCCCTCTGGACAGTTCACTTCCTGCTCAAAGTATGATACATGCTGATACCATGTTTAAATCATGGAAAAACATTGATAACCAACAGTTTGCTGATCTTCTAACTGCATCGAAATTTGAAAGTCTAGATGATCCTAACCTAGCCGCGGAAGCCTATACCCATTGGCTAACCAAAGCTACTAATAAATCAGTTCCCACTAAATCATTGTCAAAAAATCGAAGCACACCGTCCGCCCCATGGTTCACTGGTGCCCTTAGAGAGCAAAGACAGAAATGTAGGAACAGGGAAAGACAGTGGAGAAAGAGATACTCTCCCGAAGAGAAAATAACATATAAAAATGAACTCGTGATATATAAAACCATGATCGCCTATGAAAAGAGTCTATATTATTCAGCCCAAATAGAACAAGCCAAAAATTCTAATAAACAACTTTTTCAGGTTGTAAATAAACTTTTACAAACCACTCCGTCACCTACACAAGAATTCTGCAATAACTTAGCGAATTATTTCTATGGAAAGGTTAATGATATTTAAACCAATTTCTCATCACACACCAATGAACTTTCCTCCCTTCAACATACTGATCATTCTGAGCCTACATTTAGGTTCTTTCAAAAGGTCGAAACATCCCAAGTCAAGGACATTATGGCCTCTATTAAATCTGGCTCAGCTAATGACCCTTGTCCGCCAGCAATTCTCTCCCCTGTTGCAAATATCATAGCTTTTTCCCTTACAGAAATATTTAATTCTATGTTCCTTACCGGTATCTACCCCACCATCTGGAAAAACACTCTGCTTAAACCTCTTTTAAAAAAACCACATTTGGATCCGGAGGACTCCAAGAACTATAGACCCATTGCCAGCCTGCCCTTTGCAGCCAAGGTGGTAGAAAAACTAATGAACATCCAAATTTCCCAGTATATTGAACAACATTCTTTGCTGGATGATACCCAGTTCGGTTTTCGAAAAAGTCACAGCACGGAAACAGCCCTGATTAAGGCTACAGATGAAATAAGAACCATCCTTGATCAAGGTGGGACAGCTGTTCTCATCTTGCTGGATTTGTCAGCGGCCTTTGACACGGTCGATCACAACATCTTGGTCGACCGTGCCAACTCCATGGGCATTCAGGATAGAGCCAGAGACCTGTTGCTCTCTTTCCTCTCCGACCGTTCCCAGATGGTCATGTTGGGCAAATACCACTCTGCCCAAATGACGTTACCATGTGGTGTCCCTCAAGGCTCATCCCTAAGCCCGACGCTTTTTAACATATATGTATCGGACTTAGCTAGAATCATCAAGTCATATGGGATAAGCCTAACATCATACGCAGACGACACTCAGTTGGTGCTGGCGATAAAAAACAATGGAGAGAAGATAGCGGCCAATTTCCAGCAAGGCATGCTTGCCATCAGTGATTGGATGACAGATAATTGTCTTAAACTTAACTCCGATAAAACGGAGGTAAGGATTTTTGGTAAAGTCTACCCAACTTGGTCTAACTCTTGGTGGCCTTCTGATCTAGGTCCCCCTCCTAACCCAGTTACCAAGGTCAGAAATCTTGGAATTGTTCTTGATGAAAAGCTGACATTTGCTGCTCATGCAAATGCCAATGTCTCTGCATCCTTTTATAAAATCAAAACAATTAAAAAAAATCTACCTTCCTGCGCAGGTAGAACATTGGTGACTGCTTTTGTGATGTCCTCCTTGGACTATTGCAATGGACTCTTTATGAATGCACAACAGAAGGTCATTCGTAAATTGCAGTCAGTGCAGAATGCGGCTGCTAGAATGCTCTCGGCGAACCCCCAAAGTACAAGCCCATTGCCCACGTAATCAAAAGCTACCATTGGCTCTCTGTGAAAAACAGAATAAAGTTCAAGGCACTATGCATCGCCTATAAAGCGTCCCGCAACCAAGGTCCACGCTTTCTCTTAAATGCCTTAACCTTTCATGTCCCCAACAGACCTTTACTATCTACAAATGCTCTTTTGATGTCTGTACCAAGAACCAAAACTGTTTCTTGGGGTGACAGGCGTTTTGTGGTCTCCACAACTAAATTATGGAACTCTCTGGACCTAGAGGTCCGATCCTCTCAATCCCTGATGGTCTTCCGAAGAAAAATTAAAACTTGGTTGTTCAATCAATAACCAGCTGTTGCCTGACCTATAGAGTTTTCTAGCTTACTGTCATGTTCTCAGCGCCGAGACGCCCTCGGGCATTTGCGCGCTTTATAAGTTTCATAAAATAAATAAATAAATAAACATGTTTGAGCCGGTTCTCTATGGTGCCGTGGCCCTGGGCCCCCGGGGATGCTTGTTTGTGTTTAAGGCTGATTGGACTCTCACTCAATTGCAGCTGTGGGGTGGTTGGCCTATTGGGCCCACAGTACACAAGGGGAATCCTTCCCCCAGTTTGTAAAGCGCCAAGAAAGGCCCCTGCAGAGTCTGGCTTGAGAAGACGTGCCTTCGCCCTAACAGCTGAAAGTGGTAGAACAAACCCGCGGAGCGGTACTCACAGAGTGGCAGCTGCGGTGTAGTTGACCTCCTTGGACCCACAGTACACAAGGGGAAAAGCGCTAGTGCAAACCTGCGGGACTTGCCCGGGCTAAGGGCAGGCCCGTCCTGCGCCCGTCAGTGACAGGAAGAGGCAGGGAAGGGTCACCCCCATTAGCCCGCACAGTTTTCCTCACCGTGCTGGGTAAGAACAAAAGGAACTGTGAGCTGCTTCATAATAGTATGTCTGGCGTCCACTCCTTGCACGACGGGCTGCTAGCCAATTCTGATTCTGATCACTGTGGTGTGTTTCACTTTTAGAATGTGGAGGTAATTTCACTTCAGACCCCCAAATTAATCTTTGTTTGTAACTTTGGACTGACTATTTTTTGTGCTGGATACATTTTACCGTTTAAAGTATGGAGGTCTCTGGAGGCTTTTCTAATGCTATCTAATCCATGAGTATCTGCTGTCTGTGGGCTGTATATATTTTAGTGGCCTACTGGGAGAACTAATTGTTTTATAGTGGGCTGTCTTAGTTTTGTATTGGTGTGTGATATAGCTGCCTGCTTGACACTCTTTTATAACAAAAATAGCCACACCACAAGTAAAGCACCTGGGAGAGTTTATTTTTTCTTTCTATTTTTCTGGGGCTAAAACTTCCAATATAGCCCCAACCAGCTTGCTTTTAAGTACTTAACCATTATTTGCCACCATGGTCAAATGAAAGGTCACAGAGAAACCACAGGGAGCAGAAGGAGCGAGTAAAGTACCCAGCCACTCTGCAGAGAACTGCACTCTGACAGAAATAGATAACCTGATAGAAGAAGTTGAGGGCCTTCTTGCCACGAGAGAATTAGGAACACAATCTAAGAAGGGGAGGAAGGGGACTCTACAAAAGGGAATTTGCTTCTAACTCAATAAAAACCAGGCTGTGATAGTGGGGCTGGCCTAAAAGACAAACATACTTGTATTTCCCCTATGGGGAATTCCCTAAATTCTGCCATGGCAGCACCTCTTCAGGCTTTGCACCTGGAGCAAATTCATAAAATTACTACCTCTATGGCTAATATTGAGTGTCCAAACTGATACGCAGTATTGGAATCTGTTGATCTTACAGAACCTTCAGAAAAAAATATAGAGTATGACCACACAGGGATTGAACTTCTTAAAGCTACTACCAATGAGAATGGTGTGGAGACACCTGCCCAATGACATCTATTAAGAAGTGAGCTTCCAAGTCAACGAGAATGTATGGATAGATTGGCCAAAGTGTTAAATGAATAACTGGACAAGTTATCAGCCATGGTAGTAAACATTAGCAATACCCTTGATGACAAAAAGAACAATTTACCCTCAATTCATAACCAAAAAGATGTCCTTCAAAGCCCAGCCCTAAATGTAGCTAGAATAGTTGATCCAATTAATGGAAACCATCCCAGAATGGAAACAACAACTTCCAAGAATAACGCTAGAGGGGAGTTTATTGAAGGGAGATGCATATCTAAGCAAAATTTGACTTCAGCTATACTCACAGCATCTAGGTGAAAACAACTGAATACAAGCAGGAAACCAAATATCAACAAACCAAACAAGGTGACCGGAAAGTCCTAAGATATCTACACGACAAATGTCACTAAATTACTGCAAGGAACTAGAGAAATTCACAAATCTTGTGTCAATAAAGCAGTCCATTGGTTAAGATTCATTCGAGGATGCAGATCAATAATTAGGGACAACATTTTGTATGCCATTCGCCTCAGGGACAAGGATACTCAGTTTGACTGTATAGGACTGAAATAAAAAAATCATTACTTGGCACTAGTGTTCAGGTTCAGATCTGACACAAAGTCACAAATAAGACGTAAGCCTAATGCTTCTAACTCTTCAATAGAAACTAAAGAGGCTCCGTCTCATAAATGCCTTGCTCCCCAACAATGTTCTCTTAACTCAGCTGAGGTTTGCAATCTGTCTGAGAATGATTCACTGCAGGGTAACCTGGTGGGGGGTACAACAATCACTACTACACTGATGGAATGGTTTTGACAGATCAATAATCCCACAAGAAGTAGTCGTCAAAGAAGTCAGAGGGGGAACACAAAGTAATCATGTCAGCTGAGCAAGATGTTAATGTATATAAAGGCCAGGCTTGTATCGCAAGTTTGTATAGGACAGAAAGGGGGGAGAGTGGAGGACATTCTGTAAGACTAGTGTCTTTGAATCAGGCGGGAGTTAGAGCAAAGCTCTCAGACCCTGAACGAGGGAGCTCATTCACCAACATCATATTATTCTCCTACAGGAGACTTGGGCAGTGGCCCCGGTATTCAGATATGGGTTTATTACACACTGTGCCAACGCAGTACCATCTAGGTCTGGAAGAACCTCAGGAGAATTCCTGATCTGGCTATGGATGGATCTTTTTCCAACAGCCAAAATCGTTCCATCAAATATTAATAACTTATTGGGGCTTGAAATTAAAAGAAATACTCCACATGGGGTGAGATATATTGCTATTATCAATATTTACGTCAGACCTGAACCCCAAAATATCCTATCCCCTATAATGGACCATCTCTCAGACATGATGAAACATCTACATCGAAATGCCCTAAAACCTATTACAGGAGACTGGAAATTGCGTCTTGCTACTATTCAAATTAATATAGATCAATCGCTTCAAACATTTGATTTATTAACTAGATCGAGGGCCGCAGAGCAAGTTGCAAGGAAACGAACTGCTGTGGTAGTGCAGTTGGAAGATTTAACTGCAGAACATGGCTTAAGGATAGCTAATGGCAACACTAGATCGGACTCCCCCCGCTTCTCCAACTTTTAAAAGAGGTCCTTTTACTTGTAATATCGATTACATACTGCTGGATCAGGTACTTTGGCCTTTTCTGTTGGAAATATGACGGTAATCCCAAGATCAGATAGTGACCGTTGGAAAGTGGATTATTAGTAGGGGCAAATCTATATCTGCCACTGCCAATAATGCCACTAACACAGTATAGGGCTCCGAATAGGTCTTAGAAAATTATTCCCATGCTCAACCCTTGGTAGCTTGGCTGCGTGCAAGCAGGCTTAACTTCACAGACAGGCATGTAAAGCATTTGAAAGCACCAATTCAGTAAATAATTAAGACACAATGCACAATAAAATCCAATACCAATTTATAAAAATAGGAAATATTTGTATCTTTAAAATGACAAAAATCCAATGTAGGGAACCGGAAATATGAATTTTTGAAGATGTAGCATTATCTAGCACAGAGAAACCTATAGCGCCTTATCGGGACCTCTGGACGCGATAGACCAGGTCAAAGTTTTTAGGCCGACCACGATGGAGCGCTGGGCAGTTACCCCTCGTGGTAGCTCTTGGTCAAAGTTTTTATTTTCTGAAATAGAAACTTTTTTGGAGCTTTTCTTCCCGGGGTCTCTCGATACTCTCAGCCAGTCCGGATTTGTGAGGGTTCGCGGTCAAACTTATGTGAGTCCGACCTCTGCAGCGTTCCAGCAGGACAAACCAAGGATCCAGTGTAAGAAAATGGCTCTGTATATACTGGACCAAAGTAAGGTACAGTGTGCACTGAGTCCCCAGTCCCCAGAGGTTTGGCAGAGGCTAAAGTTAGATATAACCTTACTCTCTATAGTGGTAGCTTGGTCGAGCATTAAGGCAGTATCAGAGGACAGTGTAAAGCATTTGTTGTACACACTCAGTCAGCAAAGGGTCTCACACACTCAAGAACTGAACTCTAGGCCAATTGTTTTGTATCAAAAGATATAGTTTTATTTTAGAACCAACACAATATACTTTCTCAGAATGAGATACTTTAGATAAATACTTTTCAAATGGGCAATAGACTTTTGAATGCAATAGCTACAGTTGTTGCAATGGGCAACACAATTTCGACACAATATAACATTGAGCTCAATGGGAATTTCTAGTTAAATGCAATTGATTACTTTTCAGATTACTTTGCTAACCACAGGACTGGATCCTGGATTCAGTCCTGTGACATTTCCTGTAAACAAATGAGTAAAAGCGTTTTGGTTACAGTAGTGATTTTTAAGGAATATTATTGTATTTTAAAAGTTGACACTTAGAAACTTTTCCAGGTGAAATGACCAATGTTATCCTATGGAAGGAAATTCAGTTTGCAGGTAAAGTAGGTTCACGTTACTTATGTAATCCAGTGCTGGGCTCCTAGGTTCAGCACTGGGATATCAATCTAAAACAGGCAAGTAATTAAGTTTTTATCGTTGGCACGATTTTTAAAGAATATTTGTAAGTTTAAAAAATCGACAGAAACTTTTTCAGCAAAAAGCAGGCAATGATATCCTATGGAAGGAAATTCAAGTTACTGGTAAGTACGGTTAAAATTACTTTTCAGGGTCAGCACTGGGCTAAAAGATGCAGCACTGATGCCTCTCCTGATAACAGGTGAGTAAATCGGAATTCGTTGTTTGGCTGATTTTAGATGAATATTTTAACCCGTTGGCCGCGGGGCTAATTCCCCCGCTGTGCTGGGGGGAAGGTTGGCGCGCACAGTGCCCCGGTGCTCGTGACGAGCTCAGCTCGTCATGAGCCACGGTGGCCGTGTGCTCATGACGAGCTGAGCTCCTCACGGCCACACCCGTTTTCATAGAACGTTCAGCACAGCGGGGGAATTAGCCTCGCGTGCGAGCGTTCGGACCGTTATGACGGGCTCAACTCATCATGAGCACACGAGCACCGTGGCTCATGACGAGCAGAGCTCGTCATGAGCGTCCAACGGGTTAAAGTTCCAAAACTCCACTCTTAGAAGAATTTCCAAGTGAAACCAGTTAATGTTAGCCTATGGAAGTAAAGAGAGTTATCGGCCTTTAGGTTAGTACTCGACTGGCAGAGTTAAGGTTCTGGGCATAGACTCGGGGGTCTCCCAGGGTCAGGTAGGTACAGTTGGTACACCCTCAGCGGCACAGGGGCAGCCGGGTGCAGAGGTAGTTAGGCCCAATGTTATCCAATGAGGGACAGGGGGCCTCCGGTTGGTGGGTGCTGGCTAGCAGGCCACGCGGCTGTGGGAGCTGGGCTCCGAGTTACTTGCTCAGGGCAAATGGGGAAGTAGGATAGGACAAAGGTTGCACTACCAGGATCACTCGGGCGGCTGCATGCAGGGTGCTTTTGAGCCGCCGGGAACTCAATGTTATTCAGTGGAGATCTTGAAAAGGGAACGAAGACTGCAGTCTTGGGGACGGAAATTCTTCAGGGGAGACCAACACTTCGAGGGGTGAATTGGGATCTTGGAGGATAGGTAGGCACCCCGAAGTTGGGCACAGGGGGCCGGGGGGGGCACCGGGTGCAGGGGTGTCTTTTGACGTCTGGAAATCTTACCCTCTGCTGGTCTCGGTTGGAGGGGTCCCTGGTTCTGAGGCTGCAGGCGTTGTCTGGATCGTCGAGGAGGGTCCTTGGGCACTGGAATCCAGGTCAGAATCGCTAGGGGGACGTCCTCAGGGTCTTTGTCCACTCAGGCACAGGCCGGGCTCAGCGGATGCAGAATGTGCTGGACTTGCGGTTCCTGGCTGGCACCAGGGGTATTGCTGTTTGAGCAGAACCACGGCTCATGGGAGTCCCAGTCTCTAAGAGGGTCAAGGCAGGCAGGTCCTCTGGGGTTCTCGAGGTTGCTGTCCGCAGGAGACTCCTGGATTTAGCAGGAGCAGGTTCAAGGATAAACAGGCCGGTAGGGCTGGGGCCAAGTAAGTTGGTGTTGTCCTCTTGTTAGCAGCTGCACGGCAGGTCTTCTTCTTCTTCTTGGTCTTCTTTCTTGTTTCAAAATCAAGATCTGAAGAAGGAAGGTTCAAGGTGCCCCTAAATACTAAATTTAGGGGCGTTATAGGTAGGGGATTGGCAGGGACCAATAGGTCCCTGTCCTGGGATGAGTACACCCCCTATCCTGCTCCTCTCCTGTGGGAGGGGGGGCAGGAGCCGATCTCTGATTGGGCAGGGCTCCCCATCCTCAAGATGGCTAGAGCCCGGAGTTGTGCTTCACCTCGCCTCTTCCACCTGAGGGGTGGAGTTGGCACAGGCTGGCACACCCCTTTCTTCATGTAGGGTTTCTCGCCAATCTTTCCGCCAGAGTGGGGGTCAGAACCGGTGGGGGCCAGTTGCTGAATACAGCAAGTGGTCTGGAGAAGCCCACAAAGGCGGTATGTCTTTGAAGCTTCCCCCTTCCCCTCCTGGGGGAGGAGACCTAGCACCTCACACAGGATGTGCATTGTTGCAGGCCCAGGAGAGCGGGGGGCTCTCCACCCAGGGGTCCAGCAACATGTCTGCTGTGTGGCAGCCTGGGCAGCCTCTCAGACAAGACATGGATAGTAGGTTAGGTTTCAGGGGGCATCTCTAAGATGCCCTCTGTAGTGCATCTTACATTAAATCCCACACTGGCATCAGTGTGGGTTTGATGTGCTGAGAAGTTTGATATCAAACTTGTCAGTCTTAGGTGTAGCCATTATGGTGCTGTGGAGTTTGTAATGACAGCCTCCCAGCACCATATACTCTTAATGGCATCACTGTACTTACAGTGCCCAGGAATGGCCCTGGGTACTGTAGGGGCACAGGGCTCATGCACCTGTGCCCACACCACTGGCATAGGGCACCCAGCTAGAGGGGTGACTGATGTATGGCAGGGCAGTGGGTTTGTGGGCATGGCACACAGGGATGTGTGCCATGTCGACTCTTTGTTTAGTTCTGCACCAGGACACTCAGCCTGCAAAGGTAGTGTGTGTGTGTGTGTGTGTCAGGGTGCTGGGCCCCTAAGGGTGGCACAATAAGTGCTGCAACCCTTAGGGGTCTTCTCTGGTCACAAGGCCGTGGGTACCTATGGTACCATTTACCAGGGGCTGACATGTGGTCAGAGATGCCAAATGGGTTTTAGCTTCAACACAGTTTTAGGGAAGGAACACAGGCCCTGGGCACCTGATTGGCAGGAGCCCAGGGCACACTCAGTCAAAGTACATCAGCAATGCAGCAAAAAGTGGGAGCATACCATGCAAGAAAGATGGCACTTTCTCACATCCAGGCCAACACGCGGTTGAAAGCAGGCAGCTTGGCTTTTGAGGTTGCTCTCGGTCACCTTTTCTTCATTCGGACTTGGAAACCTTTACAGAGCTTCTTCTCGCGGGGTCCCTCAATGCTTTTCACCAGGCCGCATTCGATGAGGGTTCGCCGGCCTCTGATTTCGACTACTCCCGGTCAAACTCTTTAAGTAGGCCCTACGGAGCTTTCCAGCTGGACAAACCTGGACAGCAGTCCGACTCGCGGTTGAAGGCAGGCGGCTTGGCTGACCAGGTTGAGTCGGTCCACTTATGGAGCTTTTTTCCAAAGTTCTCCAAACATTTGGAACTTCTTCTTGAAGTTCCCCAAAGGGTCCCAAAGTGTCTCAAACTCACTCCAAGGGCCTGGAATCTCCAAGATGGTCCTTGAAAGTTGAGGACTTCAGTTCCCACAGTCTACTTGTATAAAACCCTTACAAATCCACTGGTAGTTCTCCAGGTTGAGGATTCTTGGTGGTGATGTTCCAGGTGAGCTCTGTTAACCTGTTGCTTGGACGGAGTCCACTCTTTAGTCCTTTAACAGCAATACTCCTCTGGGTCAAGCAGGAGGCCACTCCTGTCCAATGGGGTGCAAGGTACCACCCAAGGTATGATCACACCCTGCAAAGTGTGGTACTATTTTGCCCCAGAGTGCATCAATTCTTCCAAATTCATAATGGCTGATTTTCAAGCAGGGAGAGAAGAGCTGGCTAAACACACCCCTACTATGGTTAATCTCTATAGCCTCTTCCCCTTGCATCTGCTGACTCCTTCCTTAAACCTAGCATCTGGCTGGGTTCAAAAGAGTAGAGTTGTAAATGACACTGGTGTCTTCCCCTTCCCTTGAAGTCCATTGTTTACAACCCTTCCCCTGCTCTGGCATTCCTGTGTAACAGAACACTGCCCTACCAGCTGAGCTGGCTAACCACATGGGCACCTTATCATCTCTCCAAATGAGCCTGGCCAAACCACTTAACTCTGATCTATCAGGACAGACCACTGGAAGGCTGAATCTAGGCTTACAAACAAGAAAGTCTTATAATTTCTTGTCTGTACATTTTAGGAGAAATTCAACAATATCATTTTGTTGAGTTTATTAATACCATTCGTGGAAGTCTTTGAATGGTATTTTTAGCCTTCTCCTCCCAAGAGTTAGTAGTTAATAACTTCTTGCCATGTTAACCTACGTGGCATGGGATTTGCAATGGGAAAATGACTTGAGTACTTTTTCCAGCACCATGGCTTATTAAAACATATTTTATAGGCCCTCTGCCTATATCTACAGGACCCCACCACTGGAACACCTGGGGGGAGACTGTAGGGGCTTTGAATATGTAAAAATATTGCAGATCTTCCCACCACAGTGCCCCTAGCACCAAAGTTGATTTTGTGCAGCACTTTATCACAATGTGGGGAGTGAAATGTGCAATTTCACTTAACCTAGGGCATATAAAACTCATTTTATTAGGGTTGTCCTTATGAATATCTGATTCCCCACCCCTGGGACACCGAGGGGAGACCGTGGGGGTACCTAATATGTCCAAACATTGTAGGTTATCCATTTTTAAGTGCCCCGAGCACCAAAGCCAAGTTTGGCCACAATTTACTTTTTTAAAGCAGTCCTGCAACACAGAGCCACTTTTAAACGGACCTCAGGCTTCAGCAGGGCACACATGCAAGTGCAGAAAGGGCTGCTGGCCTCTAAACTGCTATGCCCTATTAAATACTAAGGACTGAGAGGTAGTTTCAATCCCCCTGACACTATTATGTACTAGGGCCATGTAGGGTAGGTCATGCCAAATCACAGGGTTACCCCAACCCATAGTGTACCCAGGTGTATGTAGATGTTTTCACTGTATTCTAAATGTGTCTCTTTCAGCATAGCACTGGCCCTGGGCCTGCTTAGGCAGAGCCCAGGGTCAGTAAGAGTCAGTTACCACCAGTACCAGTCAGCAAAAAGTTGGGGGGGGGGTGCCCAGGGCACAGGATGACTTTCCAACAGTGAACATCAAGCGCTGAGTGCTAGATTTTTAAACTCTATTTTTACAGTGAAAATTTGCCTTCTGCTATCTTTAAAAACATTGTTGAGACAGTGAACAACAGGTGAAATGTTTAATGGGCAGATATAGAGACTAAACCTGCTGCACAATCATTAATATATGAGATGTTTGTGGGACACTTGTCTTCAAAAGCAAGTACAGAAATGCTCAAGTCAGAAATTGTCACTGTGCATTACCAAATAATGACACAATTGAGGCCCCTCTTTAAAAGAGTTGGCAAAATGGGGAGCCTTCCTCAAAAAAACTCACCCTGCTGGTTCAGTAAAAAATGTCTTCTCGCAAAAAGCTGCCTATGAGAAGCCATAAGGAAGGGTAGTCAGGCTGAATTCATTTCCTCTAGGAAGAGTTATAAGAACATCCCGATTAAAGCTAAAAGGAGCTGGGGGGCAGAACAGCGGACAGAACTTACTAGTACACTTGACAATAAGAACATGAAGGCTTTCTGTAAGCTAATGGCAACTGGCACAAGGGAAATTGACAACCATCTAGAGACAATGGTGCCACCAGATACGTGAGTAGCACACTTTAGAGCACTTTATAGTGAATGGGGTCAAGAAATGCACCAGGATGAGAATGAGAGGGGGGAAAATGTATTCGAGCAAGTACATTTTGTAACTATTGAAGGGGGTGGGGGGCACTGCAAAGAGGGAGTCCTCATATTTCACTCTGATAGAAACAGAGTAGGCACTTAAACAAATAAAGAAAGAAAAGCCCCCTGGAATAGATGGTATTCCGGGAGACTTATTCCTGTCACATCCTTAAGTATGGGTCCCTTATCTAAATTTTTTGAGCAGTGCTATTATATGGGGAAATAATATTCCATCTACCTGCCTTGGTGTTGCCATAATCCCAATCTTTAAAAAAGGAAACAGAGACTTGCCCTCCAACTATAGACGCATAATCTTATTGGATAATAGCCAATAAATATTTTGCAGGCAGGTCCTGGTAAGGCTACAAATGTGGGTTTCGGATAAACATATCTTGGAGGACAAACAGGCTGGTTTTAGGAAAAAGGTTAGCACCCTCGACCAGGTCTTCCGCTTTATGGTACCGTGCTGGAAGCACGTGACCTTGAAGAGGGACCATTTATATGTTGCATTTATTGACCTGAGGTCGGCCTTTGACCTGGTTCCAGGAGATAACTTATGGAAGGTTCTGGAGGCATATAGGATACCTGGTGATCTTCTCTGGATCTTAAGAGTCCCTCATACCAATGCATATGCAAGGGTGAGGTAGAACATGGGTTGTGATTCAACTGACAGGATCCCCATCAGACGGGGAGTAAAGCAGGGTGCGTACTTGCCCCGCCTCTTTTAAGTCAATATATTAACGGGACAGTCAAATGGCTGTCTAGATGTACACATGATGCACCTAAGTTAGCAGCAGCACCGGTACTGATCCTAATGTTCATGGATGACAATCTGCTTATTTTCAGAACTCCAATGTGCCTTCAGTCAGAACTGGATTTTTTTGCTGCCTTCTGCAAAAAGAGGGGCCTTGAAATAAATCCACCAAAAACAAAATTTATGGGGATAAACATACACAATTCCTTCAGAGCAAGGATAGTGATCGAAGGTTTCCCAATAGAATAGGTCAAACACTTTGACTACTTAGGAATATAACTTTCAGAAACTATGACCTGGGGTCATCAAATCGAGAACAGGAAATTAGCTCTTAATCAGAGAGCACAGCGGATTGGGAGGACATTTTAGGCTTAGGCTAAAGCAGTTTCCCCGGCCCTGCAGATATATTGAGCTACGGCGGTGATGGAAACCACCTATGGGGCAGAGGTATGGGGGTACTCTGATGCAACTCCTCTCACAACTGTAGAAAAGATATTTATTAGGGGTCTGCTAAATTTACCATCGAGCACACCCCTTGTTCCTCTGAGGCTAGATCTAGCTCTAAACCCCATCCACATGGTGTCTATTTTAAAACCACTGCTGTATTGGGTGCGGCTATGGCAACCTTGGAGTTGACTCCCTTTAGGGACTCCTTGGTAGATTTAATTTCCTGTGATAAACAAATCCGTAACCCATGGTTGAAAAATGTTTAGAAGCAGTGTGAACTGATGAAAATGAGAGAACTATGGAATTCACCAGCAGAACTTGCGAAGGGTCTCAATCAGAAATTGAAAAAAGCATACTGGGAAAATGCTATGCTTCAGATTTGTTATGGCCTATATAGATGGGAGCTGGACTGTGCAGTTTCTGAATTACACATGTTCACCTAAGTTTGAGGCTTTCATGGACAGAATCTATCCTCCACAAGCAAAACATCTGTAAGTGCATTTTAAATTTGGGACTGTACCCCCAAGATTATTAACATCGAAGTGGGAAAAATCAGGTTGTTTCCCAGAACACTCTCCATTTTGGCCACAGGGAAAAGCATTGGTAGACCATTTGTCCTATTTTTGCCCCAGTTACTCACTCCCGCGTAAGAAATAGATAATTGGAGCTTGTAGGCTAGAGGTGATAAGGCACCACTGGGAGGCTTTAAAAATTCTAAAAAGTGATCCATAGTAATCGATAGTCTTCACAGTGGCACGCTTTCTACACTGAGCATGGAATATTAGATCAAAAGGGTGGTCCTCTGGGAACCCATAAATCCTTATGAACATCTAAGGTCCAAAGTGTATACATGTATTTATTTCAAATTCCTGTGCACAAATTGGTTGTGGTGGTTGATTGAGTAGATTCTAACAATTCGGAACCACAGAATAATCTATCCCTTTCAGGAGATTAAAAACCATTAGGCGAATTTGTACCTTTACGATTAATCATCCAAAAATATGCTGCCTCAAGCCCTGTATGCTTAATGTTGCTAAAGGGGTTCCAGAGTTTCGATATTTACTGTCCTTCCATAAGCTAGCAATGGTCTTATGTTTCAGTTTCAGTAAGAAGGTTATACCGTTTTATACTAGTGCCATTTAATCTAGTGTTAGACTGAAGAACCTAGACAGCACAACAGACCCTTTTTAGCCCAATATTAGGTCTTTTTAGAGGTTTTTGCTGCAATTGGTTTTACTTGTCCAATTAGGAGGATGGATTGATAATGTGGGCTTTTACTCAATATTAGCTTAATGCTTGATAACTGCTCTTGTGTTTTATAACATATGTATTTCAGTAGGTATTTTACCTTATTCTTATATGTATATATGTATTTTATTAGATATTTTAACCTATTTTTTATTATGGATTGTACTGTATTGCATGTTGTACTTTTATGGTCATTTGACCGAAATTAAGTGTATTCGTTGATTGACTCTGATATTTTATGGATGTTGGCTTCTCCTAGGTGTAGGAGCATGGGGCTCCTGCAGCCTGCAGGGACTTCGATAGCTTCAAAGTAATTCTCTAAGTGCTCTACCCATGCTTTCCAGCGAGCAACTTGTGAAGGAGGAGGTTCTGTGATCATAAAATGTTCCAAAGGAAGGATGGATGCCATATGGCTCAGGGGTTGGAGTGCAGCAGAGGTGATTGTGGGGTCCAAAGAGGTCACAGTCTGGGGGCTTGATGGGCTGTGGTGCTGGCTGTTAAGTAGGAAACTGCACAGGCTTTGCTTTCTGGTGCATGCATGGGGAGGGTGTTTCTTGTAGTAGAGTGGATCAGGCGTGTCTGCGCAGTTGCGATGTGCGCTGCAAATGGTCGATGCAGAAGCTTTTTCTGTTTCACTTGTTGAGGCTCTTCTTGATCTAGGAACCTTGAATTGTTGGCATTTTCCTCACTCTTTTATAATCTTTTTTTTTGTTTGTTTCCTGATGCCCCACAGCCTTGTGGGGGTTTCTCTTGGGGTATGGAGCTCCGATGAGTCAGCAGCAGCAGGGGTGGCCGCTACACTGCTGTGATGGTGATGTGTTCAGCTTGCAGGGCAGGACTTCCCTTGTGGTGATGGAGAGAGAAAAAGAGCCCCGCCGTTCAGGCACAGCGGAGCAGGGTGAGGTGGGCCGCTGCATGCAGCCGGCAGCTGTACAGGCCCGTGAGTCTCTGTCGGCGATGTCCCGCAGGTGCTGAGTGACACGTGAAGCGTAGTTGCCGTGACCTGGCCCCAGTGAGAGACTGATATGAACCTATAAAAAGTACTCACAGAGCCAAACGCAAATTATACAAGTACAGACATGCCTACGACATATAACATGGATAGATCCACAAGGATCCATAAAAATAAATACATTTTCCTGTGCTATAATATGGAACCAAAAATAGAACATACAGGGTTTCTTTTTAAAGGTGAGATAGCATTAAAGTTGTGCGAATGCTCTCTCCTTCATTCCCAGATGTGGTGATTAACATTAGGGGACAGCTGAAAAGCTTGGGTGTCAACTGAGGATCGTTTCGGATTCTGATGTGCCCCAATTAATATCCTAATGTGCTGCTTCAATAACACGGCAGCACAGTATGAGACTCTTTAATACGAAAGCAAAACAATTTACATCAAATGTGCACGCTACCCGCCCTTCTCCCTAAAACAGGAACATTTGTCAATTTTAATTAAAACTGTAGGGACGCCAGGACAGTCCACAAAAACTGGACTGTCCAGGGAGATATGGAACGTCTGGTCACCCTACATACCTGCCAACTTACAAAATAACTTTACTGTGTGAGGAGGGGAGGGGCCTTGGAGGGGGTGGGGCCTGGTTCTGAGAGCTATCTAAGAGGCACTCTGCCTCTCACTGAGCCCCCACCCCTCCCAAACAAAACCCAAAACAAAGGGTCATCGAGCCTGTCGCTGATGTCCTGGCGTTTTCTCACACCTTTTAATGGACATCGGCTGCTTACAGCCTCCGAAAACGAGCTGAAAATTCACTGCCTACAGTGGTTTTCAGCTTGTTTTCTCTGCCACCATGTGATTTCGCCTCCTCACCAGGTGACCGTGTGAAGTGAGACGAAATCGTGTGACACACGGTGGCACCATGTGAGTTGGCAGGTATGGCTTTGTCAATGGTTTTAGTGATCTTGTGCAGCATCGCTTAAGAGGAAACCAAAACCAAAAATGTGCTATGGCACAGCCACCTGAGCCATGTCATTTAGTAGTTATGTACCCCTATGCCTACAAATGCAAGGGTTTTTAAAATTCTTTCTATTTACTAATCCAAGATTGGGTTGGCAAATTAAAGCAAAAAGTTAGTGCCAAAGCATTAAAGCAAAAAAAAAAGTGGGTCAGGGATACAACAAGGAGAATACTGGTGGAAGCGACACAGAGGGGACTGATGGGGGGAAAGGATCACGGATGACAGGGTTAGAAGTAAGACAGAGTTGGCAGAGGCCAGAGAGAGCAATGTCGAGGCACACAGGCGAGAGCGCAATGTGGAAAGGTTATTCACCAATGACTAGGCCACACACAGAGCTTAGTATAACACATCTTTATTCTTCTGCGGGTAACCACAAACTCAATATTCTAAACCTGCATTCACTTCATTTCGCTCTGATGCTTACCTCACAGTTCTGCAGAGTTCATCAGGAGCCACAAAGGTTCCGTTATTACAGACTCAGCACACGGAACACTATGTCTCCTCCTCTGTTAAATAAAAAAAAAAGATACATTTTTTACAAATATGTACACAATTATAGCTCTTCAATTAGTCCTCCTGGTGCTTTGATCACACGTCGCAACCGTGTCTTTGGAAACTGGGGACAGGAAGTAGAAGTGTCCATGACTAGCCTTAGTGATGGAGAAACAGCAGCACTTCGGGGTTCTTCACTTGTCCCTTCAGACCCAGTCTCTACATTGACATCAGTGCCTGACGAGCAATGAGCCACATGTCAGAAATGCGAGGAGTATGGCGTGATGGACTTCCCACAATGTGTCCTTTACCGGTCAGAGCATCAAATGGATCAGTATTGAAAGGAGCATGAGACTTTCATATTCTATATTGATGAACAAGCACTCTCCTCTATTGAACGTAACATCTTTTGCATGTCGACGCTTGTCTGCATAGGCCTTCCTTTTCCTCCTACGATTCAAGCTTTTCAAGCAGGTGTTTTCCTCAATATTTGATCTTCTATTGGTCCATTGAGGTAACTTGGTTGTCATGGCTCTCCTGAGCATCATGGTTATGGGGCTTTCACCTGCGGTCGAGTGAGGGGTCAAACAGTAAGTTTGAAATGTCGAATTTAAGACATTTTTAAGGTCAAGTTTTTCTAGTACAGCATGCTGGACAGCTTTCTTAAGATTACTCATGAAACGTTCGAGAAGTCCATTGGCCTGTGGCCAAAGAGGTGTGATTTTCCGATACCTCACATTAAGATGGCTGAGAAAGTCTCAAATTCTCAACTGTTGAAAGGTGGGCTGTTGTCAGATCTTAAAGTCACAGGAACACCCCTGATCACAATGTTGCGGTGTAATCTCTCAATGACACGCTCTTGAGTGATAGGTGAAAGATCTTCTATCAATGGAAAACAGGAGAATTCATCAACGATCACCATCAGGTGATGTCTGTTGTCAAGAGATTGAAGAAGTCAACGGCAGTTCTCTCCCATGCCTGCGTTGGCAACTCTGACATGTTTAAAGGGCATTCAGAGGTTTCAGATGGCAGGCAGTTGCATAAATGACAGGCCTTTAATTCTCTTTCAACTCTCTTATTGAGATGTGAAAGCCAGACTCAGTCTCGAAAAGCTTGTTTACTGCCAACAATTCCACAATGTCCTTCATGTGCCTGTTCAATTATCTGTTGTCATAGACTCTCCGGAATGACACTTCTCAAACCAGTTAGAATGATACCTTCATGAGTAAACAGACAGTTCATCTTTGACATTTTTAAACTTCTGCTATTCACGGTCATTGATAAAAGGTTGAGGGTGCTGGTACCAAGACTGATGTGTCATAATGACTTTCAATTTCAGCATATCACTATCCAGACTCGTGGCAGTGACCATTTGTTTAAACAAAATGGCAGCTGGGGTGCTTGATTTCACTATGAGATTTATGCAAGCTTCAGCCGTCTTAGAATGGAAGCCAGGGCATTGAGAGGCCCTTGGGAGAAGCAGTCGGCTGGGTTCTGATCTTTCCCTGGACAATGAACCATGGAGTAGTAATAGTCCATTTTTCAATGCGAGTAGGCATTTTTGACTTTGTATTGTCTAAGACAGTCAACAATGCTTGATGATCTGTCACAAGCTTGAAGGGCTTTTCGTACAAAAATGTGTTGAAATATTCACAGGCCCACACCACTGCTAATCTTTCCTTCTCAGGTTGTGCATATGCACGTTCAGTTTGGGACAAACTTTGGTTTGCATATTCCACAACACGTCTTCGAACATTTGGGTATCCGCTGTGCTGTGTGAGGATGGCGCATAACCAGGCAGGGCTAACATCAACAACAACCTCAGTATGAGGCTTTGGATCAAAGTATGCCATTTCAGTAGCGTTCTCAATAGCTTGTTTCATTTTCTGGAAACTTTGCTCGCATTCATGTGACAAATCAAAAGACAACTTTTTGTCTAGTCTCTTAATGGCGCACTGATAGTGGTGAAGTCTTGTTTGTATCTAGAGCATTAGCTGCCCATGCCAAGGAATGAACATAACATGAAAACATCTTGTGGGGGACTAGCTCTTGCACTTTAGCTGGATCGGTTGTCATACCGCCATCAGAAAAGATATGGCCAAAGAATTGTAACTTTGTCTTATGGAACTCACATTTCTCTGCATTCAAAGTTAAACAGACATCAGCGAGCAACTGACAAACCTACGTGAGAGCTTTGTCGTGCTCCTTCTGTGTAGCTCAGAAAACCAAAATATCATCACTAGACAGCTGTATGATACTTCGAACTTCATCTTGGAATAGCTCTGCAGCTGATGACTCACCAAAACCTAGTCTTTTGTAACAGAACAGACTAACATATGTAGAAAGGTTGTAATGTATATGTGATTATCTTCGAGTTTCAACTGATGATATCTTATATTCAGATCAAGTTGAGAGAATACCTTCACACCATTCAATTGCGTTATCATGTCAGCAACGTGCAGAGCTGGCTGTTGTTCTGTTTCAATTGCCTTATTTGTGTGATGCATACCCACACAGATACATAAAGTTCCTTCACTGTCCTTTTTGGGTATTACCCTATGGGAGAAACCCATTGAGCTGGACAAGTGGAACCTTCAATGATATTGTGTTTGAGTAAGGATTCAAGATCTTTTTCAAGACGTCTTGTAAGTTAAATTCAATTAATAGGTGTCTTTAAGTAGTATGAGAGATGTCCTCATTAATGTGTAATTGGACTTTCATAGTCTTGAGTTTTCCCAGCTCATGAAACAGCTAAAGGAATTGACTTACTATTTCGTGATGAGCATTCATGTTATAGTTCACAGATATTAGTGACATATTATCAGCTGTGCTTAAGCTGAGCAAACATGCACTTGATGTTGCACCTTGAAGTACATGAATGGATGCTTGTACTTTTGTTTTCTTATGCTTCATCATTGCTTTAAATGAACCTTTTTTTGTGATGTTGATGCAGCTCACGTACACAGTTTAGTTTTCGATAGCATAAGTTAATTTTTATTGATGCACCACTATCGAAAATGGAAGGTATTTAACAACCATTGACCTTTAGTGTGTTTGTTTCGGACAATCTTTGAATGACTTTAGTGCTTTGTCATGTCATCTTCTCTTGGAGCAGTATTTTTCCTCACATGTGGCCTACAACATGCGCACGTTTCTCTGAGGTAAACATCGACTTGGCATAATCATCTTCTTCACTTTTACTTGACATTGATACAGAAGAACTGTTTGACAAAGATATAGATGTCGATTCACTTCGTTAGGTGCGATCTGTCTCATCTGATGTGGTCGCTTGGCCTTATCGGCATGTGTCTAAAAAGGTTCGGGCAGCCATTATGTCTTCGTTCCCTGACGCACTTACATTTTCCTTCTCCTTGCAAACCATTACAAAATGGTTCTCCTTTCCACAGCCTTTGCAGATTTGCCCACTGGCTGGGCATTTACCTTTGTGAAGAAACAAAAATCCACACCTGAAGCACAACTTCTTTTTCTTTGAAGAATTCACTTTGCGTCCCTCGGCCTTGTGCTGTGGCTTCCTTTTCACATTCATGACTGACTGGCTCACTCTGGGCACCTTCAGCCTACATGTCAGCAGTTTGTTGATTACCACGCTATTCATCTCTGGCAGCCAGGAGAACTCGCTTCAGACTAATAGTTTCTCTCAGCATTCGTCGTCTGAACGAATCTGACAAGCATCTGTCAATCACTCTGGGGTGTATGGCTTCCTCATTAATAAATTAATAGAACTTCCAGTGTTTGAGCATATCCAGACTCTCAACAAATTTGTTAATGGTCTCACCTGCCTTCTGGGGATCTTGACTGAAGATTTACCTTTCGTAATCTACATTTGGCATTGGATTGAATTTGAGATTCAAGGCTTATTTAATTGACTGTATGTAATTTTGTCAGCTCACAGCATTTTCTTTATGACTTCTTTGACATATTCACCAGCAAAATTCTTAAGGTACTTGATAATCTTCTTGTTATCTGTTTCTTTAATCGCATCAATTAAATCATCAAATGTCTCTCTCTAGGCAGTCTATCTGTCGCCAATATTCTGCTTCTTGGTGGTATCAAATGGGGGTGATGGTTTTAAGAAGGTGACAGCACTGTAGACCTGTGCAGAACTTACTGACAGTGATGGTGGCATTCTCTCCGAAGCTGTCTGGTGATCTTTTTCATTCAAACCATCTCTGTGGCCTTGTGACATGCTGATCTCGTGGTCATCTTTGACAATGACTGGAAAAGTGGCCTCTTTCTTCACTATCATTGGAAACTTTCGCTATTCTGATAGACACTCTCGGCTCTTCAATCTTTGACCACCTGTGGAGTTGTGCTGAGCCCCACCCGGCAGCTTTGGTGGTGCGCCTCTTTGGATATGGATGGCTTCACACACTGAGCACTACTCCTTGGGCCACTTGGTTCAATGATGTGGTGGTTAGGTTGGGGGCTTGGGTGATGGTTAGGGTAGATGTGGTGGTGGTGTTGATAGTGTGGTGGTGGTGTTAAGCATAGGGCAGTGGTTCTTAAGCTGGTAGTGGTTTAGGGTAGTGGCGGTTAGGGTGCTGTTTGGGGTGGTAGTCAGGGTGGTGATATGGTGATGGATGTGATTAGGGTGCAGGTGGGGAGATAGGGGTGTGGTGGTGGTAGGCTGGACAAATCCACAGGTAAGCCGCTTTCCTTGGGGGTCACTCAGGGATCCTCCCTAAGTCCGACCCTCTTTAATCTGTACATGTCCCCGCTGCTTTACCTGATTGACTCCTTTAACATCGAAGCTATTGCCAATGCAGACGATACTTAATTGGTTCTCACCCTGGATAAAAACTCCATCGCAGCTGAAGAAAAATTCCACCTCTGCCTCACCTCGGTAATGAAATGGATGGAATCAAATCATCTCAGATGCAACAGCTCAAAAACAGAGATCATGTTGTTTGGAAAATCAAACAATTTTCAACCCACCCTATGGTGGCCTTCCAACTCAGATCCCCCGCCCACCACAGTATACACTGCAAAAAATGAAATGTAGGTTTCAAATTCGACCCCACGCTCTCCTTTCACAAGCAGGCACTTACTGTGGCAGGCACTATAAGAACACTAAGAAAATTCTTTGATCTACTCCCCCTGCATGCTAGAAAGACTGTGGCAGTTGCCCTGATCCTATCTCGCTTAGATTACTGCAACAGTTTATATGCAGGAACAAAAAAGATGGTGGTAAAAAGATTACAGGTAGTCCAGAACTCCGCCGCAAGGCTCCCTAAGCGCTCTTCCTCGGTCGAAGCGCTAAAAACCCTCCACTGGCTACCTATCCACAAAAGGATCCTGTTTAAGGTACTAGCCACCATATACAAAGCCATAAGTGGAACTGGTCCACAATATCTGAGAAAGAAAATCAGCCCCTATAAAACCAAACGAACCCTGCGGTCTACATCTGAAAACCTACTGACAATCCCCAATTTCAAATTGAAAACCCGGGGAGGTAAAACACTGGCCGCACTCGGTTCAAAGGCCTGGAACTACCTGCCAACTCAACTAAGGCACACCAATAACGAACCCACCTTCAGAAAGCTCCTAAAAACCTGGATTTTTTGTACTTCAGACCAGCTAATCCTATTGTTAATAAGATCCCTCTCACCCTCTCTCTGCTTAAAATCATCTCCTTGCCCTGCCACACCCTGCCCCCCTGTCCTTTCTTCAGCTGATGTTCAAAAAAGCGCCAAGATGCTCCCTGGAGTGAACGCTGCGCTATATAAAAACTCATTTAATTTATTCATTCATTCATTCATGATGGTTAGGTTGATGGTTAGGTAGAGGGTGGTGATGGAGGTTAGGTTGATGGTGTTAGTGTGGTGGTTTGCATAGTGGTGGTGGTTATGGTGAGCGTGGTGGTGGTGGAGTTGATAAGTAGGGTGGTGGTGATAAAATGTGGTGGTGGTAGCAGGGTGATGGTTAGGGTTTGGTAAGGTGGTGGTATAAGGGTGGTGCGGTAGGGTGGTGTGTAGTGGAGGTAGGGTGATGTGGTGTTGGTGGGGTTGCGGCGGTGGTTGTGTTATGGTGTTAGGATGGTGGTACACATGGTGATGTGGGTGGGTTAACAACAACAATAAGAATGACAGGGAAAAAGAAAAAAAGTGCCTTAATCATGCAGCGAAAGAACACTAATCAACAAACAACAAGGGTGGCAGGGAAGAAGAAAGAAAAAATTAAACCTCAATCCCAGCACTAGCAGAGGAAGGTTGCTAATCAAAAAGAAGCAATCAGTGTGGAAACTAAGCCAACGAGTTGTGGAATGAAGATGAGAGATTAACTAAAATATCTTTCAAAAAGAAGGGCTTTCATTTTCCATTTAAAGATAGAATGCACAGCAATGTCCAGTTACTTACTTGATGGCGCGCGGGGTTACCAGCTCAATAAATCATACTCACCTGGGCCCATAAACATTCACACCTTTGAAACGGTAATCCTGCTTCTATTTCCTGACTATCACGATTTTTCTTATTTAGGACTTATACCTGTACATCATGACTTACCAATCCTTTGTCACCTATGCTATAAGTCCTAGGGATCGAAAAGGGGGTTAGCATAATAAGTAGCAATTTAACAATTTGCTTTTCCTGAAATAACCACGGACTCGGGAGTAGTTTTAAACACTATGCAAGTTTTGTTGAGTCAGCAGCCACAATACAGTGACCATAACTTTTACAAGTAAGAAGATGATTAATAGGACATAAAGTTTGCAAGAAGTCACAGCTACACTTTTAGCCATTGGTACCTGGGAAGGGTGAGAAAGGGAAATAGCACCAGGACATACCACATGGATTATATTTACCTAGAATGGTGCGAGGACCAACCCTGGCCACGGGCTGGGACAAAGATGGGGCTCCCGACTAATCAGGTGCCAACAAGACAGGACAGGTGCAGAATAGGACAGGTAACCTCCAATAGTGCAACACCAGCGTCACACCCCTCTCTACGGAACTTAGGTGCCCCGACTGGGTAATCGATAATTCTCCCTCAGCAACACCTCGATTCTTCTGACAGAGTGCTCCGCCAGCACCTCTGCTCTCGATATCCTATAGCATGCGTTGGGTCAGTGACAGGTCAGATAATGGGACAAGTCGGACAAAATCTTCAACTAAGCCTACCTTAGTTATACCATTTCCAGGGCAATGTACCACCCCTAGAGAAATGGACAGCACCCTTCAGAATTAAATCCACAGTTTAGGATAGATAGTAAGGTGATATCTCAACATTTGTCAAATCCCATGTAACAGTATCACAATTGTTTTCCCAACAAATACATAGGCAAGAGACTTTGTGTCTTCAGTTTTCTGTCCTTTATTCAGTTTTTCATTTTCATTAAAAAATTGCTGATAGCCAACGCGTTTCGTCCGTGACCGGACTTCTTCAGGGTTGGGTAGGACGTGTTATTTTCAAGTTCATATGTGGTCCATATTTTAATGTCCAGATGTAGATAACATTTATAATGTTGTCCTTTCCCATTAGGGAGTATAGGTAATACGAAATAAAGTAATGGATCAGTGTGACAAGGTTTTTTATTCAGGCCAAGGTAAGCCCAAAAAAAAACACCGCAAGAACGAACGTGGCAAAAAAGGTCTTCTGGTTCGAACCAGAAGACCTTTTTGCCACGTTCGTTATCAGCAATTTTTTAATGAAAATGAAAAACTGAATAAAGGACAGAAAACTGAAGACACAAAGTCTCTTGCCTATGTATTTGTTGGGAAAACAATTGTGATACTGTTACATGTGATTTGACAAATGTTGAGATATCACCTTACTATCTATCCTAAACTGTGGATTTAATTCTGAAGGGTGCTGTTCATTTCTCTAAGTCTAGTACGCCAAGGAAGTAGGGTTTTCCTTACTTTCTTTGTTAGGTTCGTATAGGGATTACGTTCCAGGTTCTAGCACCTTTCTTTTGGACTTAGATATGGTACTTGAATTGTGGTGCAAACGTTTTGCCTTAATCCCTTAAATGTTCTTTGTTTGCAATGTACCACCCCTAAATGTTGCAAATCTATGTGTTCCCTTTCAGTGATTGGTCAGAAAGACGAGGAGAGGTCATCACACCATACTAGGATGAGGTAATTTTCATTGACTTATATTGATCAAGTTCCCGCCCATAATTTATTTTCCCATGGGTTTTATTCCACCCATCAATATTATTTCATTTTATTAAACAAAGTTTCTAGTCTTTTTATTCCCAGGTTGTGAGTTCATGGTTCCTAGGCACGTTGCCGGAAAGACAGTCACTGGCACCAGTTCAATGCCATTGCTTGAGGCTTCTCAAAGTTCTCGGCTCATGCGCAGAGCGGTTTTCAATATGGCTGTTCATGTCACACTTAGGCTCACATACGAGCTAGTAACAAAGTCAAGAAAACATATTAGAATACAAAAATTCATTAATGCACTGTGTACCACTTATCTCTACTCTAACCCCATTACTTTATTTATAATATAGCATTAATAGTTTAGCAGAACGAACAAAGTTTAGTTGAAGCAGTAGCAGGTGCTTAAATGTGTGAGACATGAGGCGGCTATATTGGCACTAGTGCGCAGCTGCAAGAAATTCCCACCAAAAGCAGAGATGCGTTACACCCCGTAGATGTGGCAGACGCATGTGCAGAAAGATTCCCGTGTTTTCGGCAGCCATTTTAGGACACTCGGGTTACTGTTAGTAAAAGCACTTAGACAAGCTTCCCTTAGATGCTAGAAATGTAGTGTATATGCAAATATTAGTAAACAAAACATGTTGATTAATTAGTTATATGTTATTTTGAGAGGGCTGAATACAAGCAAGTTTCTGTACGTATGAAACCTTGCTCCACCAATCCCCTCTTTGATGATATTTTATATAACCACTAATTACAGAACCAGATGCCAACTTAAGCACTCTCCAAATTCTATTTCTTCTATTTCTTTAGGAGTTCTTTTTCCTCTTCTTTTTTGGAAATCTTTCATTCTCTTTTAAATGTCCCCCTTTAATTCCTCCATTTGAATTTCATCAATCTTTCGTTTCTTTCTTTTCTCATTAACTGCATACATTTGCACCAAATTATTATCACCAAAATTAGTAGGGCTATCCCCATTATTGGCTTCAGTACTTTACCTACAATGCTTCTACAACATTAGAAAGCCAACTACCTACTGGGGAGAGACCATCAGTTAGTCTCTTCCATGCACTATCAACCTCCAGTGGTTTCAGTTCTTCCTCCAAATGAGTAATATTTCTGACATACCATCCAATTTCAACACTTTTATCAGGTATGTAAGTGCAACAATGTTGTGCCTTCAGCATTCTACAGACTCCGCCCTCTTTTGCCAATAATATATCAAGAGCAAGTCGGTTTTGTACAACCATTGATCTGATCGCAACTAATTCAGTATTGATCATTAAAACTCCTCCAGCAGTGTCAGTCGATAAGCGATCCACCACTGTAGACAATTACAAATTCTTTAAGTATTCAGAATTACTCCCACTGAAGGTATTAATACACTAAATACATCTCCAACAATTTCTGGAAAACTAGCTCTTTTATGTTGTGTTAATTCATTTTCGTTTTCATTGATTCCAGTGATTCTTTTTACATAGTATACCTTTGGGAATACCATTCTGAAATAGCAACTCCCATACCAATGATCAGGCAGCTTAAAATAAGCTTTGTTTCCACAAATATAATAGACTCCAGGAAATACTGGATCAGTTCCCCCTTTTAGTCCCCAACCCCCAATTATCAGGAAATTGTGTTCACATTCACTGGAACCGATGAATAAATTGTTATACTCAGTTTTCAATCTATGGAGATAGATTTTCCCCTTCTTTTCAAAATCCAGAGACATAGCAGCATGAGTCTTGCCAGTTGCCATAAATTCTTCCCTTTCAGCCCATTTGGGTATCTGGGGTTTCGGTTCAGTGGCTTTTCTATGGAAATCCTGTCTCATTTTCTCTCCTAAATTCAAAAATATTTTCTCTTTTTCATGTAATCTACATGTTAAGTTCTCATTGTGTGCTTCAGCTATATCTATTGTTTTCATTGTTAGGAAAATTCACCCACGAACTGTGAATCTCTACTGCTAAGGACAGGATTCATTTTTCTGCGTATAGGAATTTCAGAAAAAATTACGTCTAGATTAGAATAATAATACTGTAGTTTTCCAGTTCTATGAAACAAACTAGTTAATATACTACATGAAATACCATATGTCAGTGGTAAATGATGGTAAGTAACCCCTTCAGCTACTGATGTCCGTAATTTCATTCAGACATAGCAATCACTAACTTGCATTGTCTCTACATAATGTAAAAAATAAGTTAGCAAATACATTCATCTCTGTTTCATTTCTGTTTCTAAAATGATATAATTCTATCTCATCTGCTGCTTCTAAGTCTACTCTAGCTGGTTTATGGCGAGCAACCTTTCCGTGTATACTAGTGTTATTCCGTTTAGAGCCATCAAGTCAGGTATTGCTATTGTCAGTCCTAGCCATACTATAAGCACTATCAATACACTGTGTATGCATATTTTACAGCATGTCTTTATAGAATTTCTTTTCGAGTTTCCAGTAACTCTAGCATCAGCCATTTTGACTAAGAAGACTTAGCCCCTCTTTGTAAACTTTACACACAATATAACTGTGAATTTATCTCAAGTTGGTCTCACTTCTTCGATAGACTGATCAGCAATCAATTCTTCATCACTTTCATCACTGATTTCCAGATTCTCAAATTCTTTGAGAATAACGCAAGTCCATTCAGGTCCTTTGAATTTATTGTTCAGTTTTTTCAAGCGTGGACTTCTTCTTCTTTGATTACTTGTTGATGGTTCAGTTTGACTTATTACTTCGTCCACTTGTTCAGGTTCTTCATTTATTGTGACTAGGTAGTAGTAGTAGTAGAAAAGCTTTATTCGATTTTTGTAAAATAAAAAATCATAAAAGCATCAACATCAGAAATCAATACATGTATAAAACTGTACGATGCTAGAAATAAGTAACAATATTTACAATGACTTTAGGAACATGATAGAATTTTCCTTTTTAAAAAGACACTCTTTAAAAAATTAGTCATAGTTGCCACACAAAGTTCATCATTTAAGAGCTGGAGATACAACAAAGCAATCCGACAATGACGCCATGGGTCAAATTTATTCAAAAGTGGTTTAATCCATCGGACTCTTTCATTATGATAAAAACCACAGAAACAGATCACGTGCAGTGTTGATTGATCAGATCTCCCATCACACAGACAATTAATACGTTTTTTAGACCAATCATTAATTTGAGGGAAAGACACTAAGCGGTAAAAAATATCGAATCTAAATCTGGTGAGTAGGTACCTATCAAAGCCCCTGGGACACCAGATCAGATAGGACTGCATATTTTCTGAGGTGAGCAAGGAATGGTACCGCAAGACCGTAACTTTGTTCAGTTCTACCGCTAGCCTCAGAGATTCCAAATGAGCCCAATATTCTTTCTTTAGGGCTACCCTCGTGATCCTGCATAGCCCCTTCGGTTCATTGTAATACTCGGGTTTACCCAGGTCAAGGCAAAACATTCGGATGTAAGTTAGCCATGGTATTTTATGAGAGTTATCGAGGGCCATGACGTCGAGCATGATTTCTCTGTTTAAAACTAACTCGTCTGCAGTCCAGACCCTGTGCAAAAGAAGTAATGGCTGCATCGCAATCTGGTCACTAATGTGACTAGGTGATATTTCAGTCTTTTAAGAAAACCAGGCCATTTATCACCTATTCTGAGTCTTTTAGCTGGCATTGTGCTTTCATTTTCTTCAGATGTTCTTTTGTTATCTTTGAGTTGTGGCACAATTTGATTTTCATCGTCTTCACGGGTCCTCTCTATCTGACCTTGTCCAGGGATTATTACTGTTGACGTTTCTGCCTGGATGGGTTCATCTACACTAGTCTGACCTGGTTCAGGATATTGCTTTGCTAGGCCTGGAATTTGTTCTTCTTCCTGAACCCGTTTTGATAATCCTGTCTGGTCCTGTACAGGTCTTGCAATTTCTTGATTGTCTTCTGCCTGTGAGTTCTCTCTAGTACCTATCTGTCCCTCTTCAGACACAGTAGTTCTGGTGGGTGTTTCGTTGGTCTGAGTATATTGCTCTTTCCTTATCTGGTCCTCCTCAAGATTACCATTAGCTGGGATTTCTGCAATCTGAGTATGTTCTTCTATTCCTGTCTCATCCTCACTATCACTCTGACTATCTAAATACATTTGGCTTCTTGTTCTTATTTCAGGTATGTTGACTACTGGAATCCATTCATCCTGACTGGTGCTCGGTTGTTCTTCGTCAACTACTTCAGGATCAATTTCTTGAGACCCTTCAGCTGCGCAACCTTCAGCCTCAACTTCGTCAGGTTCTGTTATTCTTTTGGTATGGCTGGCATGGATCCAGTTTGGGATTCCCTTTCACTTTACAGCTGTGGTGCTCAGTCCTCCTTCCTCATGGAGCATACACGAGCCATCTACAAATAGCTCATGTTATGGGTCTTTTAAAGGTTCTTCTTGTATGTCTGTGCGAGGTTTAGTACTGAAATCAATGAGGTCGATACAACCATGTTCGACTTCCTCCCTTACTTCTTCAAAGTGTGAATTTGGTAACAGGGTTGCCAGATTTAGAATAGTTCACCTGACTATTGTCACGTTCTCTGAACCAAGAATTATTCTTTCATATTTAGTCATCCGACTAGGAGTTAAATACTGAGTACGTGTTCTGGTTAACAGAATAACGACTGCATTCGGGACATATACTGTTACTGTGACAATTGATTCACTTTGCTCAAGACTCATTGAAGTTGCAGCTACCGATTTTAGGCAGCCTGGCAGTACTGATGCCACTGGGTCCAATGTGGCAGAAAAATATGCCACAGGACGTCGCATGAACCCATGGGTCTGGGTTAGAACTGAGAGAGCACAATTGTCTCTTGTGTCACAAAATAGTGTAAACTCCTTTCAGTAATCATGCATTCCTAATGCTGGTGCTTCACATAGGCTATTGCGTAATTTTAGAAAAGCAGTCATGCTTTCATCATCCCATTCAACGGGATCTTTTGCCCGTTTTTTTGTCAGCTGAATCAAAGGTTTAGCTAATACTGCAAATCCCACAATCCACTGCCTGCAGTAACTTACAACTCCGAGAAATATTCTGATTTCTTTCTGAGTTTGGAGTCGTTTCATGTTTTGAATTATTTTGATTCTCTCAGATGTCATTCTTCTGACCCCTCTTTCTATCTGGTGTCCCAGATACTTGACTGAAGTTGTACAGTATTGTAATTTTTCAGGGGACACTTTATGTCCACCCTTTGCTAAATGGTTCAATATTACAATGGAATCAATCATGCAGTCATCTCTGGTTCTCAATGCTATTAATAGATCATTGATATACTGCACTAGAACAGATTGTCCGGGCAGCACCAGTGATTCAAGACACCTTTTCAAAATCTGTTTAAAGATGGATGGGCTTTCCGTGTACCCTTGTGGAACATTATTCCAGACGTAAACATGCTTGTCAAATTTGAACGAAAATAAAAACTTGCTATCTGAATGTAATAGAATGGAGAAGAAGGCATGGCATAACTCATTTACAGTGAACCATCCTGCCCTCCATGGTATTTGATACAGAATCACTGCTGGATTCAGTACTACTGGGCAACATGGGACGACAATTTTATTAATCTTTCAAAGGTCCTGGACGACCCTGTACTTTCCGTTTGGTTTATTTATGCCAATTATAGGTGAATTACAAGGACTGCTCATTATTTCATCTAGAATGCCTTGTTCAACCAAACACTCTATTTATTTTGCAACACCTGCTTTTATTTCAGGACTCATTTTGTACTGTCGAATATTTGGGTAAACTGCACCTTCTTTTACTGTTACTTTTATGGGATAGACATTTCCCATCAAACCTACTTCTTTTCCAGAAAAATCCCATACGTCAGGATTCACAAAGTTTTTCAGTTCTTCTGGTAAATCGTCTAGGAACATCTTTTTAACTTCTGTTTCTTGTTTGGCTAACATAATTTTGTATACTCCGTCTTCATCTGGAGTCTGAATTTCAACACCATTTGGTGTGCAAAAAATGGTGCAATTCATCTTGCACAGTAGATCCCTTCCTAGCAAGTTTACAGGACTAGAGTCGCACACAACAAACTTGTGCATCTCTCTAAAATTACCGATACAGACTTCCATTGGTTCTGTGACAGGGGTTCTAATTTGTTTATTAGAAACGTCCACTACTTGGATCGCTTCTCCCGAGAGGGGTAGGTTTGGGATGTCTGCTGTTATCACAGTAGAACGGGTAGCACCAGTGTCCAACAAAAAGGTAACATCATTTCACTCCACTTTTCCCTCAATATTTGGACCTGATTGATCTACCGGTAAGGATGCGCCAAGTACGCATTCCTCTTCCCCCCCTCTCAGGCACCGTCAGTAGGGCTCATCCTCAAAAAATGTGTCCTGTAAAAGAAACTGTGGTGTTACCGTATTTTTCATACCACTTCTCTCCCGAAATCCGGTGTCCACACTTTATTTGGCTTGACTCACAAAATCAGGCATAGGGGCAGGAGGTAACTGATTCTGTATTACCTGTTGCGGCTGTCTCATTGAAACCTCATTCTGCGTCTGTGGATCTAAATTTTGATTTTGGACATTATTATTCTGTAGTAATTTACATTTGTTTCTCCAATGCCCCAATGTTCCACACCCATGAAAGGGAAACTTTTTCTTTGCCTCTTCTTTACTCATTTTTCCTCTGGGCTTGCCCCCACTTCACCTTGGCCTTCCCCTTTTTCTGATTATTTGCTTGCTGACTTAACTGAAGTTCGTGCTGTTTTGCCATTTTTACTTGAGCCCACATTAATATTTCTTCTAATTTCTTTAGCTTATTATCAATTTCATCCTCACAGTATTTTGCATACTTGAGAATCTCGTCGACAGGCTTCGCTTGCCAACATAGTTTATGTTCTTTAATCGTTTGGGAGATTTCTGGTTTTAGTACGGACACAAAACGATATATAAAATGGGTCATGTCCTTATTATCAATGTTTTCTGAACCATTGTACTGTTTAAATACCTGCAATATGCGTTCATAATATGCATGTACAGATTCATCTTTATTTTGAGTGGTTCTGTCAATTTTAGTCCAGAGTGTTTCTTCTGGGGGAATCTTTCCCTTTAAATAGGTTATTACCTGATTATACTTTTTCATTACTTCTTCTGACGGGGCTCCTGTCTTTGGATCTCTAGGGTATTCCTCATTTGGCCACTCTTCTGTAATTTTACACTCGGTCCATGAATCAGCTGGAACAACAACGTCAAATAAACCATCTAAATCCTTTAACAGTACCTTCGAAACTTTCACAAACCTTTCAACTTGCCGGTACCCTTCTACAGGTTTTTCTCTAAGCTTTGGGAAATCATTAGTAAATGACAAAATATCCTGTGGGACCATGGGACATGAACCTAACCTCGTCCTGGCACTTCTCTCATTGGACATAACCTTTCAGCTTTTTCCGTTTCTTTTAGTAAATACTCAGATGTAGTTTTATTTGCCTGTGCTTCTTCCTTTTTCTTTGTCCATCTGGCTTTCCATTTGTCAAAATCTCCCCATTTCTGCAATAATGACAATTCCTTTAATTTTCATCCTGACACATTCATGTTTTCTAAATCTTTGTCAGAAAATTAAGCTCTATATGGTTTCTGTAACACTTTTGATTTGCCAATGTCAATTCCCATTTCAGAAGCCAAATTCATAAATTTTTCATGGTATATTTTCGGATTTCGAGAAATACTTCTGCATATAAACAATTCATTTTCATCAAAAGAATTTAACCTTTCTAATCCTACATTTCCAGCTACCATTTCGTCTAATTCTACTCTTAATTTGAATATGTCCAATACCTTTGGCTGTGTCTTTGGCTTTTCTATGTCTCGAGTCCTTCTTTCTAATTCGTCAGGGCTCACTACAGTTGCACTTCTCGTTCCTGTAGATGTCTCGATCTATACTTCCTTTGCGCATCACGGAGAAATATTTCTGATTGAGTCATTCACTGGTTCTCGTATAGGTAAATCCATTAAGGAAATCACTGACTCGCATTCACTTGCTTGGTCATCAGCTATTAGATTTTCTTTCCTAGGCTGTACAATGGGTGTAGTCAGAATGGGAGTTTTAGGACTGGATTGCTTATCTCCATATAAAGGAACTACGGGACCTATAGTTACTGGTATTTTCAGGGCTTCAGGACTCGTATTTAATTGGGTTATTTTCTGTATTAATTCACTACACTGTTTATTTAATGCTTCTTTCTCTCTTTCTCGTAGTACCTTTTCCAATGAAGTTTCATGTATAACCTGCGGAACCCAGGGAGGTTGTAGAAATGGAGCACTAGGGATAACTCTATTAGTTTCTTCCTGATAAGGTGGCAGATTTTTCATTAAGAGATCCTCTAAATAATCATCATCTGAGTCACCACCACTAGTCATTAAATGTTTTGTTTTCTCAATACTTTTACTTCCAGTCGGTTCTTCTGTGGTAAAAACAGGATCTAATCCTTCCACTAGCATAGACTGTCTCCATTGTTTCATCTGCTTATCTCGAGTTTCTTTTGGAAATCTGGGATAAAACCTGCTAAAATGTTTGTAACCTCGAGATCTATCTCGCTCAAAAGCCTCTGTCTCCCACTCTTCTAGGGCTTCATATTGCGTTAACCTTGGTCTAGGGTCTAACTCATTCATGCGAGTTCTTAAATTGTGCAATATTCTACCATTAAATGTACCATGTTCTGGAAATGCTAATATGCCATCATCTTTGGTATACTCTATTCAATTTTCCAACCACACACAAGTGTGCTAGCCTCTTTCTACCATCATGTATGATGCCGGCGTTTTCGGTGGTGGAATAATAATTCCTTCTCTTGTTTTCACTGGTTTATCTTTTTTAAAGTAATTCTTGATTTTCTGCATAAAGGAATTTTTTCTCTTTTCTTGCCTACATGTTGTATGGTCTTCTTCTAATACTCTGCTCTCGGGCAAAACCTAAATATTTTCTAGATGGACGATTACCTATGATTGCTGGGTCTAAATGCCACATGTACCGCTGTCTAAATTTCTACGAAATTCTAACTAATTTAATTAAATTAGTTTGTTTACTTTGCAGATTTTTTTCTCCAATACCAGGGCGTCTCTTAATTTCAATAACCAATTGGTTTACAATCTGCATTAACCAATGCTTGTGCGACTTTTCTGTGACATAAGTCTCCCTCTATGCACTCACCCCTTCTTTAAAATGTTCTCACAGCTACACACCCGCTGCTTCTACCAATCCCAGCGTGGCTCTCTATGACGTCAGTGCAGCAACCGCGACTGACTCCCTCCTTTGCAAGGTAATACGACAGTTCAATTTCTTTAAATTCTAATTACACATCATTTTGATTAACAACATAAAACATTCGCTACTGTGCCTGATTGACTAATTTCAAAAAGAAAAGACAATTTCTTTCACAGCGAGTAAAACTTTTTCTTTCTACTCCTCATGCACTATGAGTAAAACAACCTTCCGCCTACTCTTTACTCAAGAACTTGTTACTCCTTCAGACTTACCCTTTCTAGGTGATATAAGACCAAAGTTTCATCAGCGAACTCCTTTACTATCAATCACTCTCACTTTTATACATGAAAATAATCCCTAACTAGTGCTTCAAGTTTTACCTAACTTTCCGCACCTATTCCATCAAGGCAAGTAACCTCACTGCAGTGTGGCTTCCATTTACCACCCGCTATTCAATATCCCGGGATTTCCAAACAACAAATAACAATACAAACGGGTTTTGGTTAGTACATAAATTTAAATTAAAATCAACAATCAATACACAACTAACTACCTATTTTTAACTAAACCCTAACCGTCGCTCTGCTACCAGAATCATTACTGATGGCGCGCGGGAGTGCCAGCTCAATAAATCATACTCACCTGGGCCCATAAACATTCACACCTTTAAACCAGTAATCCTGCTTCTATTTCCTGCCTATCAGGATTTTTATTACTTAGGACTTATACCTGTACACCATGACTTGCCAATCCTTTGTCACCTATGCTATAAATCCTAGGGATCGAAAAGGGAGTTAGCATAATAGGTAGCAATTTAATAATTTACCTTTCCTGAAATACCCACAGACTCGGGAGAAGTTTTAAACACTTTATCTATGCAAGTTTTGTCGAGTCAGAGGCCACAATACAGTGACCATAAATTTTACAAGTAAGAAGATGATTAATAGGACATAAAGTTTGCAAGAAATCACAGCAACACCTTTCGACATTGGTACCTGGGAAGGGTGAGAAAGGGAAATAACACCAGGACATACCACATGGATTATATTTACCTAGAATGGTGCAAGGACCAACCCTTGGCCACGGGCTGGGACAAAGATGGGGCTCCCGACTAATTAGTTGCCAACAAGACAGGACAGGTGCAGAATAGGACAGGTAACCTCCATTAGTACAACGCCAGCGTCACACCCCTCTCTACGGAAGTTAGGTACCCCGACTGAGTAATCGATAATTCTCCCTCAGCAACACCTCGATTCTTTTGACAGAGTGCTCCGCCAGCACCTCTGCTCTCGATCTCCTATAGCATTTGTTGGGTCATGGACAGGTCAGATAATTGGACAAGTCGGACAAAATCTCTAACTAAGCCTACTTTAGTTATACCATTTCCAGGGCAATGTACCACCCCTAAATGTTGCAAATCTATGTGCTCCCTTTCAGTGATTGGTCAGAAAGACGAGGAGAGGTCATCACACCATTCTAGGATGAGGTAATTTTCATTGACTTATATGGATCAAGTTCCCGCCCAAAATGTATTTTCCCATGAGTTTTTTTCCGCCCATCAATATTATTTAATTTTATTATACAAAGTTTCAAGTATTTTCCTTTCCAAGGTTATGAAGTCATGGTTCCCAGGCGCGTAGCCGGAAATACAGTCACTGGCACCAGTTCAATGCCATTGCTTGAGGTTTCTCAAAGTTCTCGGTTCATGCGCAGAGTGGTTTTCAATATGACTGTTCATGTCACCCTTAGGCCCACCTACGAGATAGTAACACAGTCAAAGAAAAACATATTAGAATACAAAAATAAATGAATGCACTGCATATGACTTATCTCTACTTTAACCCCATTACTTTATTTATACTATAGCATTAATAGTTAAGCAGAACGAACAAAGTTTAGTTGAAGCAGTAGCAGGTGCTTAATTGTGTGAGACATGAGGCGGCCATCTTGGCACTAGTGCGCTGCAAGAAATTCCCACCAAAAGCAGAGATGAGTCACACCACGTAGATGTGGCAGACGCAGAAAGGTTCCCGTGTTTTCGGCGGCCATTTTAGGACACTTGGGTTACTGTTAGTAAAAGCACATATACAAGCTTCCCTTAGATGCAAGGAATGTCATGTAAATGCAAATATTAGTGAACAAAACATGTTGATTAGTTAGTTATATGTTACTTCAAGAGGGCTGAATACAAGCAAGTTTCTGTACGTATGAAACCTTACTCCATCATACTGGTAATCGTAATTATCCTTAGTCCTGGGAATCTTTCTCACAGTAATCAATTTCGAGGGTGGTTCCACCCTTGTAGGAGAAAAACAGGAAGTGAGATAGGGCTCACCCACCACTAACCCCTTTTGTTATTTATCATATCTCGCTTCTTGTAATACTATGTCCAAATTGAAGGGGAGCAAACAGGGAGTGGTGTGTGGGACGTAATAGTGGTGTGTGGGACGTAATAATGGTGAGCGGACCCCAGAGACTACGGCTAATGAAGATTAATGAAGATTACAAGTAAGTATTTTAGCATTATCCTAAACATCCCTCGGTCCTCATCCTAGCCATTTCTTTCGAGTATACCAAAGCTCACAGGCCTTCTACTAGACAATATTTACAAGATACCACACTAGTCAACGCTACACCCTTTAATTAGTGCTCATAAAAATCTAAGAATGTGAAGAAACAGCAGTACTCAAAACCTTTTCACCAAAAGAGTAGCCCTCCTGTTTAACATTTTGAATTATGTGATGTTTGACAATGGTATTAGTTGATGTCCAGGTGGCTGCCCTACATATTCCTGTTAGGGGACTGCCTGACATTTCACCCAAGAAGTAGCCACCCCATGGGTAGAACATCCCTGAATGCCTTCAGGCATATGTCTTCCAGAGATTAATTAAGCAATTGAAATGGTGGTACCTCACTTGTGTGGGTGGGCCATGTGCCCACGGCAGGGAAGGGCCCAGAACGTATTGTGGAGACATCGAGATTACCTATCACAAAACAATCTAGTTTTGCAAGGGGTCACCTGGGTTTTTGGCCCCGGGCTCGGAGGCCATCTAGGGAAACCTACCAAACCCACACATTTCTGAAAAGTAAACACCCAGGGAGGTATGGCTTATGTGGACCGCCGAATGTTTTCCTACCCAGAATCCTCTACAAACCTCAAATTTAGCTGAAAAAATCAATTTTTTCTCAAATTAACGTGTGAGAAAGTTGTGGGATTGCCGGGCTGACACAAATTTCCTACCACCCAGCATTCCCCCAGGTCTTCTGATAAAAATGGTACCTCACTCGCAAAAGTGGGCCAAGTACCTGCGACAGACAAGGGCCCAAAACATATTGAGAAGACATCAAAATTACCTATCACAAAACAACTTGTTTTTGCAAGGGGATCACCTGTTTTTTTGGACCCTGGCTTGACAGTCATCTTGGGAAACTACCAAACCCACACATTTCTGAAAACTAGACGGCCGGGGGAGGCCAGCGAGGTATGGCTTGCGTTGACCCTCTAACATTTTCCTACCCAGAGTCCCCCGCAAAGCTCAAATTTTGCTGAAAAAAATCAAATTTTCCTCAAATTTCTGTGTGGGAAAGTTGTGGGATCACCGGGCTGACACAAATTTCCTACCACCCAGCGTTCCCCCAGGCCTCACTCGCATGAGTGGCCCAAGTATCTGCGACAGGCAAGGGCCCACAACGTATTGAGGAGACATCAAATTGCCAATCACAAACCAACCTGGTTTTGCAAGGGCATTCACCTGAGTTTTTGGCCCTAGGCTCTGTGGCCATCTTGGGAAACCTGCGTGGATATTCCAACGTTTTCCTACCCAGAATCCCCTGCAAACCTCAAATTTAGCTGAAAGGCCCCACATGTTTCACATATTTTTGTATGGAATCACCGTGCTGGCACAAATGTCCTACCCCACAGCATTCCCCTCAGACTCCTGAGTAAAATGATACCTCACTTGTGTGGGTGGGGCAAGGGCCTGTGACTGGGAAGAGCCAAAAACAGGGATTAAGGGTATAGCACTGCAAATTCTGAGCGCTACATTAAAAAAAAAATAAGTGTTTAGCCAATTCTGCATTGGACACCCACACAAGTGAAGTATCATTTTACTCTGGAGATAAAAATATGTGGAAAATTTGTTTTTTCAGCTAAATTTGAGGTTTGCGAGGGATTCTGGGTAGGAAAACGTTGGGGGTTCCATGCAAGCCATACCTCGCTGGACTCCCCCAGGTGTCTAGTTTTCAGAAACGTGTTTGATTTGGTCAGTTTCCCAAGATGGCTGCCAAGCCTGGGGCCAAAATCCCATGTGACCCCCTTGCAAACCAGGTTGTTTTGTGATAGGTAAATTTGACGTCTCCACAATACGTTTTGGGCCCTTGCCTGTCGCGGGTGCTTGGTCACCCCCGCAAATGAGGTACCATTTTTATCAGGAGACCTGGGTAAACGCTGGGTGGTAGGAAATTTGTGTCAGACCTGTGATCCCACAACTTTCCAACACAGAAATTGGAGAAAAATTTGATTTTGTCAACTAAATGTGAGGTTTGCAGGGGATTCTGTGTAGGAAAACGTTGGGGCGTCCACATAAGCCATACCTTCCTGGCCTTCCCCAGGTGTCTAGTTTTCAGAAATGTGTGGGTTTGGTAGGTTTTGTTAGATGCCCACTGAGCCTGGGGCAAAAAACCCAGGTAACCCTCCTTGCAAAAACAGGTTGTTTTGTGATAGGTCTTTTTGATGTCTCCACAGTATGTTTTGTTTTTTTTTCCTGTCGTGGGCACTAGGCCTACCCACATGAGTGAGGTACCAATTTTAGCGGGAAACCGGGGGGAATGCCGGGTGGTAGTAAATTTGTAGCAGTTCGGTGATCATACAACGTTCCGAGACAGAAAAGTGAAGAAAACGTGATTTTATTTTGTGCTAAATTTTAGGTTTTCAGGGGATGCTGGGTAAGAAAATGTTGGGAGATCCACGCATGCTGCACTGCCCTGGACTTCTCTAGGTGTCTAGTTTTCAGAAATGTCTGGGTTTGGTAGGTCTCCCTAGATGGCTGCTGAGCTCGGGACCAAAAATGCAGGTGACACCCTTGAAAAACGAGGTCATTTTGTGATAGATATATGAACACCTGTGTATTTAGTCCTGGGCTTGCAGACATCTAGGGAACATAAATAGCCCAGACATTTCTAGAAACTAGACACCTGTGATAGTTCAGGGTGGTATGGAATATCTGTGTGGGAACGTTGTGGGATCACTGCACTGCACACATTTTATACCATTCAGCGTTCCTCTCAGTCTCCCGATCAAAATGATAACATACTTGTGTGGATGGGCCAAGTGCCTTTGACATGAAAGGACCCAAAACGTGTGGAGATTGAGGGGGCCCAAGGCGGGTCCAGAAGGACAATTTGTTTATATGTTTTTAGACTGACGCTACTTTTGGACACCCACACAAGTGAGGTATCATTTTTCTCGCCAGACCAAGGGGACTGCTGGGTTGTAGGAAAATTGTGTCTGCGCGGTGATTCTACAGTTTACCCACACAGAATTGTGAGGAAAATGTGACTTTGTAAGTAAATTGGAGGTTTGCGGGGGATTCTAGGAAAGAAAACGCTGCGGGATCCATGCAAGCCACATCGCCAGCCAAGAGTCAGTACACGAACACGACCATCCACGCACAACACTAACCAAGCGCCATCCACGCACTCCGCCAGCCAAGCGCCATCCACGCATTCAGCCAGCCAAGCGCCATCCATGCACACTGTCAGCCAAACGCCAGTCCACGTACACTGCCAGACAAGTGCCACTCCACACACACCACCAGGCAAGCACCAATCTACACACATCGTCATCAAGCACAAGTCCACAAACACCATTAGACAAGTGCAATCCCACACAAACAGCCAGCAAAATGCCAGCCTATGGTCAGTACATGCAGACGTCAGCCAAACTCTAGTTCACACACACACACACACACACAAACTCTTTCTGGCTTCTAGTGGTTTTCGGGCCCCCGCTTGGGGGTAGATGAGACTAAAAATAATACTGAAACAACCAAAATGTGTGCCTAAAAAAGGGGGGTGACCCGTGCCTACGGGGCTTCTTCCTGACATGCCCAGAAACATATCCCTGGTTTCTAGTGGGCTTTCTGCCCCCAGGGGGGCAGATCAGGGATATTGGCCCGATCTGCCTCGGGGGGGCAGGAAGACTGTGGAATTCTGGGGAGGTTTGGGAGGGGCAATGCGCCGGGAGCCGTCAGAAGCACATGAGCACTGGTGCGTCGGACGGCTCCATTTTACATGAAAAAGTATAAGCTGTACGACATCCCCTGCAGGGTTATGTTTGTTTCCATGTCTTTTCTTTCTACTGCTTATCATCTGGTGCCAGTATAGGTCTCTCCATCCGCCAGTCTCACAGTCTGATGACCTTTACCATTCACCTTATGCATCTTGTCCTCCGACTGCTTGAAACTGAGTGGTAGGGAAACAAGTAGAATCATTGTTATATGGATCTTCAGGACGTTCACTATTCCTGGGTGCCCCAGGTGGTTTGAGCACATATGGGCTGCTGCTCCCAACTTCTCTGATGTTTAAGAACTGCCTCTTGCTAAATCTGATTTCGGTGAAGCATCTCCTCAATGTTCTGATTTGCGTTCATTGTTTAACTGTTCCTCCCTTCACCCCTCTCCCCTAAGTGAACAAAGCATGTCTGTATTGTATGGTATTGCAGTGTCTCCAGGAGCCTGGACCCTATTTGGCATCCTTTGCCATCAACATCAGGCTTTTTCTACAGGTCGTTCATTAACGGGCAATACTGATGCTTATCACTGGTGTCCCAATACAGAGGATACCATTACACCGCTAAAAGTTAAACAACACGCCCTTTGACGCCCTTATGGTAACTTTATTGGGCAACCATGGATTAATCTAAGAAGTTGTATAGGTTGGGGTCTGAGTACTATGTTGCACTCTAGTCCCACACAATAAAAATCAACATGTGTTTAAATGGAATCTCACTTCTTTTTATCACCTTGAAAAGAAAGAGCAGTTAAAGAGACTGGACAAAGCAAACCAACAGGTCTTGGCAACTTTAGAAGCCAATAAACAAACATTCAAGTGCTCTAGCACTTAAATAATTAGCCTCAGTGTGACTGTTCACTCAACAGGGTATAATGTTATACTGTGGCTAAATCGTAAAGCAGTCTCAAAGCTCTTCAGCTTGATTAGATGGTACAAAAACGTACCTATACTTTCTAGGATTATTATAGTTTTGGTTCCCACTCTTGAGGAAGCAAAGTCATTAGAGAGCGAAAAGGGGAATTCTGAATCATTACAGAAATGCAGCAAGATTGTGTAGCTGACCGCATACAAGATTTTTCACCTTTCCATCTGTCAGTTAGGAACCAGAAGCATTTCAGTAAGTGATACGTCTACGTGAATTACAAAGTGAACTGAACCTTTTTCCAACTTTTTCGTAGTTGAACCATACTTATATTTACTTACATAGTTATGCAGGACTGATACACAAATTTCATTTTTGTGATTACTTTCAGTTTTCATAGCTCATGACAGTGCTGGATGACAATATACTTTTTGTTGCTCAACTGTCAGAGCCTACCACAGAACACAGGTATTGCAACTAGCCCCATTTTCAGCGTCCTTTTAACCTTGAAGGAGTGTGCAATCTTTTTGTGATGAGTTGTTGGTGCCTTCAGTAGTGGGTCATTGAGTGCCCTTGTGAACTGGTAAGGCACAAGAGCCACTTAGTTGTGTTCTCTGGGGGATAACCAGATAAAAGTAGACTAAGGGCCTTATTTTTGGGTTGCACATATGCCCTATTGAGGGGCAAATTATGATTTCGGTCGGAGTTGCCTTCGACCGACATCATCGCGGAATCGGGACTGACCAGCCTCCGGTCGGCTTTCCAGACCGTAGAATTACGATGCGACTGCATGGTGCAGTCACATACTCCAATTTCATTATGGGAGATTGTACTGCCGTGGTAGCACAAGCTCCCATAGAGAAATGGGAGATTGTGTTCATCCCTGCACCATGTGGCAGGCACCTCACGGAGCCTGCCACACAGTGCAGGGATTAACAGAGGGGCACCATGGGTGCCCCCTCTGCCCCCACCCTGAGGCTGCAAAGAGAAAGGGGCCCTGCTAGGGGCCCCCAAACTCACTTTCCATGCCAGAAAGCATGGCATGGAACGTCTGTGGGAAACTGAGCTTCGTAATCCCAATGGGGGAAACGTCGTCCATTGGGATTACGGGCCGGGCTCTGACTGGCTGAGGGACTCCTTGAGCCTGTCACAATCCAGCGGGAATGAGCAGCCGGTTTCAATTCTGACCGCCTAGATGGTAATTAATTGGTGTCGGGATCCTCCCAGAGGTCCTGACGCTCCCGACCTGATTGATGCTTTGGGTCCTTTTTCTCTTTCTCAGCTCCCGTACTCGGAGGTGTGCCTGCCCGAAAGTGACCCTACCGAAGGGACTTACTACTGGCACTTTAAGGATCCTCTAGAAGCCGACATCAGCCACGCCCCCTGGGGGTGGGAACCCATGACGTCGGCCAGTAAAAAGAAGCCATCCGCCAATGAAGGGAGTGTCCCAACCAGGAAGCAGGAAGAGGAAGAGACCGCGACGTTTCCTGTGACTACCGAGCCCCGACCGGAGGAGAAGACGCCGATTGTCGAGCCGCTTGGGAGCGCTGAGGAACCGTCAGGAGACCAACGTCCCTGTGCTGCACCCTGCCACGTTCCCGGAGAAAAGTGGCTAGAGCAGGTACGTGCTCGTCTCCTGGGTCCTGGGAGGTCGTTGCCTGCTCTGCCGGGAGGCGGGAGGGAGCGGGGAACCTGATCAGGGAGAGCCTGGGGTTCAAGAACGCGCTCAGCGTAAATTGATCTACCCTCCCCATTCCTTCCCTCCGGTGACGGTTCCCCAACCCTGCACATCCCCAGCCTTATGGTGAAGCCTCCCACCACTTCCTTCCCCGATATACCTCTCAAGGCTCAACACTAACGGAGGGCTTTCTCTGCTTGTTTTTGTTTCCTTCGGTCGGCGGAGCTCCGGCTAGCCTTTCCCCGCAAGACGCCAAGGAGGGAGACAGATATCCCCCTGCAGAAGACGTTGTGGAAGCCAGCACCAACCCGACTCAAATGGCTGAACGAACTTTCCTTTTGTTGCAAGACCCTTGTAATATAAATAAACCCCATTTTTCTGATCTAAACTATTGTGTGGAGTCACATGGTTACCTACCCCAGGTTACAGTTGGTCAGAATTGAAACCGATGATCTCAGTCGGAAAACCTCCGACCTCAAGTCGGAGGCTTGGTCAGAAAGCCTCCGACCTCAGGTCAGAGAATTTCTGGCTGAGATCGTAATAGGCTCCCTAGTGTGTATGATGCCTCTATCTAAATTGGGCAGATTTGACATCTATCGAACTGAATGATGCCCTAAGTGTCCTTATTAGGACTAGTGCCTACTGATGTGCTGGATAAAGAAGTGCATCTAGGGCAGTTTTGCTATGCTTTATTCCTATCCTGGAGTGTTCTTGAATAGACTGGTGTGTGATTACCATTGGCTACAGGCTACGCCACTAAAGAGGAGAGAGTACAGTTTAACTGAAAGTAGTCCGCAGAGCCCACCCCAGAGTTTAGTCTTAAAAATATTTTAAAATAGTTGAGGCTTTACCCCGCTCATTCCAGGTAGCTGAAAATATTCAGTAGTAAAACCACCCAGGAAGTAACTGTTACCACATGGTCCTGGTGTTTAGTGGTGTGGGTTTACTATAAACTCTGAGTTTCCGAGACCAGTAGGGGGCATAACATGTTGTTTCGGTTTTACCAGCTTTAAACTCACACATGGTTTCCCTTGCTAACCTGCTAACCTGTTTTCCCCATTATCATTCTTTTAGGTAAAAGCTCATGAGATATGTATAGTGCAAACAGAAGGTACATAGGACTTGGAATCTAAAATCGGTTGCAAAACAATTTGTGCCCAATATACTATAAGACTTGAAATTATCCCACTATTCTTGGTGCATTTGTACAGTACTTGCAGACGTTTGCAGTAGACAGTGGGTGCTGAGGTGGTGAAAGCAATTGAAAGATGACCTGAAGCTGAACAATGAGTCCAGTCTTCTGGACAGTATGGCACAGGGCCCAATCACTTAAGCGATGGTGACTCATATATTAGGAAAGACTGAGTTGTACAACTGTAAGCAGCAGCTGTTTCAAAACCTTTCAGGGGTAAATGACTGGTTTGAAGTTAAATATTGGTTCAAGCACCAAAGCAGTAACTCATTATATATTGCAAAATCCCTGAACATTTGTCTTTAACCTCATGACTTCAACTGGCATAAATCATGATTCCAAGTGGATGTATAATCAGCTTAGTCCACAATAACATCCAAAACATTTCAAACTGGATATATATTCCAAGGAACAGATTGCCTGCTCAACTGGCAGGAATCCACACCTTTCTACGTTTCGTATGTCCACTTGGTCTTCAAACTAATGACGAAAAGGGGTTTGAAAGAAGCCTACAGCAAACTAGATAATCCCTGAAATAGCAGGCATTGGTCATGCAAGCTGGATGGCAAAGAAAACTGGTTGAGCGCATACACTGGTCCTTTTGTATGGAGCAGAAATGTGGAGGAAAACAGTGACCACCACCAGCAAAGTCCAGACCTTCATCAACACCTGCCTGAGGAAAATCCTCCAAATCCACTGGACAAACACCATCAGCAACAACAACCTATAGCAGCAGACTTTCCAAACTCCCTATTCTTGAAGAAATCATGAAAAGACACTGGGGCTGGATAGAAGACACCCTCCGCAAGTCCACATCAAACATCACCAGGCACGCCCAGACCTGGAACCCTCAAGGGAAAAGGGAAAGAGTAAGTCCAAGAAACACCTGGCACCGAGGCGTCAAGGATGACTGCAAGTAGATGGGTTACAAGTCAGATTTAATGCAAAGCCCAGGACAGAGATGGCTAGAGAGACCCCCTTGAAGGCCTACACCCCAGTAGGGATAGTAGGCATCAGTAAGTAAGCATTGTGATCGTGGGGGTAGGGCGGGCCAGAAAAACAAGCGTGGAGGCTTTATAAGGTGCGCAATGGCTGTGGCTTTTTATTTCAGTTAGCACAGTCAACAGACCAGGGTACAACGAAGAAACACAAGAAATATGGCTCCAACGGGTAGGCGTCCGGGTCTTCGTCCTGTGAAGGTCCTGGACCGTCCTCGTCTCCGTGGCGTTGTCCCGGGGCAGTCCTCGGAGGTCATAGGGAAAACAGAAAACAAGAAAGAGCCGTCAGTCCTGCTGGACTATGTAAACGGAATACGGCTACCGAAACCTGGGAGGTGAGGGGATTTTCAAAACGATTGTGAGAACGATAGGGTATTGGACAGCGGTATGGGGCGGAAGAAAGAGAAAATTATCAACGTCAGGAGGGGCGGCTGTGAGGGGTTGTGGTAGGAAAGGAGGGGAAATGACTGAAAGTGGAGGAAAAGGGAAGTGACACTCCAAGGGTGTGCTATACAATATTTTATAGTGCACTGTGCGTGAACCGTTGGTGACAAGTTGTATGTACAGTGCACCTAATGTGCTTCAGTGGCTGCTCTCAGGGGGTGGGTACTCACCGGCTCCGCCGCAACTCTCCAGTGAGTTGCGGCCGCTCCCCAGCCACCTTCTGTGGACTCCACCAGTCCTCGCTCCACTTGTCTTCTTCTTCTCCGGTCTCCACCTCTGGTTCCGCTTCGGTTCGACTCTCCTGCCATGAGTTCTCTTCCCCGACAAAGTTCCTCTCTCGGCGTTCGTCTTTTACGGGTTTCGGGTCCTCCTGAAGGGAGGGACTTCCGGGGTCAACCGGCTGTCCTTCCGGTTCGTCCTCGGAGGGGATTGGGTCCTGGAAAGAGAGAGGACAGAGGGGTGGAGTTTGGGTCGCTAGGGACGCTTCTGGGTCCGCGTTTGAGGGGGGGAAAAACCCGGTATGGTGCCGATACCCGGAGTCAGGTGAGGATACCGGGTTACAAGCATACACTGCGAGAAAGATATGCCATGGACGGTGCCACACTACAGGATGTGAGGGTATTTGAATGGCTAACAGTCTAACAGCAGCTTGAGAATTGCACAGGCCAAAGAACAAATCCACAGCAATAAGGTAATTTCGCCTCATTTGTACCCTTGGGAGTAAACAAGGCCAAGGCCCAGCCAAAGAGTTCTGGAATGCTCTTCCCTCCTCAAAGTGATTGCAAGTTCCTCACAGCTAATATTAGAGCTGAAGGAAAGGATATTGTATTTAACCCAGAGAGTGCTCAACCATCATAATGAAATGTCATTCTGGTATCACCCAAACCACTTCATATAAGACCCCAGTGGAGGTTGAGGGCCATTCATTTCCCTGTAACCTTTACAGTCCTGCTATTATGCAACAGAGTGTACGGATTAACGTCTGTGGCATCCTGTGCAGCTGTATTATCCTTCTCTTTTTCAATTGTGACCGACAGTTCTCCTTTGTTTTCCCTTTATTGCAACAGTTTGTTGAGCTTTGATCCTGAGGGGCGCCCAACTGCTTAGTGGTGCTCATCAGGGTTGCCCTTTTGTTGCACCCTAAGTTTCCATTGCTTTCCCAACTCTTCAGGAGGTAGCTCCCCTTCGTCCCTCAGCACATACCCTATTCAGGGCCATATTATGAACAGGTGCTGTAGCCAGCGCATCTTTTCTTCATGATCTAGCTCCTGGTGGAAGTATATTGTGGCTTTTTTTTATGCACACTTGTAAGCCGTTTACTTGTCTTCCAATGAAAATGAAAGCTTGGAACCGAAGAGGTCCCCTTTCCTTGTTTTTCAAAAATAAGACTTGCAGCAGAAGGGGGTCCCTTTCATTTTTTTGTGTTATTGCGGTATTTGCAAATATCTACATAGTGTTTGCAATATTTTTTATTGCAATCAATGTTCCCTCTAATTTGTTTCCTCTGTGTGCGGCAGTGTAAGGTCTCTGTGCACTGCAGCCAAGGCTATGTGCGCTAGGAACCCGACCACACATGTGGGTGCAATGACAAATATCAAGTGGAGATTGTGTGAGTATTCATGTTAATTGCAGCGCCTGTCATGTGCTGCAATTAACATGAATACTTTCTCAGAGGCACACAATGTGCCCTGCATGGGGACGGCCTTAGAGCTGGTGGCGGCCTGTGCGACAATGTTTGTTGACACCCCCCAATGACCACCTCTGCCAGTGATTCCATCACTATTACCCTTCAACAGTGCCCCTTAAGTCTCCATTACTACACTCTCTGGGGTGCATTTAATTTGTTTTATAGCTCCACTCATACCAGTGTAGGGTGTACTTTACATTCCACACACATTAAACAGAGACAAACCATCATAGGTATGAAATCAGTGTATAAGAAATGTTACATATAACAGAGGACTGAAAGGTGTAGGAGTGACATGTCATTCATACTGGTAGGCAATATAGTTTAAGAGTGCTTTGTCTGGAGAAGCACAAACTCGGAATTTAAAATGTAACACCATCGTTAGGGTTTCTCTTAATTAAGAATCGCTTTGTACCCAAATGAACTCTTTTTGCAACGTTAGGATAATGAATGGCTAGGGAAGAAATCATAACCCTCTAATCTATACCTTACAGTATGCATGAAGGTAGGCTGGTGGCTAACAACATACCTCCTAGTGTTGATGGCTTTCCAGCTGGGTTTTACTCAACATTTAGAATATCTTTCCATTTTGGCCAAGGCCCACTGTAGCATTGTACATGGAGGGAACAAATCTCATGTGACTGGCAATAATTTCAGTAATTCCAAAAGAGACTAAGCACATTTTGGACTCTCAGAACATGAGGCTAGTTTTACTCTTGAATTATGATATTGAGATACATGGCACGTCTTACTGTGAGGCTGGAAACAATGGAATCCAAAAGGATCCACCCCTAGAAATCATAATTCTTTAAAGAGAGACATATTTTGTTTTAAATGTTAGAACTCTTTTGATCTGCTAAACCTCAATAAATCAAGTGCTATTTTTGCCAACGTTTTCTGACTGCAGTTAAGCATCATCACTGTTTATGTGCCTTAAAAGCAATGGAGTGCATCAATCAATCAATCAATCAGTCATAGCATTTGTAAAGCACACTACTTACCCAAGAGAGTCTCAAGGCGCTGGGGGGTGGGGAATGCTGCTACTGCTCGAAAAGCCAGGTCTTGAGGAGTCTTCTGAAGGTCAGCAGGTATTGGGTCTGCGGTAAGTGGATGGGGAGGGTGTTCCAGGTCTTGGCGGCGAGATGGGAGAACGATCTGCTGCCGGAGGTCACCCTTTGGATGCGGGGGCCTGTGGCGAGGGCAAGGTCGGTGGAGCGGAGCTGGCAGGTGGGGGTGTAGTAGCTGGGTCATCTGTTGAGGTACGCTGGTCCGGTGATGTGGAGTGCCTTGTGTGAGTGGATGAGGAGCTTAAAGGTTATCCTCTTGTTGACGGTGTGCCAGTGCAGGTCTCTTGGGTGGGGTGTGATGTGGCTGCGGCGAGGGATGTCGAGGATCCGGCGTGCAGAGGCGTTCTGGATGCGTTGAAGCCATTTCAGGAGTTTGGCCGAGGTTCCTGCATAGAGGGCGTTTCCGTAGTCCAACCTGCGGTTGACGAGGGCCTGGGTGACCGTTCTTCTCGTTTCAGTGGGGATCCACTTGTAGATCTTGCGGAGCATGCTGAGGGTGTTGCAGCAGGAGGAAGAGATGGCATTGACCTGCTTGGTCATGGAGAGGGTGGAGTCGAGGATGACCCCTAGGTTGCGTGCATGGTCGGTGGGTGTTGGAGGTGTTCCCAGTGTGGTCGGCCACCAGGAGTTGTCCCAGACCGAATGGCTGGACCCGAGGATGAGGACCTCCGTCTTGTCCGAGTTCAGCTTCAGTCGGCTGTTCCTCATCCATTTGACGACGGCCTTCAGTCCTTCGTTGAGGTTGGTTTTGGCGGTGTGGGGGTCCTTGGTGAGGGAGAGGATCAGCTGGGTGTCATTGGCGTAAGAGATGATGGGAAGGTCGTGCTGTCAGGCAACGTGGGTGAGCGGTGCCATGTAGATGTTAAACAGCGTTGGGCTGAGGGATTAGCCCTGGGGTATGCCACAGATGATCTTGGTGGCTTCGGAGCGGAAGGGGGGAAGGCAGACACTCTGTGTTCTACAGGAGAGGAAGGAGGTGGTCTAGTCCAGGGCCTTCTCTTGGATCCCGGCGTCATGGAGGCATGTTCGTAGTGTGCGGTGGCAGACCGTGTCGAAGGCAGCTGACATGTACCTGGGGAATGAGGGCCGCGGTTTCTCCGTTGTCTAGCAGGGTCCTGATGTCATCGGTGGCAGCGATGAGGGCAGTTTCGGTGCTGTGGTTGCTGCCGAACCTGGGCTGGGACGGGTCCAGGATGCTGTTCTCCTTGAGGTTGCGGTTCAGTTGTTTGTTGATGGTCTTCTTGATGACCTTTGCCAGGAATAGGAGCAGGGAAATGGGCCGGAAGTTCTTGAGGTCCTTGGGGTCCGCCTTGGGTTTCTTGAGTAAGGCGTTGATTTCGGTGTGCTTCCAGCTCTCCAGGAAGGTTGCTGTGTCGAAGGAAATGTTAATGGTTTTCCGGAGACAGGGGGCGATTGCGGTGATGGCTTTGTTGAAGATGTGGTGTGGGCATGGGTCTGACGGAGATCCGGAGTGGATGGTATTCATGATCTTGATGGTGTCGTCGTCGATGATGTTGGTCCAGGAGAGCAGGCGGTTGGTGTGGATGGTGGTCGTGGGGGCTGAGGTCTCAGTGGTTGTCGGAGTGGTCGTGGCGTTGAAGCTGTCGTGGATGTCTGCGATCTTGTGATGGAAGAAGGTGGCCAGCGAGTCGCACGGGTCTTGCGAAGGTGCGATGTCGTTGGTGTTGGAGCTGTGGTTGGAGAGTTCCTTCACGATGTTGAAGAGCTCTTTGCTGTTGTGTGCGTTGTTGTCTAGGTGGTCTTTGAAGGAGACCCTGTTGGCGGATCGGATGAGGTGATGGTGTCTGCGGGTGGTGTTCTTGTGGGCTGCGTAGTTGTACGGTGTTGGTTCACAGAGCCAGTTCTTCTCCAGCTTTCGGCAGGTTTGCTTGGAGGCTTGGAGGTCATCAGTGAGCCAGACGGCTTTCTTGCTGGTGTGACTGTTGGAGGGTTTCTTGAACGGGGCGAGGGTGTTGGCGCAGTCGTCGATCCACTGGCTGAGGTTGCGGGTGGCGGTGTTGGGGTCAGAGGGTGGGCTCTGGGCGAGGGTGGTGGTTAGCTGGTTTTCGTGACTTTGCTCCAGCAGCGTCGAGGCATTTGTTGGGTGCGGTGGTGCATGGTGGTTTTCCAGAAGGTGAAGTGAATGCAGCGATGGTCGGTCCAGTGAAGTTCGGTGGTGTGGTTGAAGGAGCCATGGGGGCTTGCGGAGAAGATGGGGTCAAGCGTGTGGCTGGCAGAGTGGGTAGGTTTTTTGACGAGTTGTCTGAGTCCAATGTTGGCTAGGTTGTCGATCAGGGTGGTGGAGCTGGTGTCGTTGATGTTCTCGAGGTGGAAGTTGAGGTCCCCGAGGAGGATGTAGTCCGTGGAAGCTAGGGCGCGTGTGCTGATGAAATCGGCGATGGAGTCGCTGAACTGCGGTCGGGGTCCGGGGGTCTGTAGACGAGGGTTCCTCTAAGGTGGTGTTGAGGTCGGTGTGGATCTGGAAGTGCAGGTGTTCGGCGGTGCTGAGGGTGTCGTCGGTGTTGGTCGAGACTCTGAGAGTGTTCCTGTGGACGATTGGGATTCCCCCTCCTACACCGTTGGTGTGGTCCCTGTGGGTGATCTTGTAGCCTTCCGGGATGGCTATGGCAATGTCGGGTCCCGAGGAGGGGTTCAGCCAGGTCTCCGTCAGAAAGGCGATGTCTGGGGAGCGTTTAGTCCAGTAGGTCCAAGAGCTCAACAGCGTGTTTGCGGGCGGAGCGGGTGTTGAGAAGGATGCATCTAAGGTGGTTGGGTTCTTTCCTGGTGGGTTGCTTGGCGGGGCGGTTGCTGGTGAAGCTGCTGTTCTGGCCTGTGAAAGGTCCTTGGGTGCGCTTCGGGGTGGCCAGGAAGCAAGTGTGTGATCGTCTGGTGTTGAGTGCGAGGAGGCTGCTGGCATCGTAGCGGAGACGGGTGTTGTGGGGTTCGCGGGGGCCAGGGGTTCTGGCGCTGGGTGCGGTCCAGGCGCGGACGGGCACAGACGGGCTTGCCTTAGGCGAGCCTTTGGCGCGCCAGTGGCGTGCATCTGCTGTGCGGCCACGCAGTGGCCGCCATATAAGGGGAGGTGGGAAGGGGGAGCCGCAAATGGGTGAGCAGGGGGTGGGGCCACAGTGGGACGCAGCAGCAGGGAAACTGCGGGGAAAAACAGGCGTAGAGTGGGCTGAGGGGCAAGCACAAAGGGCAGAGTCCACATGGGGCAAAGAACGGGCCACAGAAAGCAAAAATGGGCAAGCAAAAAGGGGAAAATCACAGTATAAAACCAAGACAATAGTAACACAGGAAATAAATGCAAAAGGAAGTTACCAGGCGAGCGAGGCAGAGGGACCTTGAGTCACAGGAGCAGCAGCAAGCGGCAGTGAGCAGGGGTCACGTGCACACAGGTGGTGCTTTGCAGCATGGGGGAGCAACCTGCCTGTGGGCAGGGTCAAGGGTCGCTCCCCTCACCGCGCAGCGGCCGCCATATAAGGGGAGGAGCAGCGAATGGGTGAGCAGGGGGGCGGGGCCGCAGGGGACACAGCTGCAGGGAAACGGTGGGTAAAAAAGGGCAGAGAGTGGGCAGAGGGGCATGCACAAAGGGCACAGTCCACATGGGGCAAAGAACGGGGCACAGAAGGCAAAAAGGGGCAATCACAGGGGCACTGAAAAAGGGCCAATCACAGTACAAAACCAAGACAATAGTAACACCGGAAATAAAGGCACAAGGAAGTTACCAGGCGAGGGAGGCAGAGGGGCCTCGAGTCACAGGAGCGGCAGCAAGCAGGGGTCACATGCACACAGGTGGTGCTGTGCGGCATGGGGGAGCGACCTGCTTGTGGACAGGGTCATGGGTCACTCCCTTCACCGCGCAGCGGCCGCCATATAAGGAGAGGTGGGAGGAAGGAGCAGCAAATGGGTGAGCAGGGGGCGGGCCGCAGGGGGACGCAGGGGCAGGGATACGGCAGTAAAAAACAGGCAGAGAGCGGTCAGAGGGGCAAGCACAAAGGGCACAGTCCACACAGGCACAAGGAAGTTACCAGGCAAGCGAGGCAGAGGGGCCTCTAGTCACAGGAGCGGCAGCGAGCAGGGGTCACTTGCACACAGGTGGTGCTGTGCGGCGTGGGGGAGCTTCCTGCCTGTCAAGGGTTAAGGGTCGCTCCCTGTGCATGTTGCAAGTACAGAGCCTAGGATACAGGCTAACAGCCTAACATGAGCAGGTAAAACAGTGCAGATCCAGCATTAAGAAACAATAACGATTTGGTGATATTTTCAAGCAACATTAAGTAGGAGTTGTTTTCAAGCACAGAACAGAGGCTTCATCCAAGGATGGGTGTAGAATAGTTTTCCTTTTCAATAACTCCCCAATCCAGAGCCATGAGATATCCCACCAGGAGCCGGAGTCTCGGGCAGTGGCAACTAGAGCCAGGGCTGGCTCTAGCACTAGTGGCGCCCGGTGCGACAATGTTTGTTGGCACCACCCCCAATGACCACCTTCGCCTTGGATTCTGTCACTACCACCCTTTAACAGTGCCCCTCACATCTCCATAACCACTCACTGAGATGCATTTAATTAGGTTAATAGCGCCGCTCATAACAGTGTAGGGTGTCATAGCACTTTACATTACACACACATTACACAGAGACAATCAATCACACGTGTGTAAATCAGTGTACAGTAAATATTACATAAAACTGAGGACTACAAGGCGTAGGAGTCACATGTCATCCTTACTGGTAGACAGTATAGTTTAAGAGTACTTAGTCTGGAGAAGCACAAACTCAGAATTTTATGCATAACACCACAGTTGGGGGTTACATTTAACAATAAGAAATGATATATATATTTTTTATTTTTCAGAAATGAACCTACTTTGCAAGGTTAGAATAATGAATGGCTGGGGGTAAAAGCATAACGCTATAATAATAATAATAATAATATACCTTGCAGTTTACATGCAGCCCTTGATGTCAGTTATTAGCTCACTGTTCTATATTAGGATTTTAACTTATACACTGCAAGGAACAAAAGGATCTCTCTAACAAAAACACTGACCTCTTTACTCATATGCAAATTGTGATCTGCACGGTACACACACTTTGCATCAGGCATATTAACCCACTGTGCTACTTTTGGTTGAGTTAAAACTTCCCCTAAAAAAAATTCTGATCTCACTCCGAGAACAACATTAATCACCGGAGTTGTCCGGACATTTTTATTGTTGTATTAAAATTGCTGGATGCAGGGAATGCGGTAAAAGGTGCTTTTAAAACTGTAACATACTTGCAAACACTGCTCCCCAGAAGTCCGCCCTAGAGCTTGCCATGAATAGAGTAGGCCAGACCCACACAGGGATCCAATTGGAGCTGCAGCACGCAGTGATTCTGAATGCACACGTGTGCTTGAAGACTTGCTACATTTCCAGATTATGTCCTGCGCTCTATTACCTAAAGAAATGCAACAAGTCTACAAGCGCAGGTGTGCTTTCAGAATCCCCTGAAAGCACACGTTGTGCTTCTAAACTGGCTGCCTTCCTTCCATTTGTTAAAAGGACGCAGCTGTGGGACAGCTTGTATGCCTTTGTTAAAGTAATCATGTTAATTGCAGCACAGGATGGGTGCTTGCGATTAACCTGAATACTTTTACAAAGGCATACAATCTATCCTGCAAACGTGCCCTTTTAACACAAGAAATGCAGCAAGTGCAGAGAGGCACTTGCTGCTGCACTTACCTGTGTGCGCTTCAAACAGCACACTGCTCGCTCGAGGTGAGATAGGTGCGCGCGGGCGCCCACACGCACCTTACTGGGAACAGTGGAGTGATTGCAATCATTAAAAGGCGCTGCACACCTAGCCTTGCTGTGCAGAAGAGAAAAATAAATTTAAAAATTGGCCCAGAGAAAACTCCCCAGGGTGTTGGGGGTCATTATTTGTTTTGTTTTCCAAAAACGAATCCCGATTGGGGAGTTTGTTTTTGTAAAATAAAAAGGGTTCATGAGCGGTCATGTGAGCCATAGCAGCCACTAAGGAAACTTTCAGTGCCTTCACAGGAGCCACCATGAAGGTAGCCCCTCTGAAGTCACAGAGGTATCCACAAGGTAGGAGTTGACCTCTAAATACGCAGGCCATAGTCCACCAGGGCAGCAGAGAACATCCATTGGCTGACCTGTTGGGAAAGATAACAGTCCATCAAAGACAACATGAGGTCCTTAGTGACTAGAATGGCTAGCATCAATTGTGCCATTATAGCAACCTGGCTTAAATACCATCCTAGTGGTGAAACAGAATTGTATGAAATGAAACACGTTATGGGTCAGATCAAGCATTGGTTGCAATCAGAGCAAAAACAGCAGCATATTTTAAAAACCTATCTTTGCCAAAAGTCAGAAAAAATCCACCCTTGTAAGTGAAGAAATAAAAAAAGTGCAAAAAAGTGTATGAAAAATATTGATGAAGACATTGTTCATGCAGGAAAGAGCCATTGATAATGGGTCAGTGTCACAGCTCCAAACACACCTTGATCAAATCTCTTCACACACAAACACAAGAAGACAGTGGCACACAATAATAATAGCATCTATTCCAAACAGGACTAGAGTCTCTGAGTATCTATCATGACAATGCGCACCCATGAACCAAATGACAATGCTTACCCAAAAACATGAAAATCAGTGCGTGAGAGCTGTGGGCCAAGTGCTTCTGAGTGTCAATCCTCCACATACCAGCATGCACAGATGCCATTAAATGTAATGCTACATTCATGCAGAATGGAGTGTTCTGAAACTTTCATGTAGTACACAGTACTATGTACTGCAGTATTGGTAATGACGCACACAGTGTTCAGACAAAGTTAATTCACTCCGCAGTTCAAGAGCTCCATAGGCAAAGATTTCATGCTTCAAAGCGTGCAAAGATCATAAACCAGACATTACTGTGGGCTTCTCTATAATTTATGTGCTGTAGAGGAAAAGGCCTCACACTTCTCAATGTGCAAAAATCAAATCCCCGGTTTCATAAGGCAAAGTGAATTTCTTTGCAGAGCACAAAGTACCATACCACACAAATGTAGAGAATATGCTCTGCGTTCAGTGGACAACATATGATATGTTCTAGGTTCTGTGACTGTGTTCTTGATGCTACACCATCTCACGCTGTGGTTGCTTCAGCTTGCACAGGGCTGAGCACGAGTTTCCTTCCTGCTTTGCCGTCCTGCAGGATAATGACTCAATCTGCAAGGGCATGTACTTTATGTCCTTACCCCTCCCAAGATGGCTGCCAAGATTTTGTCTGAACTAGAACTCTTACATAGCCTGCCCGTGGACATACAACCATTAAACACAACAGTTTGTCTCACTCACAGAATGGATAACACACATATCGAGCAATCGGGGCTCCTGGCCTATGAGAGTAAAATAATGAGCACCTGTCTGTAATTGCATATATTTTCTTAATCTGACTATTCACAGAATTCGTTGACCAACACCTCAACTGGCCTCCATGTTTATGTTGGATTAACATTGTAAAATCAGCTGAGATGTGGTCCAGGTCAAAGAACATTTTCGCTAAGTTAGTAGAGCAAAGGTGCAACTGCTGACATCAGAGGGCAAAGGGCAGCGGAGACAGTACAATCCGAGCAGCAAAACCAAATGCTGAAGCAAGCCGAGTTTCATATCAAGGCCCGGAGGCCAATATTATGCATAGTACCTTTATTGCTCCCCAAACACAGCAGCAACAAGTACTAGAATTTAGAATACGTATAATTTCTACAACGTTGAACATGCTTATACTCTCAGAACTGGCAGCCATCTTCTTCTTTTGTTGCTGCTCAACACAGATAAGTAACTTTTTAGTCGGTTAAGATAAAGAGATGAATGTGTGTTTGAAGGTGTATATTGTGTTTAAGATTTAATGGCGAATGTTCTTTTATTTAAGAAAAACTTTTAGTGAGTTTTAAACAAAAAGTCTTTATTAATCAGTAGTTTATGTGGTTGTGACGAGGAGGGTCGGACCGATGACTATACGAACTTACCTGTTACCAGGCAGTGTGTGAACGACCCACCTCTCCCCTCTCTCTCTCCAGCAACCGGAAGCCTGGCAGGTTGCTGAGCCGCAACCATATTCAGAGGAAGACAACACTAGCCCGTGTTTCTTTAACTGGGCCAAGTTCTCACCAAGCCCCGCCCACTCCGATGACATGGAGGATGCAGGAAGCACAAATCCCGGAAACAGAGGGAGTCCTGGGTGTTCTACCACCGGAGGAGAAGAGATAGCGAGACGAAAGAGAGCCGTGAAGCAGAGCAAAAAGGAGACGAACGACGGAGGCCCGACTAGAGGACCAACCCGCAACCTACTGGAGCCAGAAGGCCAACAACACGGCGGTTCGCCCAGCCATGCTTCAGGAGAAGCGTGGCTAACACAGGTACGATCACGTATCTCGGCAGGAGGGGGTTTGCGAAGCCATAAGTGCCTTGCTCCGAAAACTCCCAACACCCTGTCCTGAGCACCACCATCATATAGATCTTAAGAAACTGCACAGTGTGTCTCCTCACTACCCTTCCCTCACGCATTACACGTTTTGGGCACCAGACTGAACCAAGTCTTCATTTTTTATTTTCTACTCACGTCGGACCGCTGCGAGTCCCCCTCCTACGACGACATCACCCTGGAGTGGACAAGACGCGGAAGGAGCTCCCCCAGAGGTATTGTTTTACCAGAGAAAGCTTCCGAGCCACTCCTGCCGACTGGCTATTCGAAATAGAAGAACCCTAAGACCAATAAAACCCAGTTTAACCCCATCTAGTGTCCCTGCGTTTTCATCCCGCCCGCCACAGTGGTGTTTTTTGTTTTGGAGTAAGAAGTCTAAAAGAAATGTTTATGGTAAGCGTTCAATAAATTATTAATAAAGTTATCACGTGCACTTAGTATATAAGAGGGTAAGGTATTTGGTTAAGGTTTTATTGTAGCGAAAATGTTTACCGTTTTTATTTTGGCAGTTGGTCGGGTGCACATTGCGCGAGGCACGAAATTGAAGGGCGTGAGCTGCTCAGCCTGTGAGGAAGGTTGGTTCTTTGCACGAAGATGAAGGGCGCGAGCTGCTCAGCCTGTGACGAAGGTTGGTTCTTTGCACGAAGTTGAAGGGCGCGAGGTGCTCAGACTGTGACGAAGGTTGGATCTTTGTTTGAACGCCTGAGGAGAAAACGCGTTAGTTTAGGTAGTTTTGGCACAGGGAGGACGCTGTACGGACGTAACGTACGGCGGCCATTTTGTTACTTTGGGACATTTTTTATGTTGTGCTGAGTCTGTATGTCGGCCATATTTTGGGATAACACGAAGTTTGACAGAACACAAGTCAGTTTCTGTCAAACTTCGGTTATCGGTTCATGAGCAGGTCACGTTTTTGGGGTCACGTGAGAAGGGAGCTTTGGGAGTTTACAGTTGAAATTGATTTAGGAATATGTTTTTTATAGATTGGTGAGGACAAATGTATTAATTAGGTTTAAAGGAAGATTTGGGTAGCTTAAGTATAGGATTTGTTGGCAGAATAGAACATCTCTGGTAACATGGAAGGTGCAGGGGGAAGTTTTGAGTAGAGAATAAAGAGCTACATGGATAAAATGTTCGGAGAGATGTCAGCATCTATTGATAAAAAAATAGAAAATAGTTTGGAGAAAACTATGCAACGGAAACAAAAATCTGGCGAAGATGAGAACTTCTGGACCACTGAAGAAATGGATGTGGTTGCAGAAGGATCTAGCCAGGGGAAGAAAAGCACCCAGAAAAGAAAGTATGTTGATACAGTAAAGAAAGGGAAAGAACGTAAGGTTCAAAAGGAGCCAACTATAAAGGCGAAAGAGTGTCCAATAAAGGCACATAAAGTAAAACACACAGCGGTGCTTCTAGTTCATCTAGTGGTGATGTTGAACTTACTTGTAGCTCAAGTATAGATGAGTCAGATGTGGAGGAGGTCCCTCTTAAGAGAAGTAAGGTGAGACAGAGGGAGATTAAAAAAGAAGAAAATGACACTGTAGATCCTCAAGGGGAGGAAATGTTCGACCCTCTTTTGATACAACATCCACTTTGCACGCAATGGTCTCCGGTGGAGCACGTAGCCAAATACATTAGGTATTGGATTAGAAGGGAAATACCGAATGATGTGAGGACTAGGATGAGGAGAGAGTGTCCAAGGCCGAGTCTGGAGAGTAAGGTTGCTTATACACCTCAGCTGGACTAGAAAAAGATGGCATTTATAAACACGTCTGGGAAAGAACCAAGCAGAAGTCTTGAAAAAGGATTGAAGGGGTGTGAGGATAGACTCCTGGATGTGTTGAGGCCTCTGACCATAATATTTGACATGTGCGAAAAGGCGCATTCAAACAATATGCAATTGAAGTAGCAGAAATGCGTCAATGGGCCCAAAGAGCTATTTGCCTCCAGGGTACTTCAAATACTGCGCTATGCATAGAAAGAAGGAAAAGTATTCTTTTCAAAAAAGATCCGAAGTTGGCAGATCTTGCAAGTAAGGAGCCTGGGGACGGGATGGATTACTTTTTGGTGACGATTTTGTTAAAGATATGTCAAGATATGTGAGTACTTTTAGCTCGCTTGAGAAGGCGCAGAAAGATACGCGGAGAGTTTTTAGTGTGGCCGGGCAAATGCGTGGTCGGTTCCCTGGTCGTGGGCAAGGTGTTTCTAGAGGAAACTTTGGAAGGGGATACAGACCCTATGGGACCGGTTTTGGTTAAAAGTTTCTGCGGATAGAGATGGGGCAAGGATGTTTTTTCCCACAAAAGCAATGAAGCAGGGCAAGAGGCATCCGATCGGAGAGGCGGACAAGGGGTGCCTAATGTAAGCTGGTTTCAAGACCCTTTTTCTATCCAAATAAAGTTGGGCGGCAGACTAGCCCATTTTGTTTGGAGATGGAAAGCGATTACACAAGATCCCTGGGTTTTGGAAACAGTTTCAGGTTACAGAATAGATTTCTTACAGAATCCAGTGCAAGAGAGACCACCAAATATTCTGAGGTTCTCAGAGGAGATGGAGAACATGGTAACGAAAGAAATAGAGGCATTGGAGGCAAAAGGGGCAATAGAACCGGCAAGGAAAGTGAAAGGAGGTTTCATAAGCAATGTTTTTTTAGTGGAAAAGAAGGAGAAATGTATGCAACCGGTGAGCAATCTGAGAGAGTTGAATGAATGGGTTACTTACAATCATTTCAAGATGGAGGACATCCATATGTTGAGGGATCTTTTAAGCAAGGGAGATTGGTTGACAAGATTGAATTTGAAAGATGCCTATTTGACTATTCCAATATGCAAAGAGCAGAGAGATTATCTTCAGTTCAGGTGAAAAGGGAAGTATTGGAGGTTCAAGAGTCTCCCATTTGGGTTGACTTCGGGCCGTGGTGCGTTACCAAAGTAATGAGACCGCTGGCAGCTTGGTTGAGGTCAAGGGGGATATGCTTGATTGTCTATCTGGACGATGTGTTGATCATGGCGGAAGAGAAGGAATTAGCAAGGGATCAAACGGAGTTTCAGTAAGGATGCTGGAGGATTTAGGTTTTGTGGTGAACAAAGAGAAATCATGTGTGGTGCCTCAATAGGAGATACAGTTTTTAGGTTTTCAGATACAGAGGTTGGAATGTGTGTTGAAATTACCTATGGTGAAGGTGAGGAAAATCAGGAAGGAGGTGAAGAGAGTGAGGAATGCAAAATGGATTACTTTGAGACAATGAGCTCAGTTGCTGGGTCTGTTATCGGCATCAATTCAAGCGATCTTTCCAGCTCCTCTTCATTACAGAGCATTGTAGAGGTTGAAGGGTTATCATTTGAGAAGTGGGGCGAAGTATTCTCAGAAGATTTTATTGAATCAAGAATCGAAAGAAGAGTTGAATTGGTGGTTGATGAATCTGGAAGCCTGGAATGGCAGGGGGATATTTGGAGTGGTGCCAGAAATAGAAATAGAATCGGATGCAAGTTTATACGGTTGGGGAGCACGGTGTGGCATGGTGTCAACAGGGGGACAATGGTCAAAGGAGGAGAGAGAGATGCATATAAACTGTCTGGAACTTCTGGCAAGGTCTTTTGTAGTAAAGAGTTTTCTCAGGGATCAGGTGAAATGTTGTGTTCTGTTGAAGATGGACAATTTGTTAGCAGTAAGATATGTGAACAAGTTGGGAGGCCCGAGATCGAGGGGTTTAGTGAAGGAATTTTGGAAGTTGTGCTTAGAAAAGGAAATTGTGGTTCAGGCTCAGTATATTCCGGGGTTGAGCAACGTAGAAGGGGATTGGTATTCAAGGTATCTCAAGCATGTGAGCAATTGGAGGTTAAACAGAGAGGTTTTTTTGAGGATACAGCAGAGAAGGGGTCCGCTGCAGGTAGATCTATTTGCGGACTGACTGAATTGTCAGCAGAAGGACTTTTACAGTTGGAGACCAGATCCAGAGGCGAAGGGGATAGATGTTTTTCTTCAGAATTGGAATATAGGAAGGAATTATGCTTTCCCCCCTTTCTCGTTGATTCGGAGGGCATTTATAAAAGTCAGGAGGGAGAAGGCAGAGTTGGTCATGATAACGCCATTCTGGAGAACTCAGGTGTGGTTTCCAGATAAGATGAGTATGGTGATGGAGGATCCGGTGTTGTTGTCGAATGTAAGAGAGATAGTCATGGATCCAGAGGGTTATGTTCAGAATTTGGTCGTGTCAGGTCAGTTAAGGTTGATGGCTTGGCTGATTTCAGGAGAGTATGGCATGTGCATGGATTATCAAAAGAGGCTGAGGATCTTATCGCGGAATCATGGTCTAAGGGAACAACCAAGGTTTATAGATCAGCTTGGAGAAGATGGTCTGGTTGGTGTTTCGAGAGGAATTTGGATTCCTTACCAGCTCCTGTAGTGGAGGTGGTTAATTATTTATCGGAGTTGTAAAAGAGTGGCTTGGCGTACAATACTGTGTACATAAGCAGATCTGCAATTTCAGCAGGTCATGTTTTGGTGAGTGATCTGCCTGTGGGGCAACATGTGTTGGGTAAAAGGTTAGTTAAGAGTGTAAGAGTGGATTTGCCACCAAAGGCTAAGTATGGTGTGCTTTAGGATGTTTCATTGGTTCTCAAAGAAGTGGATAGTTGGGGTGTTAATGCGCCTTTGGATCTTACGTTTCTGTCATGGAAGTTGGCTATGCTTCTCTGTTTGGTTTCTTTTAGAAGAGTTTCTGATATTAGGGCGGTAGAGGTGGATTTAAGGTGTTATCAGCTGGAAGGAGTGTGCTTCGCGTTAAGGAGAAGGGACAAAGACTGTGTCTAGGACAACTTTTTATCCTCATTTGGAGGGGCATGATCATTTATGTGTGGTTCGTTGTCTTAGAGAATATGAAAAAAGGACTGTTGGTTTGAGGCAAAGAGGTTGTTCTCAGCTTTTGATTTCTTACAGGAAGCTTTTTAGGGCTGTGACAACTCCTATGCTGGCAAGGTGGGTTAGAGAAGGAATGTTAAAGGCAGGTGTGGATGTGAATGTTTTTGGGGCTCATTCTGTTAGAGGGGCGGTTGCAAGTAAAGCTTTTATGAGAGGTTTTAGTCTAGGTGGAATAATGAAATCGGCAGATTGGTCTAATGAGCCAACATTTAAGAGGTTTTATTTTAAGCCAGTGGAGAATGTGTTGAATAGGGCTTTGGGTGAACTTTGAACATGCATAATATTGGCCTCTGGGCCTTGATATAAAATGCAGATTTTACACAGTTTCAATGGGTAGAAAATCATGATTTTAATAAAGGCACGGAGGCTAATATTATCCCACCTCTATTACCGCCCAGTTTATTCATTGTTTGTTTTTATTATGCAGGATAAAGAAGAAGAATTGATTGTTTGGGACAGTTTATGGAGGATTCTGCATCATTTGGAATTTGACTGTTGGATCTTTGTTGTTAAGAGAGACTCTGTTTTGTTCGCAGCACTTAAAAGAGAAAGATGGCTGCCAGTTCTGAGAGTAAAAGCATGTTCAACGTTCTAGAAGTTATATGTATTCTAAATTCTAGTACTTGTTGCTGCTGTGTTTGGGGAGCAATAAAGGTACTATGCATAATATTAGCCTCCGTGCCTTTATTAAAATCATGATTTTCCACCCATTGAAACTGAAAAATCTGCATTTTCCCAACTGAGGCAAAGAGTTGAAAGTTTCCGATCTCTAACCATAGATTCTAACCACGGATTGCAATTGTAGCTGCAGTATATTCACAGTTTAAACATCACTCAAACACCCACAAGTAGGACCCTTCCTGTGTGCCACAATATTAGATGGAGGACAAAACTCTGCGCCTAATTTGTGCCAGTCCGCAAAATGATGGCGAAGCCTTTCTATTTTAGAGCAGAGCGCTAGGCACATCAGTATACCAATTCATGATACCACAAAAAGAATAACACCACTGTAAGCTGGTCATTTGTAGAGTTGTCATTGACCTGGAATAGTCCAAATTGCCACAGTTGTAGGAGTGTGAGCAGTACAAGCTGATGTAGTCTCTTGAGCAACACCTTGGGCCATTGTGCATATTATTGTTTTTTTTTACAAATGTAGCTCTGACAAAGCCGATGTATTGAATGTTATGAATAAGTAATGTAACCTTGAAAAGAAGAGCAATCTGATTACGAACAGACGAATTTCAATTGTGATTTCAGGCAGTAAATTAAATTATTGATACATTTATAAAACAGCAGCACTAAGGTTGCAGACAAGAACATGAATGTTTGACCAGGAGCCACCAATATAAAAGTGCCCAGCAAGACTTTTGGATGGAGATGAGCCACAATCTGGGGCAATAATTGCTGCACCTTCCATTGTCAATCACAATTGTGTTTGATAGTGCATAGTAGAACTAAAGGAAAAACAAAATAGCAATTAAGACCCATATCAGAGCTCTCCCCCAACAGTAGAAAGATAATACCAAGCATTGGCACTGCCAGTAGGTCTGGCCTTGATGTGCAAACCATTGCAAATATTATTTTTGCATATGCTGTTGCACATTAAAGCTAGACCTGTTGGCTTGGTCAGTGCTTGTTTAATGTACAATATTGGCAGTTAACGGTGACGAGAGACGAACAGCTCTGTGTGTTTTGAGTTTACATCAAGCCTTCCTCCCCACAACACTTAAACATCCTGCATTCAATCACTACATTAGATGCTAGAAATTATATTTTGTTACAATTGCCCAAGGCAAACTCAAAACTTCCCTCCTACTCTGCTGTTTGCTTTTGGCAACATTTTGTACTTTATTAAGTAGGTATGACTCGAAGTGTAGGAAGGTGGATATCTGACTATATGGTTACCCCCCACTTTTTTCCTGGTGTTTTGCTGGTTTTCGACTTAGTTGACCTGGGACCCTGCTATTCAGGGCCCCAGTCTATTTGCTTTTCTCTATAAAATGGACTCCATGTACTTTAGGTACATACCAGATTGGTTACTGGGTCACCCTTGTGAGCCCCTGTATAGAGTACCATAGGTACCCAGGGCATAGGTGCACCTTAGGCCTACCAGGGGCTGCAGGATGTATTGTGCCACCCCTGGTTTGCCTTCCAAACTGACACCACAGGTCTGTTCACACAGCCTGGGTAAGGTGGTGTCATCACCCCTTACTTAGATCTAGTGTACCTATATCTATATATACATATAGAAACATATACACCTATAAGTCACTCCTATGGCAGGCCTTAACAATCCTGGAGGCAGAGTGCTTGGTTTTATGTGAGAGGGTCCCCTAGCATGAGCTGAGCCCCTCTGCAGCTTTTGGAACCATCTCCTTATAGCTGTTCTATGATATAGCCATACCATATACTCTTAAGTGCATTATAATCCTTGCGGTTAATGCTAACTTTGATTTGGCTTTATCAAAACATGTCGTGTAAGATGTCAAACACTTTGGAATACTACCCCCCCTTCTAGAATGCTAGCGGCAGGGGTAGCATTCCACCCTTCTAGAGGGAGAAGACATGTAGTTACTTGTTTACGAGTCTGACCTCCTGTTGCTGGACGAAACTCCGGCAGGGGAGGCCTGTACAATAGGTTTCCTGTCCAGGGAGGTGCCAGCACCTCCTCAGACAGGCTTTTGTGTATTGGGGCAGGGAGGGCTGCATTCAGTGAATGCTTTCCAGACACTGCCTGGGGCCCCCAAGGTGCTTCATGCATTTCCCAGTTCAAACCGGTTGCTAGGGCACTCTGCCCTAGCTCTAGCGTGCAACTGGACAAAGGGAACGGGGTGTAACCACCCCCTTCCCAGGTCCACCCATAGGAGGGACCTGAAGGGTAGTCCAGCCCCTACACTCAGTATAAGTATAGGAGCTGTGTCCCTAGGACTTTAGATTACCCTGGACAAAACTCTGAAACATAAATCCTGGACCTTCGACATTCCATTTCGACTGGAAGATGGCAGACATCTCCCTTGTGGTCAAGGAGTGACCACCCTGTTCAAACAGGCACCAACAGCAACGTTGCCCGTCTGCATTTTCAAGGCTCCCGCCGGATGACGAAGAATCTGCGACACAGGACACAGACTTTCAGACATCTCTAACCCCGACCTTTAATCCGAGCAGAGCTGAGACCCGTGGTGGACACGAGAGATGTGGGACCGGAACTCCTGGACATCCTGCATTTTGCTAACTGCATCGACTCCTGAGGTATCTCGCAGTTGTGCACTGGGGTACGAGAAGCCCCAGACCCAAGCACCATTTGCACCAAAGCTCAGGCCTCCACACTCCACGAGTGTCCCGTGGGGCCCGCTCTTGACATGTCTTCTTGGTTCCTAGTCTGTTGGCTAGTGAGCCCCCTGAAGGCTTTCTTTTACATCTAACTTACTTTCCTGGTTGCTCCAGGCTTGTTCCAACTTCTCTACAAAGGAGAAGTTCCTCAGACCTTGCTGGTCTGCACCGAAGCCGTTCTTGACATCCTGTGCGGGTTGCGTTTGCCAAGGCTTGTTGGGTCCAGTCTGGATACCGACACCGCAGTCAACTAGATCCTTTGTGGTACAGCTTGAATCCAGCTCCTGGTTGTTATCTACGTGTCCTGGTCCTCGTGGCTGAAGAGACAAACTTCACATCTTCACCTGAAATCACCCGACATCGCCTGGTTCCTTCCTGGTTCCATCCTGATCACTGGCAAGTGACCCAGACTCTGTCCCTTCTGCTCTAAGGTTTAACAGAACTTCAATCCACCCTTGGATCCACCCGGACACTTTTCCTCTGGTCGCCTGCAGCACTTCTTTGCAGCTCTCCATTGAAAACGATGACGAAACCCGACACGAACAGACACCTATGCACCCGGCTTCCCTGGGTGAGGTAATACGAGATCTCCGGTGCTCCCGTGGGTCGTGACTCTCGAAGTGTCCTAGTTTAAAAGGGTTCCAGCGTAGTCCATCCGGAAGTGTCCTTAAATTGTATATTTGTAACTTCTACGTTTCCCATAGAAAGTCAATGGTAACCCGCGTCTGTGTTTAGACACTGCACGCGTCTCCCGTGGGCCTCCTACTTCCTAACCTTTGGTTGTTTAGAGTCGCCCCAGCGATTCCACAGGCCTCAGGCCTGCTTTCTAATTCTCTTGTGGTTCTTTAACCACTGTTTTAGTATATGGTTTGTTAGGCCCCTAGGGCATGACGTATACTGTGCAACTTATCGTATATTAACTCAGTGACTTGTATTGTAATTTTACCTCTAACCTCATAAACAGTGCAGAGGGGTTGTGTTTAGAATAAATACATATATATTTGATATATACCTTGTGTGGTGTCCTTTCATTTGGTACTCAAGGGATTATAATTGGTAAAACAACTTGCTTAATACGCTCTCTGAAATCTTAGCCTGATGACTGCTGGTCCATGCTACCACTAGGATAGCTTTCTATAAGGTAGAATTTACAACCACCATCAATAAGGGTCGATTAGACTGGTGCAAGGTTCCCACTAGAACTAGTGGACATTATATGCCAGGCTGACTTCTCTCATTGGTGTGCAGCGTTTGGTATAAGAGCTTGCATTGTTTTACCAAATAATCTTGAGAATATCATTTGAAAGATCATATCAAGGTACCTGTAGGTACATATGAATCAAGTCTTATATACATAAGTTCTACTGAACTGAGCAGTTGTAGGTGGCACGGGCTCAGCACACCCTGACTACAACTCCTAGAGAGGTTCTAGTAGGGAACAAGTAGTGTAGGTAGATGCAGACACCACACCTCACTAGCCATGTCCTTGAAAGAAGGGCCTAGTGGGCCTCTGCCAGAAGACAACCCAAGGTTGCCTTCTAAGTATGACACATTCTCTTTTCAAGAGTTGAGAAGCTTGTGTGTGGTCAGACAGTTAAGACAAGGACATAGTCCAACCTTTAACCACCTGGTAGATATCTTAGTGGCACATGATCTATAGAATGCATCAGACCCAGGTAGCCAAGGTAGTAGAGAGGGGGGCCATCCCTCATCAGAAGAGAATCCTAATGGGGATGCCCCACTGGTCTCTGAAGATGATGAGGATGTAGATCAGGATGAGGTTGATGAACCTAACCTGAACCCAGGACTACCTGAGGGTGGGTATGGCCTAGGAAGGCCTCCCCCCATTCCTCCACGTAGGCCTAATGGTGTGCCTAGAAGGCCCAGATCCCTTTCCAGTGGATCTGAGTATTCTGACTCATCAGTAGGGTCCAATGCCTCTGCTCAAAGAAGAATGACTTCCCCTCAGAGAAAAGAGCATAAAACTATTATGAGAGAAGTCAAGCTGAGGATCAAGAGACAAGGAATTGCCCTTGCCAAAGAGACCCTGGCTCTTGAAAGAGAGAAGAAAGAGGGGGGTTGAGCCCACTGGTGGCAGCAACAACCCTAGTGGTAGGGAAAGGTCTCATGACCATAGAAACCTAAACAAGATTGTCCCTCCTATCAGATTGGGGATGACATCCACAAGTGGATAACTGCTTTGGAGAGGGCCTGCAAAGTACAGAAGGTACCCAAGGAGCAGTGGGCAGCAATCTTGTGGCTCTCCTTTGCAGCAGACAAAGGTAGAGATAAGCTCCTCACTGTCAGAGAAGAGGATGCTGACAGCTATACAGTTCTGAAGAGTGCTCTGAAAGATGGGTTTGGCTTAACCACTGAGCAGTATAGGTTGCTGTTCAGAGACACCCAGAAGACACACACAGACTCAGGACTGGACTGATTTTGTAGATTGTGCTACTAAGGCTCTGGAGGGCTGGTTACTTGGCAGCAAGGTACAAGACTTCACAGGATTGTATAATTTGATTATGAGGGAGCAGATCCTTAATAATTGTCAAAACCAGCTTCTACACCAGCACCTGGTGGACTCTGATCTGACCTCTCGCCAAGAATTGGGAAAGAAGGCAGACAAATGGGTCAGAACCGGGGTGAGGCCTAAAAATCAGGGTGGTGACCAGAAGAAAGATTTTACCAAACCACAAGAGAAAGGTGGGGATAAATCTAAAGATAAATCCACAACAGGGCCCCAAAAATCCTCTGAGGGGGTGGGTCCCAAACTCCTTCCTCTAATGTTAAGAAACCGTATTGCCTTGTATGTAAGCAACCTGGCCACTGGAAAACTGACAGCAGTTGTCCAAAAGCCAACAATAAGGAAAATATTCCTCCAAATAATACTCCAACACCTCCTGTTACTACTAGTAGTAATCCCGCAGGTGGTGGGAGTGCCCCCAAAACTTTGGTTGGGTATTCTTGGGGAACTCAGGTGAACTCTGGCCTAACCAGGCCCCATACAACATCAACTCTAGTCTGTGATGGCATGGGGTTTGCCGACTTCACTGCTTGTTCCAATACCTTGGGCAAGTACAGACAGGAGCCCCAAATCAATGGTCAGACAGCTGTGGCCTATAGGGACACAGGGGCTAGTTTCACCATGGTGACAGAGAAACTAGTGCACTCAGAAAAGCTTTTACCTGGGTTCACATACCAGGTGACCAATATTGATGGAGTCAGGTCAGAACATGCCATGGCAGTAATACATACCAGCTGAGGAGGTGTCACTGGCCCAAAGAGAGTGGCAGTGTCTGCAAACTTGCATGTAGATTGTTTACTGGGCAATGATCTTGAGATCTCAGCCTGGGCAGAGATAGAAAAAGAAACCCATTCCAAAATGGTAGGCCTTCCTGAAAAGGTTGGCAGGGCTATGATGGCCACAGCCCAAACCCAGACAGATTGTTGTGTTGTGAAGCCTGAAACTATGGATCACTCCACTCAGACAGAGAGCATTGGGGAGGAAGAAAAGTCTCCCTCCCACCAGGCTTTAGGTGAGGGTCAGCCTCCTCAGGGAACTGATCCTACCCCTTGTGAAGAAATTGCCCAAGAGGTAATCAGGCCTGGCCTGGCATAGCCCCTGATGTCAGTGGGCCCTTCCAAGGTGGTGCCCAGTCTGGAGCAGGTAACCTGCCCCTCTCTACCCTGCCTCAATCAGCCCAGGGCTGTAGAGGTCAGGGAGGTCAGTGGACCCCAAAGGGCTCCCTGTCCAGAGGAACCCCCGCATTAGCAGATATGGGGCACCCAGTTTAGTAGCCCTAGCCAAGTGAACATTCCTCAACCCTCTGAGGGATCTCCCTTACCCTTGTGTAGGAACCTCGCCCAGATGGACTCTGTTGGACACTAGGCACACCTGGGACCCAGTGGTCCCAAACCTGAACTGTCCCTCCAGTGGTCCAACCAAAGGGACCCAACCTCCAGCTGTAGGTAGACAAAGGTTGACCCTGAGAGCACAGTACAACTCAGTCATGGAAAGAAAGGCATGCATGGTAGATAGTGATTGGAGGAAGCTGAGCCCAACCTTAGTGGAGCCTCCCTTCAGTACTCCATCCCAGCACTAGCCTTTTACTTTGCCAAAACACCCCACAGGTAGAGAGTCCCTATGGTGGAGACCCTCTGATACCCTTAGGGTGAGGGAATGCTTAGTGGACCATAAGACGGGATAACCATGGTAGTGCAGGTACTTCCTTATATGGCCACTTAGTCAATATAGGCTTACTTGGACAAGTATAGCCTTATCTCCTTTTGTTTGGGGGGGGGGGGTTGTGTAGGAAGGTGGGTATCTGACTATATGGTTACCCCCCCACTTTTCTCCTGGTGGTTTTCGACTTAGTTGGCCTGGGACCCAGTCTATCTGTTAAGGGACCCAGTCTATCTGTTTTTCTCTATAAAATGGACCCCATGTACTTTAGGTACATACCAGATTGGTTACTGGATCACCCTTGTGAGCCCCTGTATAGAGTACCATAGGTACCCAGGGCATAGGTGCACCTTAGGCCTACCAGGGGCTACAGCATGTATTGTGCCACCCCTGGTTTGCCTTCCAAACTGACACCACAGGTCTGTTCACACAGCTTGGGTTGTAGTGTAGTTCCTATATTCCCAATAGGCTCTGCGCATTGGAATAACATAAACGATAGTTTAGACGTAGGACTTAGGTCGACTAGGTCTCTATTGAATATGTTAGACTTAATTATGAATGCCAGCTAGCTCAGAGATCACTAGAAACTTTCTCGAATTCACAAGAAGGGATTAGTTTCTGACAACCGCAGAAACATGACAACTTTGCTCCCTTCAGAATAAGGAGTATACTTCCAGAGTCACGGAAACAATAGATAACTATTTTACTCAGACAATCGTGCATGCTTAGTTTCACCAGAAGTGCAGAGAAACAGAGAGACAGGCGTTTTCAATAAAAGAGGTTATTTATTGAACAGTCTTCTTTCTCATGCAAGAGAAGTGAGTTGCTACAATTGCAATACTTGTCATAAAGTAAAGTGCGTACAGTAAAATGAGTATTATAAAATAATACTGTAAAAGCATGGTATGGTTTCTAAGCCATACGGTGTTTAAAATAGATAAAATACATACAATGATAAAATCATGACTAAACGTACTCAACTGGTACTTCTAAGATACGCCTACCCCGGTGTACCTAACCTAAGCCTAGTACAGGGAAGGAGTAAGTGAGCTGCAGTTCGAGTTAAGATAGTTTCTGCCAAGAATCTGAATCAAGAATTCTCTAAGGGTCTAATCAGCTCAGTACCTTGGTTATAGAATGAAGGAGGTCTTGTATCTCTCTCTCAAGACTCGATCTCCCAGCAACCAGCAAGGGTGTCAGGGAAACACTGGAGCTGTATTTCTCGGCAGGAGAAAATACAGCGTCTCTCTCAGTGCGTCAATGGGATCTGCTCCAAACCACTGTGTGTTTTGCTAGGGCCGATGCTGGTATATTTATACCTGGAAGGTGCCGAGTTTGACGTAAGGTTGGACATAAGACGTCACTAAGAACTCGCAGTTCTTTTAGGACTCCGGGAGTTCAAGGACAAATCAATACAGAAGCAGGTGGAATTCCCGGGCTGCTGGAGGCTTGGTTTGTTTAAGAACGCGTTGTGCTTTCTAGGAGTCTATGAGAGTAGCCTTGCCGTATTTGGACTGCATTGCCTATGTCTTAATATGGGTATGATTCTTATGCCTATATAAGGATATGATTTGATATAACCACATAAGGGCATAAATCGGGAATATTTAACTAGAGTCCTAGATTTGTTTACAACAGGGTAAGGTGGTGTAATCACCCCCTACTTAGACATGGTATACCTCTATCTATATATACATCTAGACATATATACACCTATAAGTCACTCCTATGGGAGGCCTTAACAATCCTGGAGGCAGAATGCTTGGTTTTATGTGAGAGGGTGCCCCAGCATGAGCTGAGCCCCTCTGCAGCTTTCGGAACCATCTCCTTATAGCTGTTCTATGATATAGCCATACATATACTTTTAAGTGCATTATAATCCTCGCGGTTAATGCTAACTTTGGTTTGGCTTTATCAAAAAATGTCGAGTAAGGTGCCAAACACTTTAGAATACTACCCTCCCCCCCCGCCAATCCTGGTGGCAGTGGTACCATTCCACCCTTCTAGAGGGAGAAGACATGTAGTTACTGGTTTACCCGGTTAAAGTTAACAGAGCCTCAGCATCACAAAATGGATGCTGCTGCCAAAGACACCTCCTGCTGCTGGATGAAACTTCGGCAGGGGAGGCCTGGACAATAGGTTTCCTGTCCAGGGAGGTGCCAGCACCTCCCCAGACAGGCTTTTGTGTATTGGGGCAGGGAGGGCTGCATTCAGTGAATGCTTTCCAGACACTGCCTGGGGCACCCAAGGTGCTCCATGCATTTCCCAGTTCAAACCGGTTGCTGGGACACTCTGCCCCAGCTCTGGCGAGAAACTGGACAAAGGGAATGTGGTGTAACCAGCCCCTTCCCAGGTCCACCCATAGGAGGGACCTTAAGGGTAGTCCAGCCCCTAAACTCAGTATAAATATAGGGGCTGTGTCCCTAGGACTTTAGATTACCCTGGACGAAACTCTGAAACATAAATTCTGGACCTTTGACATTCCATTTCGACTGGAAGACAGAAGACATCTCCCTTGTCGTCAAGGAGTGACCACCCTGTTCAAACAGGCACCAACAGCAACTTTGCCGGTCTTCATTTTCGAGGGTCCCGCTGGATCCTGAAGAATCTGTGACACAGGACATGGACTTCCACATATCTCTGACCCGACCTTCAATCCCAGCAAAGCTGAGACTCGTGGCGGACAAGAGAGACGTGGGACCGGAACTCCTGGACATCCTGCATTTTGCTAACTGCATCAATTCCCGAGGTATCTCGCAGTTGTGCATTGGGTTACAAGAAGCCCTAGACCCGAACACCATTTGCACCGAAGCTCAGCCCTCCACACTCCACGAGTGTCCTGTGGGGCCCGCTCTTGCATTTCAGCTCGATGCATCTTCCCGGTTCCTAGTCCGTTGGCTAGTTAGCCCCCTGAAGACTTTCTTCTACATCTAACTTGCTTTCCTGATTGCTCTAGGCTTGCTCCAACTTCCCTACAAAGGAGAAATTCCTCAGACCTTGCTGGTCTGCACCAAAGCCATTTTTTTTTTTTTTTTTTTTGTAAACCTTTATTTGTACAAAAAGGAAAAACAAATCTGGGCCTACAACCAGACCGGCCGGCCACGATACAATAGAGCAATCCAAAAAATACAGAAGAAAAATATACAGATACAATCAGGATAATATGCAGTCAATACAGTTCGAAAAAGGAAGGGGGGGGGAGAATCTGGACGGCCCACAAACAGGAAGAAGGAAGGTTAATTTTTATAATATTACAATAAGGAGTATAATAGGCTCGGATACAGTATAAATGAACCCAGGTTCCCAGAGCAAACTATTGGCCGTAAGAAAACTAAAGGGGCAGCAATGCGGAAAATTATCACTACAGTCTACATCAATACGAAAGCAGATGCGGTTAATTCAAATCAACATACAAATAGACTCATCGTGTGCACCTCTACCACCCAATAGCACAGCAGAGATAGGACGATGGAACCGGAACACCAATATCACTAAAGCCAACCCGTCATACTAACCCTAGGGAGAGAGAGAAAGAGAAGGGGAGGGGAAAGAAAAGGGGGGAAAAGAAAAATACAGACTGAAAGAGAAGAGCGCCGCGCCGAGACAAGCATCCCGTAGTAAGGACACAGAAAGAGCAGGAGTATTAGCAACAAGGAAGGGATGGGAGTCGGCATTGAAACGCAGCATAGCCACAAAAGGAGGGAAGCAGCAATCCAGACCCCATCCCTATAATACCACGGGAGGCAGGGACAGCCGCGGCTCTCCTATAAAGGGATACAAAAGGGCCATAGAACGAAGAAAATTAAACCGGGAAAGAAAACCCATCCCACCCATCCCACCCAGCACCCCTGCAGAAGGCTACGGCCTACCCCCCCAGCAGAGTGCCTGTCGCCCTAATCCCGAACCCGAAATGTAGGAAACACGAAAGAGAAAAAGAATAAGGAAACAAAAAGAAGAATAAGAAGACAAAAAAGATGTGAGGGAGGAGTGAAGAAGTAAAAACAAAATGATCGGCCTCAGCCCTCCGCCCAACCAGTCAATCGTAATACGTGTAGACGAAAGCGATACAACTCGAGCATCATAAAACGTACAAGGGGGTCACCCACCGCACTATGCACACGGGAAAGCTCGCCATGGATATGTATACCAGCAATCCACCGGAAGCAATGTATCTCACCACAGGCCTTCCTTAGCTACATGCAACTCCCACCATACGACAGCGAGAAGCGAACAATTCGGTGCAAGGCAATCACACGAACAAAAAATAGTCCGATGAAGACGTAGGCCAGGGAGGGCAATCCATAAGCAAAAGATCAAAAGTCCGGGTATACAGTGCAAGTGTCCCAACAATATTAACAGGGGCAGGAAAAGACAGGAGTTCAGTCTCGCCGCTCGGGAAAGCGGGGGTTCCCCTGCAGAGCAGAAACACGACCTCAGCAAGGCAAATAGATGTAGCAAGCCATCATGTTTCTCGGACACTCGAGTAGGATCCGACCCCAGAACGACATCCGGGCCCCCAAACTCCAAACAGTGAAGCGCAGGAGGTGCAGAAGCCAATCGTTCGCATACCTGTCGACGGCCAGTGGCAGTAGTTCTCAGCGCGGCCGAGGGGGGTGAGGCAGAAGCATCACCGAGACGAGAGGGGACCGTGAGAGACCGGCCCTCTAAGATGGCGGCGGACCGCACCGATACCCCAGAGGCAATGGGGGTCAAGGCCGCATGCAAGGACCGCAGTGCTTCCAGAACGTCGCCGATTGTAGGCTCGCGCACACATGTCCAGGCCCCCGTGCAGTCCAGTAGTTCAGGTCCGCCGTCCGGAGGATATCCACGGTCTATCTCGATGGCCGCCATTTTGTGGATTCAGGCTCGTCACCACCTCCCACGACTCCCGGATCAGGGCCTCAGATGCGGACCTCCACAGAAACCAAGGGGGTCCCGCTATGGCAGCCTTGGTGCAGAAAGGAGAGCCGCCAAAGTCGGGTTGCAGCCTGCAATACCTTTGGCGTGGTCGAAGAGCAGATCCCGGGCGCGATGCTCCAGGATAGACGGACGGAGCCGCGGCAGGGGGGCCCCCTTCACACGAGCAGCCCTCGGTGCACCGTGCCCCACACCAGCTCCACGGCCGCCAAGGCAAGTCCGGATCAGGACCACCGGGATGTTCGCACAACGGTCTCCCGCCAGCGGCTCACGCTCTCGGCCGGGGCCGACGCGTACAACAATGCCAGGCTGGGTCCAATAGGCGAGGCCCCGGCTTCATCACCGCGGAGGCCCTGGTTCCTCAGGGGGCACAACTTCGGAGTAGCGGCACGTAGGAGCCTCCAGGTCAGACGGTGAGTAAGAGCAACACGTTGCGTTTCAATCTCTGCTCGAGTGCATCGTCCCGGGGCAGGATATATGGCAGGATTTGCGAGTCAGGCCGGAAGGCTGACGGAGCCGAGCTACAGAGCGACCATTACGATCGCGAGCTTGGCTCCTCCACCAAAGCCATTCTTGACATCCTGCGTGGGTTGCGTTTTCCAAGGCTTGTTAGGTCTAGTCCGGATACCGATATCGCAGTCAACTAGATCGTTTGTGGGACCGCTTGAATCCAGCTACTGGTCATCGTTGACACCTCATGGTCCTCGTGGCTGAAGAGACAAACTTCACATCTTCACCTGAAATCACCTGACATTGCCTGGTTCCTTCCTGGTTCCATCCTGGTCACTGGCAAGTGACCCAGACTCTGTCCCTTCTGCTTTCAGGTTCTACAGATCTTCGATTCACCCTTGGATCCACCCGGACACTTTTCCTCTGGTCACCTGCAGCACTTCTTTGCAGCTCTCCATTGAAAATGACGACGAAACCCGACACGAAAAGACACCTATGCACCCGGCTTTCCTGGGTGAGGTAACACGAGTACTCCGGTGCTCCCGTGGGTCTTGACTCTCGAAGTGTCCTAGTTTAAAAGGGTTCCATCGTAGTCCATCCGGAAGTGTCCTTAAATTGTATATTTGTAACTTCTACATTTCTCATAGAAAGTCAATGGTAACCCGCGTCTGTGTTTAGACACTGCACGTGTCTCCCGTGGGCCTCCTACTTCCTAACCTTTGGTTGTTTAGAGTAGCCCCAGCGATTCCACAGGCCCCAGGCCTGCTTTCTAATTCTCTCGTGGTTCTTATACCACTATTTTATTATATAGTTTGTGGGGCCCGTAGGGCATAACGTATACTGTGAAACTTATCGTATATTAACTCAGTGACTTGTATTGTAGTTTTTACCTCTGACCTCATAAAGTGTGCAGAGGGGTTGTGTTTAGAATAAATACATATATATTTGATATATACCTTGTGTGGTGTCCTTTCATTTGGTACTCAAGGGATTATAATTGGTAAAACAACTTGCTTAATATGCTCTCTGAAGTCTTAGCCTGATGACTGCTGGTCCATGCTACCACTAGGATAGCTTTCTATAAGGTTGACTTTACAACCACCATCAATAAGGGTAGACTAGACTGGTGCAAGGTGCCCACTAGAACTAGTGGACATCATATGCCAGGCTAACTTCTCACACAAAGTATTTACTGAAACCCAAAACCTATCTTTAAAAGAACAATTCCAGCTGAAACAAACCTGCACGTGGGGATACAAAGTGTCATGGTATTATTTAATTCACCTTTGAAGTCTACAGCGTATTGCAAACTGTGAGTGTGCTGGCTCCTGCTCCTGTGGGTGCCTTTTTTTTACATAATAAGTCTACATACCTTTGTCACTGTCAGATAGCTCAGGTTTTCAATTTTTTTCATTTCGATGGTAGAGGAAGCATGAGTATATTGCGCGGTGTGCGTGACTTGCCTGATGGCACTGGCACATCAGTTTTGGAAACGTCCCTGCATCTGAACCCACGCAGCACGACACAACGCTCCCCAGAGCAGATGGTGTCAACAAAAACACGCTGCTTCTGCCTTTGAAAGAACAGCACGCCCTTGATGTGTGTATTTCTCTTCGGTTTATGTGCTCCAAAAAAGTGTAAAGGCTAAACTGACTGAAATGGGTATTTTCTCCACAGGCTGGATATTAAAGACACTACAGTATGAATCATGTATATTTACTCTCCATCTCTCAAAACAATTTCCTCTAACTATTTAGCCACGTGTAACGTTGGTGCTTTAGGTCTATTCTTTGACATGGAAGGAATTCACTACGGTTTATGTTCCTGGGGAGAAAATGGCAAGTGCAGTCAAGTCAAAAACTCCTGTTTAATTGCAGAAATGCAAGGTTAAACGCACTTAGAGTTTGACAATTCTAAAATATCGGTGTCCATTTTTATTTCTTTCAAAGCGATGCAGAAGGATCACAGTTATTAGTATTCATAACCTTTTTAGGTCTCGCGCCTGCGTAGCATTGCGTAGCAATGCTCGCGGCAGCGAGACATTTTGTAGGGGGTTTCAAAATGTACCTAGAAATTGAACATGAAAATGAATCCTGCACACACATTTACAGTCATTTAATCCAATGAGTAAATGTTTGAGGAAAAATGGGACAATCCAGACGGTTGAAGCTTTGTTCTGTTCTTGTCTCTTTTTTTTTAAACCTTTATTGATGTAATAGTATACACCGCTATTCAGCCGAACATCCCGAGGGCACGGCAGCACGGAAGAACATAATATTATGGTATACATCGATCACATTCCGGATGAGTGAGGTTTAATTTTATGTTAAGCAGGATGACACTAAGAACGCAATAAGCTCCAATATAACACAAAGGAATATGGGGACCAGGTGCCGAACCACAAGCCATAGCTACAAAGTGGGCGGGCCAAACAAGAAGTCCTGCAGGATCAAAACGATAACAAGGAAGGCATAGGTGCCGCGTCAAAAGTCAGGATATACAGGCATACAATTACTATGAGTACCGGCGAGTCGCCCGCCCAGGTCTACCCACAATGCAAAAACAGCTCAGGCACAAATTACGACAAATCAATGAAGACTCAAAAATCAACACAATAAACCGATCCCCAATACAGAAAAAGAAAAAGTAAAAGGAAAACCAAAAAAGTGAAGAAAAAGGCCATAGAAACAAAGAAGGGAGAAATAAAACCCCTCCCCCAACCCCCCACCCTGCACCCCTGCAAATGGCTACGGCCTACCCCCCATAGCAGCGTGCCTGTCGCCCAGTACCTAAACCCGAAATATAGAAGAAAGAAGAAATATGGAAAGGAAAAAAAGTAGAAAGAAAGAACCCCACTCAGTGAGGGAAATCGGAGGAGGGCAGATGTCTACGGACTCCCGGTCTCCTTCCCCCATTGTAGCCAACCCCGCCCCGGACTTCGTCAGGTCAATAAAACAATCCCGGTAAACACAGTGTCACAATAAGAGACCCAAATAAAATCTCAACCCTGGCCCCTACGATCAAATTCACTGAAGTCGTCAATTAAGAAAAACCCTTTCCACAAAGGACTGCAGAAGTCTGCCGAACAGGCGTACACAGATGAGAAAAGAACGGCAGGTCCCAATGTAGATGGCTGGTACCAATGTTGCTCCTCCCTGCCTCCGAAGCCAGGCTGCACCCCATCCGCCATCTTGAAAGAACGACAGGGGAGGAGAGTCGACATGGTCCGAAACAGCAACCTACAGAAAGTAGAAGGTTCCAAAATGGGGACGACATGTAAATGTTCCGAGGGGTACACAATCGGGGGTTCCAACGGTTCCATAGGGTGATCAGGCACAGCACAGTCAGGTAGATACACTACAATAGGGGTAAACCCTGCTTCCAGCGCCGGGTCAAAACACGTCTCCGAAACGTCTATTGAAAGGCAGGCTGGCTGCTGGGTCGCGGGCGTCGAGTCAGGATCCAGTCTCAGGCCTGTGAGTCCATCCAATGCAGACAACAAACTGCTAGTCCGGACATCAATAGCCCCCTTAAGTGCCATGAGTGCATTCAGCACCGTTCGCAGTGACGGGCCAATTCGAGCCTGCTCCGCTAGACGCCTTTCGTTCTCCAACATGATGGTCTCCACGGAGAGGAGCCCTCCCCGGGGCAAAATTAGGCAGAGCAGGAGTAAGCCATGAGGGTCTGATGGTTAGCGAGCTGTAACACGCAGCAGGGCACCGACCCGGGGGAGTCGGCGATGTAAATGCCGAACCCCCGGTCAGGGACCCCCGCGACACAGAACCATGCGTCACTCGTCACCTCACCTATGCAGGGCACCAGGCAGCCGATGTTAGCAGAGCAAACAAAAAAATTTCGAATGTCACAGAGACCGGACCCAAACACAGTCAGCAGTCCGTTGTTATGCAACTCGGACCCGGCAGAGCCAGCACTCGAGACCCCGGCTTCCCTGGTGGGTCAGGCCTCAATGCGACCATCGACGTATCTCCGCTCCACAAAGGCGGAGAAACTCCGGGATTGCACCACTGGAATGCGGATCGGATCGCACACACGAATCCGGTGCGGGCAAGCAGGATGGGCAACAGGATAATAAAACGAAGGCCGGAGGGCAGCGGAGCCGGGAGACTATACGGCCATCTCGGTTGGTGTCGTAGCTCCTCCCCCCTCTTGTCTCTTTTTTAATCGTGCATTAGATATAGTAAATGTAAATGTATTTCGATTTATATAGCGCACGTTTCACCCGGGGGTCTCAAGGCGCTTGCTTAGGGAACCCGTCCTGGTATTCCCCTGTGAGAGATACCCCGGCAGGGTATTCACAAGGTGAAAGCCAGGCATCCCGCCGCGAGGGGCCGTAGTGGAGATTAAGCAAGCTATTGCCCAGAGTCGCAGAGTGTGACCCTGTGAGTCGAGTAGGCACCGGAGCGAGAATTGTCGAGTCCGTGGAATTTTTGAGCCCGAGACCCGCCGAGGCGGGGAATCGAACCCTGGTCCACGGCTGATCTCAGCTTCCGGGTCTGCCGCCTCTAACCACTGAGCCACACTTCTCCACATTTAGTTAGTACAAACAGCCAGCCGACACGTGTTTCGTTGCAGAAAACAGTGTTCAACAACTCTTCAGCGCTGGGAAACAGAGAAAGATAATCTCAGAAAAGGACAATGACACTCAATGTCCTCCCAAAAACTCATAAAAGTAGACTTATAGGAAGTGTACAAAAGGTAATCCCCGCATTTTAGTGTCAAGTTAAAAAACACACAAAGCACTTGGCACGCGTGGAGACCAAAAGAGATTCAATCTTAACGGCGAAAAACGCACAGTGCTAGATAATTGTGAGTAGAACAGAACAAATATTCTACCATCTGGATTGTCCCATTTTTCCTCAAAAATGTACTCATTGGATTAAATGACTGTATATGTGTGCGCAGGATTCATGTTAATTACAAGTGTGTGGCTTACTATACAGATTAAGGGGTTTGTGAGGGTCTCCCCTTCCTGCTAGCACCATTCCTTTAGGCTATACAACACACACATTACGTAATTATTGCTTGAGCGCCATAACTTCCTGACTACTAAAACCCTTCTCTATCCACTTACAAATTGCACATGCTCGTGCAGGTGCTTTTTCTTTTGTGTTATGGGATTGTCTTGTGGGTGCGTGTATTTCACAAACAGAGCACACAATAGGCCAAAGGTGGGCGCAGTGCTCCGCCCACGGCCTATTGGTGTCTGTTATGACCACCAGCCGTTATGTGGTTTCAATTATCGTGGCCAGACATGGGCGAGATAATTGAAGCCACATGTCTGGCTGTGGCGCGCGCGTGCACCACTCCCGGGCTTTTTCTGGGTTTTTTTTATCCATTTCACGGGGAAGCAAGTAAAAGAAAGAACCACGGACGTCTTATTATTTGCTTTCTATGACCGGTAGTCGGAGTTCCTGATTTTGTAACGGGATATCCTGGACTGCAGGAGCTATTCACTCTAGTACCTCGGAAACTTGGAGCTGTGTGGACAGTGTCACCGTTTGTATGCTAAGTGTGATCCTTCATGTGCTCGAGTATGAAGACCTCCTACAAACATCCTCGTGTTTTCCTTCACTTCACTGCCATAGCTGCTAAAATGTGTTTTCCATCAGGCCGCCGGTCTAAGGGCCTCAACTGACCCAATTGCTCCATCTGCTCCATTGCTCACTGGATATTGTACACTGCACAGAGCTCCCGTAAGCCTCTCCGACTCGATGCGCCATGCAGTTTAAGAAGGGTACATTAAAAGCGCCCACTGCAGATTTACCCGCAGGAGTGTAGGAGGCGCTGCCTGCATTCTGTGGTGTCTGCAGGGTGCTGTGCCTGCATGCTGTGGTGTCTGCAGGGTGCAGTGCCTGAATGCTGTGATGTCTGCAGGGGGCAGTGTCTAGATGCTGTTGTGACGGCAGGGGGCAGTGCGTGGCGACTGCTGAGGCCTGTGCCTGTTGAGGTTGATGCCTGGAGTGTGTAGCGCCTGGATGACTTTATACTGAGATATGTTGTCCCCTTTAGGCCATGGGCTCGGACCTCCCTTTACACTACCCCATTAGAGCGTTTCTTCTGCACTGAATGAACCTCCTTTCCTGAGAGGGGGGGGTCTGGGTCACTTGTGATTGGCGGCCCTCGGTTCTCACACACTTGTGCTCCCGGCAGCACCCAGTGCGTTCTGGGCCCCCTTCAGCACTAGGCATTTGCAGAGTGAGTATGCGTGTGCAGTATAACGCCAAGAGACGGTGTTTTCGAGACTTTTCAGCACACGAACCGTGCACAGAGGCCTCGCTGGGAGAGGAGTTAGACACTTTCCAGCACACAGTATTGTGTACAGAGATGCAAAGACGCACAGCCTGTGTCCATGGGCGTCCGCAGGGGGGGGCAAGAGGGGGCGATTGCCCCTCTTGGATCGCCGGTGCAGGCCCAGTCAGGGGATGGGCTGAAACGGCAACATGACATTGTATCCCTTTGAGGTGCTGCAGACTGGGCAGGGCAGGGTTTGTGGCCGTGATTAGCTTTCCCTGCATCTCATTTCTTAGCTTAATCGCTGCATCTGCATGATAACAGCGTTAAGCAGACACTTGAACTAGTGTGAGGTGTGAAGTGAGCCCTGCCCCTGATGAATGAAACACAGAGCATCTTGCACGGCTCACAAAAAAAAAAAGAGTGACCTCACATGACAATGGGCTCTTCTCACTCCCAAAGAAGGGAAAGGGAGAAGAGCAGAAAACGGAGAGAGAAGTGGTTATTATTATTATTTTTTTTACAATTCTGTTTTGTTTACTCTAGCATCTTTTGTTGTCTGGGGGTGGATTCTGGCTCTGGGAGTGGAGAAGTGTGGCTCACCGATTAGAGCGGCAGACCCTGATGCAGAGGTCTGGCCCGGGACCAGAGTTCAATTCCCGCCTCAGCTGGCCTTGGGCTCAATGTCCTCGGACCTGATAATTCTCGCCTCAGTGCCTATTCTAATCATGGGTCCCACTCTGCAACTCTGGGCAATAGCTTGCTTCATCTCCACAACGGCCCTAACAATGCTAGGATGCCTGGCTTCACCTTGGGGGTGCCCAGGAGTGGACACCTCACAGGAACAGGCCAGGAAGGGTTCCACAGCGGTATTCGTACAGCGCTTAGAGACCCCTGGGTGATAGGCGCTATACAAGTGCAAATTACATTTACATTCACATTTACATTCTGGAACCCTGCCTGGGTTGGGCCCCTTAACCCAAAAGTGAAAGATGCAAATTCATTTCTTAACCTCTCAAGGGCCTCATTATAGTAAGGAGGCAAATAATCAAACCAAAGGCAGGCAGGAAGAACTTCAAGCAGAGAGACAAGCTTGCATTTCCTCTTATGTTATTTTAACAGGGGAGAGATTTTAGTTTGGTTTCTTTGTTCAGTGCAGCAGGGCCTGTGTCTGATTTTCCCTAGGAGCAGCAATACTTATGGTACATGAATGTGCCAGACAACGTTGGACGGATCTGGTCAGTACCCGTCCTTACGCCACATGTCATGGCAATTCTAAAGGCATCATTCACACACACCAAAGCCTGATGTCACGTCTCTGGCCACACAATAGACTATTAACGATTTAGTTTTTTGGTTGTGTTCGAAGCTCACAGACACAGTATGTAACCACTTTTGCTGCTGTGGGGAGCAGGCAAAAATAAATAAATCTAGGTGTTCCTTTCCGACTCAGAAAACAGATTAACTCCTATGATTGACAACATTAAATATTTGAAGAGAGAAACAACACCATAATCGTCAGCCACAACCAAAGTAGAGCTACAGTTACAATATCTGAAGGTGCTTATGAACCAACAGCCCACGCAAGTGATGGTAGTGGCAGACTGGCAACTAACAAACGTTTGGGGACAGGGACTTTTTTCTTTTTTACAAATTAAACTCTGAACTGGATATAATGTTCCCCCTTCATACACCTCTACGCGGGGAGATTCGGTTCAAATTAGAACATTTCCTCACTTGACAGTCACAGAAAGAAAACTAAAACAGAGGTCATCATGTTAAAATAATTACAGCAGTTTGCCAGAAAAGGGTGCCTGATATTTAACAGTCTGTGTCAGAAAACATACTAAATGATGACAAACGAAAAACATATGAAGGGGTTCTACTGTTAATTTTCCTACTAAAATCTGTCAAGTTTTATGGGATTGGTTCAATTCCTGCATCCACATTTCCAGCACCACGTTTGTTTCTCATTATGTAAGAACCTACACTCCTCTTAGACCGGTGCTTAATTTGTAAGTAGAAGCCCCGTGGCTCACAGTTTTGCTCAGAAGGAGCTGCTGTATTTCAGCACGCTGAAAGCCATGGCTGCAGTCTTGATTCCGCCGCCTGTTTCCTTGTTCCACAACCTCTTGTCCCGTTCTCTCACTCTTGCATGTTCTTGCTTTGAACCTTTGTCACTTTTTTCGGCCTTTTTCTTCCTCCTTTGCTCCTTGTGTGTTTTCCACTCTCTTGCTTTGGATAAAAGTCTGACAAAGAAATATAAGTACTGGTCCCCAAAAATGAGTGCCGGTACGCACCCCTTCACCCACTGGCCCAAATGAAGTGAGGTCTAGAACCTATCACTCGCACATGTATAAATTAATTCAATTCGTCGACCTTGGTTCTGAGGTTTCTACAAGGTCTCTCTCTTCACCTCACATCTATTCTTTCACACTTGCTCTTAAGACGCATTTTAACTCTACTTTTCGGTCAAATCTTTGGATAATTTATCTAATAACTTCATAAAACAAGGGTCCCATTACTGCCAGCAGGCCTCCAGATAATAGTGCGATCTATAAAGGTTTTCATAACATAATATAATATAATAAAACATTTTGGCAAGGGAAGCAGGCTCTGACAACTTCCCCACTGCAGAACGAAATGAGTAAAGGGTGGAAGCCACAATTAACCTCACCCTTGTCTACCAGGGGGAAGGAAGTAGTGATCCATAGCAGCAGGCCGGTGAAGACGGAGGCCACAAGGGTACGCAGTGACACAGCGATACATAGAAGAGTCCTTCAGATTAACAGGCCATGGTGACCCATGAAGACCCATGAAGAAGTAATGAAGCCTCCCAGACTATCTCAACGTATGGGTGGAAAGTTACTTTTAATTGCCTTCCATCGATTTCCCAGGTCCCTTCAGATACATTTCATGGCAGTGAACAGGTTCTTTTCAAATTACATACAGGCCACTCAATTGATCTGGGTATATAAAAATCTTGAATAGGAGAGCATATCAGTTCTGTATCTAAATGCCTAGTGCAAGATGTTACAAACTGCTGTATGTTGTGCAAAAGTGTCCCCTCTGGAAACCCTATAGACCCAGTTATAGTAATTCACTAGAATATCCATTGCAGAAAGGTCAAGTCAAGAAGGAGCTATTAACCAATCTCAAGCCTGTATACGTCTCAGGAGGTACCCATAATAGGAAACTTTCATCCCGTGCACCAAAATTGCATTCCGGACCATACCCCAGAGTGTGTGAACTTGTCGATCATATGGGCATGACAAGCTGTCTACTTCCAAGAACAACAAGCATTGGCATAGCCAATAGGTCTCGCCTTTGGGACCTTATAAGTGTTAAGCCATGCAACAGTTGATTTTGTTGCACCAAGGATATTGTGCTGCATAACTAAATTCTTATAAGGTCCAAAAACCGAGACCTATTGGCTATGCTAATGCTTGTTATTAAGTGACATCAAAACACAGTTTCTTCCCTAGAATGGGCCAGGCCCCTGAATAACGTAAAATAGGGCTAAGCTCGTCCTCCATTTTTTTGCCCCCCTACTCCTAGCTGAATGTAACTCTCGGAACTCCATCTCGCCAAACCCATGAACTCCATTCTGTCCATCCTTGTTGTTTGCCTTTTGGTCTCTGCCTCTGTTCTAAAGAGATGTGCATTGGAGGACATGTAGCCCTGCCACTTCCATGTTCAATGACTTGCAGAGTACACCTAAAACCTACCCATTTATCAGTCCCCTGCTTTCCTTGTTTCAGTTTTCCTGCACCTGACCTTTACTTCTGGACTGAGATTTCCCTCTCTTGCATTTCCACTGACTCTAAAGAGGAGGTAGGCATTCTTCTGTCCATGTTGAAACCTGGCTTTCCCCATGACTTGTGCTGTGTGAGAATATTACAAGAAATATCTACTGCCAGTGTCTAGGAAATTGCCAATATTATCAATGCATTGTTCACAGCTGGTCTTGTCCCCAAAGTTTGGAAATCCAGTGTTGTTAGCCCTCTGCCTTCAAAAGATGGTATGAATGTTCCAAATGTTTATAACTCTGATCTCATGGTGCTGTTACCCACTTCTGAAAAAAAGACAAAGCAAATCATGTCTGAACAACTTACCGACCATCTTGAAGAATTCAATGCTCTGTACACTCCTCTGTGAGTTTCTGTCCAAGTCGAGAGATGGAATCAGTCATGGCTTTGGTACTTAATGAGGTGCTTCATTAATATTGTTTGATACGATGTGGCTTAGTGAGGCTAATCCTACTAGCTCTTCAATTTGACACAATCGTCCACTGTACCATCATTGAAAGGTTTGCTGATGTGAGTCTCTCTAGAACCTGATTTAGAATTTTTTTGTTTTTTCTGGCCATTTTTAGTTTTTCCCTCTGTTTCATTGTAGTTGCCAGGCCGTCTGCTGTGGCGCCTCACAAGATTTTTCTCTTCCCCCTATGGGTTTCTCTGTTCATTTAAGCTCTTTGTCTTATTAGATTTTTAAAAAAAATGTATTTAATACTTGTGCTCAATCATGTTGGAGGATGATGATGAAGTTAAAAATTTGCCCTCCCCTGGAAACATTTCTGCGGAGGCCCATGCCTGTGTCACACGCTAAATTCACCCAAAAGTAACACCACTGAAGTCATTCCCTCGGTGGGCGTTCTTCTGTAGGGGGCACATGGGCCCGCAGCACCCTGCAGTCAGTAGTCCCAGTACCCTGCATTGTATTACAGAAGCCTGGACCCTTTCCGCAGCGTGCCAAACCCCGAGCTAGCCTCATTCCAGGGGTAGGGGCTTGGATTAATCGCCCTTCGATCAGGAGCCACGCACTTCTGACCAGGTTCCTCTCCACCAGTGTGGCAAGTAGGGTAATGCCCTCACAGACCCGGTGGAGTAGTGTCCCTCACCTAAGCAGATGACGTCAGACTCTTTGGCAATGAGCGTTTTTCAGTATTGCGGTAATTCTTCTTGGGCTAATAGAGAGGTTGTGTGGTAGAATCGCAGGTGGCGGTAATTTCTTCTTCCAATATGGCAGCCACAGCCGCTCCATAGAGCTTTTGTTTTAGTTTGAACACAGGGGGTCTAGAGATGCGACCTCAATGTGGGTCTCCAAAAAACGGCCTCCAAAAAACAGCCCGGGTGTCTGCCCTGTCAGGAGGAATCCATAAAGGGGGACGGGGGAGGGGGTTCCAGCTCCCACCACAGTTGAGGCCCATGCGCCTCTGTCACTGCTCGTCAACTCCTTGTGTGGAATGATGGGAACTGCTTCTGTATATAATTTTGTATTATATGACATACTACATAGTTCTAAAAATATCGTCATTTACAATGCCAGTAGCTCTAACTCTCACAAATGCATTTACTAGAGTTTGAGCTATTGACATTGCAAATGACAATGCCTTTTATTTACTTGTTTTAGTCGTGACTGGACAAGTCCCAGCAGCTGTTGCAATTGTAAGTGGAGTTAATGGCTTAGGGCGAACTGGCAGAAAACTGCGCCTTCAACGGTTTCTCAGCATCCTACCGATGCTGGGTCCCGGCGGGCACCCCAGGCTTGGCAGCACCCGCTCATAAGGTACTCCAGGACCATGTCCCCAGTGTGCAAACACCCCTCGAAGATCTGCGTGATGTTATCTGTGGAAAAAATGGATTTACGACTAACCAGAACAAGCATTAGTATAGCCAATAGCTCTCGCATTTGAGAGAGTTTATGGTATTGGCATTGTAAATGACAATGCTTTTTTTTTTTTTTTAAACCAACACATTAATAAAAGGCATTGTAATCTACAGTGCCAATTGCTCAAACTCTAGTAAATGAGAGACCTATTGCATTCCAAATGCTTGTTTTATAAGCCTTTGACCTGCAATTTGCCCATCTCTAAGCGCTGTAAGTAACAGGTGGCACAATGCCCAATTTAATGTTACCAAAGCTTCTTGGCTCTCAAGGATGGAAAGTTTCGTTTTCCTACTGAAATGCCGCCTTACTACTTACTCGAAGGTCTGATTGAGGTGTTCGGGGTCAGGCGTTTAATTCACTGAACTATCCTGCCAGCACCATTACCTTTCTTAAAACGGGTTTTTCTGATGCATGCCTACATTGTACAGCAGTTTCTTGTCACCGCGGACGTTTTCAAAATCTTGTCACTCATGTTTTATGACCGAAATGGTGTACGTGGTCAGTTTTTTTTAAACTGGATCTTCCTGTCAGAAGCAAAAGAGGGGACAACTGGTCGTATTTGTTGACAGCATAGTCTTCAAAGCCAACATACATTACAACATGCCAGAAAATGCAGCATAATCCGACCTTTCAGTTGATTCTGTGGATGTGTGCTAACCACAGGGGTAAAAGATCACGTGCAACATTTATTCTCTACATATAAGCACGCTAACATGTAGTCCCCCCCCCCCTTCTTCACTGTGTAATGGTTGATTAATATTCTTCACTCTCGTGGACACACACAATTAAACGTTACTACTGCCTACCAGGAAATAAGCATTTAGGCGAGCTCTGTTAAATGCAGAATCGTCGGCACTATTTTAATTGTTCTTTGTTACTGTTATCCCCACACCGACTTCCCAGAGAATGCTGAAAACTACATCCATGCCTCCAGCCCCAACCCCAACCCACCACAGAGTTTACTCGATTTCCGGAATGCCCATTCTTGTAATTCCTGTATTCATTCTTATTATTGACAGCTGAGCTGGAGGGGCCTTCTGGAGGCCAGGGGGAATGTAACCCTTGGTGACGTCCTGCCCTCCTAAACCAAGGTTCTGAGAAACACATGGAGAATCGTTTTGCACGTTGTAACTGCACACTGCAGGCCTTTACCCCCCTCCCTCTCCCACCACTTTCTCATTGCAGTTCCTAACCCCAACTTCTACTCCATGTACCCCATGAACAAGGGTTAACATCCTAAATTGAGTTTTGCTCGTTGTTATTCACGTAAAGTGTTTACAAAGGTACAATTTCAAAGATTTGAAAGTAATTCCCTAAGAAATCCTTCTGAGAGAACCAGCTCACCATGCCTCCTTTGATAGGTTGACCAGATCTTGAGAACCAAAAACCGTGACATTTGAGAAAAATAGAAGAATGACTAAATTTTTTCATCAACAGAATGGAGCAGAATGACAGCTCTCATCAACACAGGATCACAGAAGAGGCATTAATAAAATGTAATTTCTACAACCAACATCATACCTATCAATTAAATTGCTTACTTATAACTGCTGCTAACTAGCACAGCTAGTGCCTCTCACTATTTTCAGTTGACCCCCTCTAAAAACCGGGACAAGAGCCAAAATTACTGAAACCTGCCGGGACAGCTGATGAAAAACCAGGACTGTCAGGGCAAATCCGGAACGTCTGGTCACCCTATCCTTTGAACAATACCAATGATTGTGGCTAAATGTGCTCCTAAATGAACTCTTTGCCACTACATTAATTCCTAGCTCTTAACACAGATGGCTCAGACCAACTCAGCTTTCAAGGGCAGCAGCACTTTGTTCATAGTTCTCCGCGACCACTACTGCAATGCTGCCTACACCTCTTGTATGGTGCAATGATAAAAAAATAGAAAACTGGAAGGGACGATGATATTCCTTATTTGTATGGCAGCAGGTTTGAAAAACCCTATCGAAGCCTATTTAGTAAATACCTCATTTGTAATTATATGTGCTGATCATTTTAGTTATTTTCCATCTCTGTGTTCCAAAATATTTAATATGTTCATCAGCCCAACTCTAAATGGTTGCTGGAGATCTAGTCGGCACGACTGCCCAACTCATCGTAGTTGCTGAAGACCCAGTCAGCGCAACTGCCCAACTCATCATGGTTGCCAGGGACCCAATGCAGCATAGCAGCCCAACTCACAATAGTTGCCAATGATTCACTCCAACACAGCAGCATAACCCATGACGGTTGCCGATGACCAATGCAGCAATACGGTACAGCAATACAACTTACGACATTTGCTGATGACACAATCCGGCAAAGCAGCCCAACTCATGATGCTTGCTGATAGCTCACTCTGGCTCATACATGCTGTTCATACAGTGCTTTTTAGGTCTCGCCTACGCAGAGCGCTTGCGCTGAATAGGAGGACCTTTAGCCGTCATTCTGCACTTTTCCGAAGCACATACTCATGCTTGTGGCGGCATTCACCTTTTGGGAGCGAGCAGGGGCATGCCACAAGCACGAGTATGTGCTTCAAAAAAGAGCAGATAGCTCTCAAGCGTGCGTGCGCCTCTCTCCTTGCCCACACGTTATTTTTACTTGTTACAATTGGCTTTCTTCTTTTGTTTGTTTTTCTTTTGCTGTTTGGAAATGGAAAGATGTTATAATGTGCTTTGCATTTCAGCTCCTTAAACTTGTTAACCCTGATCATTCAGAATCCTTTGTAGGTATTCTTCATGCTCTGGTTGGAACGCAGCAATTCTTTCCTTCTCCGGATACTGATGAGATCTAAGCACCTGGCCGTCTCACTCTAGAGTTTCTACGCCTTCCTGGGCCTTCTGGTATTTTTTATCAATAAAGCCCTTCGCCTTCTTGACCTGCTGGGTGTAATTGGTACATTCTTTCAAAACAAAATGATGTTCCTGTCTAGTGAACATCATATATTTGAGCTGTCAACTTGTCGTCATAAGGGGAACCTTCGGCCAGTCCTGATTTTCAGTCATCTTGTCCACCATGACTCCTAGGATTTGCAGACTGAATTCAGTATTATGGGAATTCATACTCCAGCCTTCGAAGTTAACTTGAAAACACCGAATTTGTAGCTGCTGCGGTCTACTAACTCTACAACAATGAACTGGAGTGGCGGTACACACACGCGATTCAGACCAAGACCTAGCCTATTACATTAAAGGATGTAGTTCTCTAGTACGAGGGCTTGAAACAACACTCCCTCCTTGCACACCTCACCGTCTCCAGGACGATGGCCTTGCTTGATCCTGATGGTTGGTGTTTGAAGAGCCTCCCCAAAATACTTTGACAGCAAGCTGTTGTGCACTGTGCAGAACCACTGAAAGTATAAGGGCTAGCAATGAAATCTGCAATAATTCCTAAGATCCTGGGGTGGCAGGATCTTTGCAATGCAACTGTAATTCTGTTAGCCCTGCATCTGCATGCATTCTTTAGCATTCTGCAGCTACAGCCAGGCCACGCCTAACTTCTTTCTGGGGGAGCCAGGATAGAGGCTGTGTCATGGCGGCCGGCAGCAGCATTACCCATTCGGATGCTTCCGAATTTTATGTGCAGGAACCCCAACACCACTCAGACATCTCTGACCCCGACCTTCAATCCGAGCAGAGCTGAGACACGTGGCGGACACAAGAGACGTGGGACCGGAACTCCTGGACATCCTGCATTTTGCTAACTGCATGGACTCCCTGTGCATTGGGGTACGAGAAGCCCCAGACCCGAGCACCATTTGCACCAAAGCTCAGGCCTCCACACTCCACGAGTGTCCCGTGGGGCCCGGTCATGCGTTTCAGCTTGACGCGTCTTCCCGGTTCCTAGTCTGTTGAATAGTGAGCCCCCTGAAGGATTTCTTTCACATCTAGCTTGCTTTTCTGGTTTCTCCAGGCTTGCTCCAACTTCTCTACAAAGAAGAAAGAAGAAGTTCCTCAGACCTTGCTGGTCTGCACCGAAGCCATTCTGGACATCCTGCGTGGGTTGCGTTTGCCAAGGCTTGTTGGGTCCAGTCCGGATACCGACACCACAGTCAACTAGATCCTTTGTGGGACAGCAAAATCCAGCTCCTGGTTGTTGTCGATACCTCCTGGTTCTCGTGGCTGAAGAAACAAACTTCACATCTTCACCTGAAATCACCCGACATCGCCTGGTTCCTTCCTGGTTCCATCCTGATCACTGGCAAGTGACCCAGACTCTGTCCCTTCTGCTTTCAGGTTCTACAGATCTTCAATCCACCCTTGGATCCACCCGGACACTTTTCCTCTGCAGCACTTCATTGCAGCTCTCCATTGAAAACGACGACGAAACCCGACACGAAAAGACACCTATGCACCCGGCTTCCCTGGGTGAGGTAATACAAGTACTCCGGTGCTCCCGTGGGTTTTGACTCTTGAAGTGTCCTAGTTTAAAAGGGTTTCATCGTAGTCCATCCGGAAGTGTCCTTAAATTGTATATTTTTAACTTCTACGTTTCCCATAGAAAGTCAATGGTAACCCGCGTCTGTGTTTAGACACTGCAGGTGTCTCCCGTGGGCCTCCTACTTCCCAACCTTTGGTTGTTTAGGGTAGTCCCAGCGATTCCACAGGCCCCAGGCCTGCTTTCTAGTTCTCTCGTGGTTCTTATACCACTATTTTAGTATATGGTTTGTGAGGCCCCTAGGGCATAACGTATACTGTGCAACTTATCGTATATTGACTCAGTGACTTGTATTGTAATTTTACCTCTAACCTCATAAACAGTGCAGAGGGGTTGTGTTTAGAATAAATACATATATATTTGATATATACCTTGTGTGGTGTCCTTTCATTTGGTACTCAAGGGATTATAATTGGTAAAACAACTTGCTTAAAACGCTCTCTGAAGTCTTAGCCTGATGACTGCTGGTCCATGCTACCACTAGGATAGCTTTCTATAAGGTTGATTTTACAACCACCATCAATAAGGGTCGATTAGACTGGTGCAAGGTGCCCACTAGAACTAATGGACATTATATGCCAGACTAACTTCTCACATTGGTGTGCAGTGGATGGGATAAGAGCTTGCATTGTTTTACCAAATAATCTTGAGAATATCATTTGAAAGATCATTTCAAGGTACCTGTAGGTACATTTGAATCAAGTCTTATATACATAAGTTCTACTGAACTTAGCAGTTGTAGGTGGTAAGGGCTTAGCACACCCTGACTACAACTCCTAGAGAGGTTCTAGTAGGAAACATTTAGTGTAGGTAGGTGCACACACCACACCACACTAGCCATGTCCTTGGAATCAGGCTTAGTGGGCCTCTGCCGGAAGACAACCCAAGATTGCCTTCTAAGTATGACACATTCTCTTTTCAAGAGTTGAGAAGCTTGTGTGTGGTCAGAAAAGTTAAGACAAGGACATAGTGCAATCTTTAACCACCCGGTAGATATCTTAGTGGCACATGATCTAGAGAATGCATCAGACCCAGGAAGCCAAGGTAGTAGAGAGGGGGGTCATCCCTCCTCAGAAGAGAATCCTAATGGGTATGTTCCACTGGTCTCTGAAGATGATGAGATTGTAGATCAGGATGAGGTTGATGAACCTAACCTGAACCCAGGACTACCCGAGGGTGGGGATGGCCTAGCAAGGCCTCCCCCATTCCCCCACGTAGGCCTAATGGTGTGCATAGAAGGCCCAGATCCCTTTCCAGTGGATCTGAACATTCTGACTCATCAGTAGGGTCCAATGCCTCTGCTCAAAGGAGAATGACTTCCCCTCAGAGAAGAGAGCATAAAGCTATTATGAGAGAAGTCAAGCTGAGGATCAAGATACAAGAAATTGCCCTTGCCAAAGAGACCCAGGCTCTTGAAAGAGAGAAGAAATTGAGTGGGCTAGAGCCCATTGGTGGCAGCAACAACCCTAGTGGTAGGGAAAGGTCTCATGACCATTCAAACCTAAAAAGATTGTCCCTCCCTATCAGATTGGGGATGACATCCACCAGTGGATAACTGCTTTGGAGAGGGCCTGCAAAGTACAGAAGGTACCCAAGGCTCAGTGGGCAGCAATCTTGTGGCTCTCCTTTGCAGACAAATGTAGAGATAAGCTCCTCACTGTCAGAGAAGAGGATGCTGACAACTATACAGTTCTGAATAGTGCTCTGATAGATGGGTCTGGCTTAACCACTGAGTAGTATAGGTTGCTGTTCAGAGACACCCAGAAGACACACACAGACTCAGGACTGGACTGGTTTTGTAGATTGTGATACTAAGGCTCTGGAGGGCTGGTTACTGGGCAGCAAGGTACAAGACTTCACAGGATTTTATAATTTGATTATGAGGGAGCATATCCTTAATAATTGTCAAAACCAGCTTCTACACCAGCACCTGGTGGACTCTGATCTGACCTCTCCCCAAGAATTGGTAAAGAAGGCAGACAAATGGGTCAGAACCAGGGTGAGGCTTAAAATCAGAGTGGTGACCAGAAGAAAGATTCTACCAAACCACAAGAGAAAGGTGGGGATAAATCTAAAGATAAATCCACAACAGGGCCCCAAAAATCCTCTGAGGGGGGTGGGTCCCAAACTCCTTCCTCTAATGTTAAGAAACCTTATTGCCATGCATGTAAGCAACCTGGCCACTTGAAAACTGACAGCAGTTGCCCAAAAGCCAACAATAAGGAAAATATTCCTCCAAGTAATACTCCAACACCTCCTGTTACTACTAGTAGTAATCCCCCAGGTGGTGGGAGTGCCCCCAAAACGTTGGTTGAGTATTCTTGGGGAACTTAGGTGGACTCTAGCCTAACCAGGCCCCCTAAAACAGCAACTCTAGTCTGTGATGGTGGCATGGGGTTTGCCAACTTCACTGCTTGTTCCAATACCATGGGCGGATCACTGAAAGAATATCGACTGAAAGAATATCGACTACCCAAAATATCGTTGAGAAAATATCGAGTACAAAATATCGAGTTTCTATCTACAAACAGGTAAGTACAAAAATATCGAGTACAAAATATCGTTTACAAAAATATCGTTGTTAAAAATATCGACTTTACTAAAAACAATGTTTAATTACATTAATATAAAAAATTAATTACTAAAATATAATTAACAATACTTAAAATAACTTTTAATAATTAAATAATTAATGAAAGTAAAAAAATATTTTTTTTTCATCATATTTCTTAAAACATATATATATATAGTAACAAAATTTAATTAAATAATAGGCAATATTGTATATGTACCCCAAAAACCCCAAACTGACCCTGAACCCTAAAAATACCCCTTTACCCAAAAACTGAAAACTGACCCTGAACCCTAAAAATACCCCTTTACCCAAAAACTGAAAACTGACCCTGAACCCTAAAAATACCCCTTTACCCAAAAACTGAAAACTGACCCTGAACCCTAAAAATACCCCTTTGCCCAAAAACTGAAAACTGACCCTGAACCCTAAAAATACCCCTTTACCCAAAAACTGACCCTGAACCCTAAAAATACCCCTTTACCCAAAAACTGAAAACTGACCCTGAACCCTAAAAATACCCCTTTACCCAAAAACTGAAAACTGACCCTGAACCCTAAAAATACCCCTTTACCCAAAAACTGAAAACTGACCCTGAACCCTAAAAATACCCCTTTACCCAAAAACTGAAAACTGACCCTGAACCCTAAAAATACCCCTTTACCCAAAAACTGAAAACTGACCCTGAACCCTAAAAATACCCCTTTGCCCAAAAACTGAAAACTGACCCTGAACTCTAAAAATACCCCTTTACCCAAAAACTGAAAACTGACCCTGAACCCTAAAAATACCCCTTTGCCCAAAAACTGAAAACTGACCCTGAACCCTAAAAATACCCCTTTAATTTAACATAATTAGCAATTAATCAATTAAATTAAATTACCAATTAAATTGTAAATAATTAACATATGTTATTTAATTACCAATTAATTAATTATTACTACCAATTAATAAATTTACATATTTAATTTATTATAATTAAATTACTTCCCACCCTATTCCCCTATAAACCCACAACCCGCTACAGAATAAAATTACACAATAATTAAAAAAAATTATTAATTAAAAATAATTATTAAAAAAATGACACTTTTCACATATATTATAACATAAAAACACTATAAATAATTAAATATTATTGAAAAAACTATATTTTTTACTATCTAGATTATATACTTGGATATTTTCACTGTCTATATTATTTACAGTCGATATTACTTCACTTACCTTAAAAACGATATTTTGACTGTCGATATTCTGTCTAGTCGATATTTTCTCCAAACGATATTTAAAACTCGATATTCTTTCCAGTCGATATTTTGGAGTCGATATTATGTCTGTGCACCACCATGGGCAAGTACAGACAGGAGCCCCACATAAATGGTCAGACAGCTGTGTCCTATAGGGACACGGGGGCTAGTATCACCATGGTGACAGAGAAACCAGTGCTCTCAGAACAGCTTTTACCTGGGTTCACATACCAGGTGACCAATATTGATGGAGTCAGGTCAGATCATGCCATGGCAGTAATAAATCTCAGCTGGGGAGGTGTCACTGGCATAAAGAGAGTGGCAGTGTCTACAAACTTGCCTGTAGATTGTTTACTGGGCAATGATCTTGAGATCTCAGCCTGGGCAGAGATAGAAAAAGAAACCCATTCCACAATGGTAGGCCTTCCTGCAGGGCTGTGATGGCCACAGCCCAAACCCAGACTGATTTTTGTGTTGTGAAGCCTGAAACTATGGATCACTCCACTCAGACAGAGAGCATTGCGGAGGAAGAAAAGTCTCCCTCCCACCAGACTTTAGGTGAGGGTCAGCCTCCTCAGGGAGCCCCTGATGTCAGTGGACCCTTGCAAGGTGGTGCCCAGTCTGGAGCAGGTAACCTGCCCCTCTCTACCCTGCCTCAATCAGCCCAGGGCTGTAGCGGTCAGGGAGGTCAGTGGACCCCAAAGGGCCCCCTGTCTAGAGGAATCCCCCCCCATCAGCAGATTAGGGGCACCCAGTCTAGTAGCCCTAGCCAAGTGAACATTCCTCAATCCTCTGAGGGATCTCCCTTACCCTTGTGTAGGAACCTCCCCCAGATGGGCTCCGTTGGACACAGGCACACCTGGGACCCGGTGGTCTCAAAACTGGCCTGTCCCTCCAGTGGTCCAACCAAAGGGACCCAACCTCCAGCTGTAGGTAGCCAAAGGTTGACCCTGAGACCATAGTACAACTCAGTCATGGAAAGAAAGGCATGCATGGTGGATAGTGATTGGAGGAAGCTGAGCCCAACCTTAGTGGAGCCTCACTTCAGTACTCCATCCCAGCACTAGCATTTTACTTTGCCAAAACACCCCATAGGTAGAGATTCCCTATGGTGGAGACCCTCTGATACCCTTAGGGTGAGGGATTGTTTAGTGGACCATAAGACAGGGGATAACCATGCTAGTGCAGGTACTTCCTTATATGGCCACTTAGTCAATATAGGCTTACCAGGACAAGCCTCATCTCCTTTCGTTTGGGGGACGGGGTGTGTATAGGAAGGTGGGTATCTGACTATATGAATAGCCCCGCTTTTTTCCTGGTGTTTTGCTGGTTTCCGACTTAGTTGGCCAGGGACCCTGCTATTCAGGGCCCCAGTTTATCTGCTTTTCTCTATAAAATGGACTCCATGTACTTTAGGTAAATACCAGATTGGTTACTGGTTCACCCTTGTGAGCCCCTGTATAGAGTACCATAGGTACCCAGGGTATAGGTGCACTTTAGGCCTACCAGGGGCTACAGCATGTATTGTGCCACCCCTGGTTTGCCTTCCAAACTGACGCCACAGGTCTGTTCACACAGCCTGGGTAAGGTGGTGTATTCACGCCTTACTTAGATATAGTATACCTATATCTATATATATAGACTCATATACACCTATAAGTCACTCCTATGGCAGGCCTTAACAATCCTGGAGGCAGAGTGCTTGGTTTTATGTGAGAGGGTGCCCTAGCATGAGCCAAGCCCCTCTGCAGCTTTCGGAACTATCTCCTTATAGCTGTTCTATGATATAGCCATACCATATACTCTTAAGTGCTTTATAATCCTCGTGGTTAATGCTAACTTTGGTTTGGCTTTATCAAAACAGGTCATGTAAGGTGTCAAACACTTTGGAATACTACCCCCCACTCCCCCACCAGTCATGGTGGCGGGGGTAGCATTTCACCCTTCTAGAGGGAGAAGACATGTAGTTACTGGTTCACCCGGTTAAAGTTAACAGAGCCTCAGCATCACAAAATGGATGCTGCTGCCACAGACACCTCCTGTTGCTGGACGAAACTCTGGCAGGGGAGGCCTGGACAATAGGTTTCCTGTCCAGGGAAGTGCCAGCACCTGCCCAGACAGGCTTTTGAGTATTGGGGCAGAGAGGGCTACATTCAGTGAATGCTTTCCAGACACTGCCTGGGGCACACAAGGTGCTCCATGCATTTCCCAGTTCAAACTGGTTGCTGGGACACTCTGCCTCAGCTCTGGCGTGAAACTGGACAAAGGGAAAGGGGTGTAACACCCCCTTCCCAGGTCCACCCATAGGAGGGACCTTAAGGGTAGTCCAGCCTCTAAACTCAGTCTAAGTTTAGGAGCTGTGTCCCTAGGACTTTAGATTACCCTGGACGAAACTTTGAAACATAAATTCTGGACCTTCGACATTCCATTTCGACTGGAAGATGGAAGACATCTCCCTTGTCGTCAAGGAGTGACCTCCCTGTTCAAACAGGCACCAACAGCAACTTTGCCGGTCTTCATTTTCAAGGCTCCCGCCGGATCCAGAAGAATCTGCGGCACAGGACATGGATTTCCAGACATCTCTGACCCCGACCTTCAATCCCAACAAAGCTTAGACCCGTGGCTGACAAGACAGACGTAGGACTGGAACTCCTGGACATCCTGCATTTTGCTAACTGCATCAACTCCCGAGGTATCTCGCACTTGTGCATTGGGTTACAAGAAGCCCCAGACCCGAGCACCATTTGCACTGAAGCTCAGGCCTCCACACTCCATCAGTGTCCTGTGGGGCCCGCTCTTGCATTTCAGCTCGACACGTCTTCCCGGTTCCTAGTCCGTTAGCAAGTGAGCACCCTGAAGACTTTCTTTTAGATGTAACTTGCTTTCCTGGTTGCTCTAGGCTTGCTCCAACTTCCCTACAAAGGAGAAATACCTCAGACCTTGCTGGTCTTCACCGAAGCCATTCTTGACATCCTGCGTGGGTTGCGTTTGCCAAGATTTGTTGGGTCCAGTCCAGATACTGACACCACAGTCAACTAGATCCTTTGTGGGACAGCTCAAATCCAGCTCCTGGTTGTCGTCGACACCTCCTGGTTGTTGTGGCTGAAGAGACAAACTTATTCCCAATGTGGTCTACCAACCACTAAGGACGCGCTCCTTTCATATGAAACACAAGAGTTTCTTCACTCACTCATTCTGTTTAGTTGATATTTTGTCGTACTATATATTCATGAAACTGTATCCGATTCATTGTTCATAAAAGTTCTTTTAATGGTTAATTTCTTTTTATGGTAGTTCATAAGTATTACCAAAAATCCATTACATTCATGAAAATTCAGCAGTTTATATTATGCCCAATGCATTTCGGGTTAAAGAGAGCTAACCCTTCGTCAGGGGCCTGTCAAAAAATAACAAGAAAACAAACAGGACCTTAACATTTAGCACAGTACGAATATGTCAAAGTATTTAACATGATAGCAAGGAAAACATAAAGTCGTGCTGCAAGACGATAATGTGTTGTATTCGGGGCTGTTAAAGAGAACTGGAGAGGACTGGCGGAATATTAAGCGCAAAAATGAAATGTTTGGTAAAGAAATGACTAACGGTCCGGCCAGTGGAGGTGAAAATGACGTGCAATATCAAAAACGGGTGATCGGTATTCAAACGAAGACTGAACAAAGCATACAATGCTGTGCTAACGGACAAGATGTGCACAAATAAACATTAAGTGCGCGGACTAAAAAATTATAAAACTAATACGCGGGCTCGGTAGCGAACTTACAAGCAACTGCGGAATCTCTTGGATCAAATCCGGGTCACGTAGGTGGTCACGGGACCACCAGTGAAGCTTATAGGATGTATCAACTGTCACGTGATGGCGTACCAAAAGGAGCGTACGCGTACTAAAAGAAATATTGAAGATTACTGCTAAACGATTTTTCTGGGAACCATGCAAATATAAGCATTGCAGGCAAATAATAACAGTCGGAAACAGACTTAATAACATGTCAATACCGGCGGTGGCCGTGGTGACTCAAAACCTTAATCAGTGATTGGGTGAAATTCCGACCACGTGTCTAGTGGAGACATGCTCACGGAATGAGGAATAATAAAGTTGCAGTGAAAGAGACGTGGATAATTAAACTGGAGTATTCGAAGTACGTGGAAGTGCAAGTTTTCGAGTAACATACATCATGTGCAAAATATACAGCAATGTGCTAACATGTGGCACAATAATATGAGTAATGCGTTACTAGAAAAACAATCATAACTAATGTAGTGACATAACAGTAAACACAGAATCCGGTGTGTAAAGATAAATATAAATGAACAATACAAATGGGTGGTGTAAATACTGGCTGGTTTGTGTATAGGTTGTTACAATTTACTGGATAGTGGGGGAAGAAGGGCCGTTATGCCATAGCTGTGGGACAGTCATTATTACTCATAGAAAACATGATAGTTCAATTCTGTCATTCATTCCGGTTGGATGAAGAGAGTGTAACTTTTTAATCCAAAAGTATTCGGCTTGAAGTCTTTGTTTTACTGGATCCATGTCACAGTGTTGTGGGAGTATCTCGAGTATCGTAAATCTTAGTTGTGAGATTTGGTGTTTAGCTTCTAGCCAATGCATAGCTATAGTAGATTTGTTGTTCATATTGCGTATGTTACTCTTATGTTCAGTCATTCTAATTTTGACTTTACGTTCAGTTTGTCCTACGTATATCTTGTCGCACGGGCATTTGGTCGCGTAAATGACGTTTTTAGAGTCACATGTTCCTGTGTAATGTAAGTTTATTTTGTGGCCTTTTGTAGGGTGCATAAATATCAACTCATCTGTAACTTGTCCTCATTGAACGCAATAAATCCTCGCATTAAGTTCACCCATACTATACATGATGAAACCATATCTTTTCTGGATGTGCAAGTCACCCTAGCTAATCAACAAATTCAAACTAAAGTCCTCAAAAAAGTTACAGATCGGAATTCAAGCTTACTCTTTCAGAGTTTTCATCCTGAAACCCTCAAAAGACATCTACCGACTTCACAATTCATTTGTCTCAAACGAATCATTTCCGATGAGAATATCTTGAAAGATCCACTCCTTGAGCAAAAAGATCAGTATTTAACAAGAGGATATCCTAAAGAAATCTTGGAAGAATCCTTAAAAAGAGTAGCTAAATTACCAAGGTCAAGCCTGCTGAAACCTGCTACACAATCTACAGAGCAAAAAACAGTGTGTGTACTCAAATTTTCCACTGATTCACAGAAGATCAAAAAAGCCATCAATCGTCACTGGTCTTTAATTCAAGCTGAACCGGACCTACAGAATCTATATAGCGAACACGTGATCTTTGCATTTAAAAGATCAAAAAAACGTAAAAGAGATCCTTTCAGAAAAAAGTCAACCTAAACTTGTACACAAAGGGATGGCAAAATGTCACAATTGCATTCACTGCAACAACGCTATAACCGGAAACATATTTATGCACCCTACAAAAGGCCACAAAATAAACTTACATTACACAGGAACATGTGACTCTAAAAACGTCATTTACGCGACCAAATGCCCGTGCGGCAAGATATACGTAGGACAAACTGAACGTAAAGTCAAAATTAGAATGACTGAACATAAGAGTAACATACGCAATATGAACAACAAATCTACTATAGCTATGCATTGGCTAGAAGCTAAACACCAAATCTCACAACTAAGATTTACGATACTCGAGATACTCCCACAACATTGTGACTTGGATCCAGTAAAACAAAGACTTCAAGCCGAATACTTTTGGATTAAAAAGTTACACTCTCTTCATCCAACCGGAATGAATGACAGAATTGAACTATCATGTTTTCTATGAGTAATAATGACTGTCCCACAGCTATGGCATAACGGCCCTTCTTCCCCTACTATCCAGTAAATTGTAACAACCTATACACAATCCAGCCAGTATTTACACCACCCATTTGTATTGTTCATTTATATTTATCTTTACGCACCGGATTCTGTGTTTACTGTTATGTCACTACATTAGTTATGATTGTTTTTCTAGTAACGCATTACTCATATTATTGTGCCACATGTTAGCACATTGCTGTATATTTTGCACATGATGTATGTTACTCGAAAACTTGCACTTCCACGTACTTCGAATGCTCCAGTTTAATTATCCACGTCTCTTTCACTGCAACTTTATTATTCCTCATTTAGTGAGCATGTCTCCACTAGACACGTGGTCGGAACTTCACCCAATCACTGATTAAGGTTTTGAGTCACCACGGCCACCGCCGGTATTGACATGTTATTAAGTCTGTTTCCGACTGTTATTATTTGCCTGCAATGCTTATATTTGCATGGTTCCTAGAAAAATCGTTTAGCAGTAATATTCAATATTTATTTTAGTTCGCGTACGCTCCTTTTGGTACGCCATCATGTGACCGTTGATACATCCTATAAGCTTCACTGGTGGTCCCGTGACCACCCACGTGACCCGCATTTGATCCAAGAGATTCTGCAGTTGCTTGTAAGTTCGCAACCGAGCCCGCGTATTAGTTTTATAATTTTTTAGTCCGCGCACTTAATGTTTATTTGTGCACATCTTGTCCATTAGCACAGCATTGCATGCTTTGTTCAGTCTTCGTTTGAATACAGATCACCCGTTTTTGATATTGCACGTCATTTTCACCTCCACTGGCATGTCGTTAGTCATTTCTTTACCAAACACTTCATTTTTGCGCTTAATATTACGCCAGCCCCCTCCAGTTCTCTTTAACAGCCCCGAATACAACACATTATCGTCTTGCAGCACGACTTTATGTTTTCCTTGCTATCATGTTAAGTACTTTGACATATTCGTACTGTGCTAAATGTTAAGGTCCTGTTTGTTTTCTTGTCATTTTTTGACAGGCCCCTGGCGAAGGGTTAGCTCTCCTTAACCCGAAATGCATTGGGCATAATATAAACTGCTGAATTTTCATGAATGTAATGGATTTTTGGTAATACTTAGGAACTACCATAAAAAGAAATGAACCATTAAAAGAACTTTTATGAACAATGAATCGGATACAGTTTCATGAATATATAGTACGACAAAATATCAACTAAACAGAATGAGTGAGTGAAGAAACTCTTGTGTTTCATATGAAAGGAGGGCGTCCTTAGTGGTTGGTAGACCACATTGGGAATCAGTCTATGAAAAGGCACTGCCTGACACAGTGCGACAAGGATAGCGCCACTAAGAATTGAATCAACCAATTAATATTCAGGTGTGCACGAAGATAACATTGAAGTGAAGAGACAAACTTCACATCTTCACCTGAAATCATCCGACATCACCTGGTTCCTTCCTGGTTCCATCCTGGTTCCATCCTGGTCACTGGCAAGTGACCCAGACTCGGTCCCTTCTGCTTTCAGGTTCTACAGATCTTTGATCCACCCTTGGATCTACCCGGACACTTTTCCTCTGGTTGCCTGCAGCACTTCTTTGCAACTCTCCATTGAAAATGACGACGAAACCCGACACGAAAAGACACCTATGCACCCGGCTTCCCTGGGTGAGGTAACACGAGTACTCCGGTGCTCCCGTGGGTCTTGACTCTCGAAGTGTCCTAGTTTAAAAGGGTTCCATCGTAGTCCATCCGGAAGTGTTCTTAAATTGTATATGTGTAACTTCTACGTTTCTTATAGAAAGTCAATGGTAACCCGTGTCTGTGTTTAGACACTGCACGCTTCTCCCGTGGGCCTCCTACTTCCTAACCTTTGGTTGTTTAGAGTAGCCCCAGCGATTCCACAGGCCCCAGGCCTGCTTTCTAATTCTCTCGTGGTTCTAATACCACTATTTTAGTCTATGGTTTGTGAGGCCCCTAGGGCATAACGTATACTGTGCAACTTATCGTATATTAACTCAGTGACACACTGACATCCATACTAGGCTAGGCCCCTCACCCCCACTGCACCCTTACGGCGGAACAAAAGATCTCCGACAAAGAGCCCCTTTAAGGATGCCCGTTGGGCATTGCAGCGCCGACCCAACGAGGAGCAGGCTCAAATGATGAAGCATGACACCTAGCTTGCTGGGTGTGTGAGAGCCCTAGTTCCACAAGGAGGAATTTCCCCCCTCCTTCCACTTGTTTTCTAGCCCCTGTAGAAGTCATCACCTTTCTGACACTCTCCGCTAGACAACTCCTGACTAGCAGGAGTTCTGTGACAACCTTGTCACTTAGGAACTACGTACCCTTCTATTGTTGATTAATAACCGGGCATGTACGCAGGACCTACACAAAAGCCCTCCCCTTAAAATAGAATTTTCCCTCTTTTTTTAACATATGCCTTGTATGGGCTTCACCACCCATCGGAATCAATTAGGTTACCAGTAGATAACACAATTTATATCTATCTGGCCCCACAAACTATTTTTATTCTCCTAATCAGTCTTGACAGACACCAGCTCTACTAGTAATAATAACTCTTACAAATAATACCTACACCCATACTCAAGTGCCCGTCCAGAGATTCACACTCTCTTTATAATTTCTGGAGGCCAGACAATGAACGAAAATCCAGGGTTAAGCTTTGATGAGGATCTAGTGGCGGCTTTCCTCAGGGATACCCCCTAGATCCTGGGCACGGCAGGTCCATCAACCAACATCACACAGACAGATGAGTGGAATAAACTTATTGCCATGAAGAAAGAATGGCTTAAAATCACATTACATGGAGCAATGATGGCCGAATACTTGAGGGCAAGCATAGCCCCCACTGGACTATTAGTTAAGCTTGTTCCACGCATTTTCCTGGAGGATGCCACCTTCAAGGAAGAATGGTCTTTGGTGGCGTGGAAATGCACAAGAGACCTCCTAGTGCTGATCATTAGAACTGCTAAGAGACTAGCAGATGCCTTACTTATCCAGATACAACTGGCAGAAAGCAACCTAAAGACCACGATCCAGATCTCCCTATTTAAGACTAAGTTCTCAGAAATTAATAATGACATTGCCAAACAGAAAGAGTTCCTGATGAAACAAAAAGTAACCAAACTGCAGAAGGACGTGCAGAGATTCGACAAAGAAAAAGTTTACCCCTACTTAAAAGCTGACTACGTTTCCAATAAAGATACCTACTCGACAGATGAGAGTGGAGATAGTTCGAGGAGGGGGTCCTCAAGTAGTAACTCAAATAATGGAAGCTACAACCATAACAAACCAACAAGAAGGAACCAACAGCACTACCAGATGCAACCATTTTACGGCCCACCCCAATTTCATGGGCCCCCGCCGCCACCGTTCTGGCCATACCAGATGTATCCACATAACAACCCTCAAGATTCCCACAATACTAACCCACCTTTTTTAGGTAGAGGCTGGGGCAGAGGAAGAGGGCGGACAAAAAGAGGAAGCAACAAGCAAGTACAATGGCAGGACGCGGAACCGAGAGGGATGGACACACGGAGCAAGACCAGAGGCAAGAAAGCCTGATTGTCAACTTGTCTGACAGAAATGGAAGTGAAGGTCCTAGAGAAGGGCTTGGGATTTGTTCCCACACCAAAGGTAGACAAATTCCAAGAACAATGTGAGATTCACAATTTTTTCAGGAAGGTTCGGCTAAAAGCCTACTTCAAGGATGACTTACTACAACAACAAGATGAGGATTCAGGCCTACATAACCCCTCGACTTTCACCCCCTCGACTGGGATGGCTCCACCGGAGGTTCTGACCTTTGAAAAGGCGGTAATGAAGGATTTAAAACAAGGAACAGCCACCAATCCCTTTCAGAATATCACAAAGGAGGAACGTCTAGCCAGTAACTCATTGACAGTGGACAAGGGAATCACCATTAAACAAGCGGACAAAGGCGGGGCAACTGTCATACAGTCAACTAATGATTACAACCAAGAATGCTACCGCCAACTCGGCAACAGGAAGTTCTATACCCCCATTACTAACAACCCCACGGCACGTCTAACCAGCGAAATCACTACGATGGTTTTCGAAGCAGAGGGCAATGGGTGGATCACAAGAAAGGAAGCAGATTTCCTAATAAATAAACAGCCGAAGATCCCCTATTTCTATACCCTGTCGAAAATACATAAGGGAGTTACACCAACACCGGGCAGACCCATAGTATCAGGCATTGGGTCGATCCTCGAGCCCCTATCCAAATTTGTAGACGTGTATCTACAACCATTGGTGATCAAAACCCCTGCTTACCTAAAAGACACCACAGAGGTTCTACGACTGATAGATACCTGGGACTCTGAGATAGAGATCAACCTGCTAGTTACTCTGGATGTAGAACAACTTTACACCAATATCCCCCAAGGTGATACACTTGTAGCTATAGAGACAGCACTCAGGAGTTCAGAATGGACATCAGCAACTCCAATCTCATTCATAATGCATTGTGCCACGCTAGCATTAACAGAAAACTTCTTTGAATTCAATGACCAGCTGTACCACCAATCCCAGGGCACGTCTATGGGGAGTACTTTTGCCCCTAGCGTGGCCTGCCTGTACATGGCTAATTTTGAACAGGAGTGTATTCTCAACCATACCAACCCCTTCCATGACAATGTGGTATATAAATAAATAATACCGGATCTAGGTTTTACTGGACATAGCAATAACAGATAGCTCAATAAATAAGAGTCAAGATTCGAGGTAGTAGGAGTTTGCAGGTTTAATACAGCATAAAGGACAGGAACAGGACAACCTGCACGGGAACAGGATGGCAGCGCTGCCTGGGACAGGATCAAGGGAAAGGAATCGGCGTAAGGGAATGGGTAACATTTAATAACAGTGCACAAGCATATATACTAAAACAGTTGCATTACAATACATATGATAGGCGGAGCAGTGGGTGTGGTCAATAGCAGTCGCGAAAGATAAGGGTGAAAGTAGGTGTAACAAGAGGCGTGTACATAGACATGTGATGTAAACGTAACAGAATATGTCATAAATGGGGCGGAAACATGGAGGGGGCTACCTAAGGAGCCGGGACCTCTAACCTAATGGTGCGCGCAAACTGACAATGACGTGTTACTAGGAGAAGCTGGGGGCTATGAACTCTGTGCTAGGAGCAGAGACTGAAGTCTGGAGAGTCAGGGCGACATGTACCTAAACCCTATCTAGTATCTAATGTTTAGAGGACATGTTGATATAAACTAAGAGTCAGGAGGAGAGAGGCTAACAGACTCTAAGACTGGAGCATGCATTATTCTACATGTAGTGCGTGATGAAGAATATTAAATGACCATTAAATACAGTATTTCTCTTGCATGGAGACGTAAAGGCTAGACGATGACGGAAACTATTGATGCGATTCAGTAGCTTAGGAATGCAGAGAAGGAGGGCTGGACTGATAACTAGAATCATAACATACTCTTGGCAGACTCGTAGGCAGAGCCAGGCCGAGCCGGGCACTGTGAGGCAGGAAGTAAGTGAAGGGTCAGGAATACAGGTGGGGGCTGTATCGTTCCTCAGCGAGGGTTCAGGGGACAGGAGCTGAATCTGGTGTCCAGGCCCTTTTGAGGCCTAGAAACGGGGACTTTACAATGAAATAACGTGCACACTGAGAAACGTGGCAACGTAACTTTACATAGGCCTAATACTCGTAGCTTTCACGAGAACTGGAAACTGGCATACTAGAGATGGACACAACTGTAATTGCGTCTTTAATCAAACATGGGGAATACATATGCATATTAATCATGCACACATAACATAAGATGGGGGACACGTAGGGACACAGAACATGGCAAAATTTACTTTTCCACATTCCCTCCTTGTCACTACGTTTCCATCAGGAAACATCAATATTCATGATACCATCTATCATTTCATACAGTATCATTTGCTCGTCTCGAATTTTCTTGGAACGGGATTTAGAACGGGACTTGGGACTAGGAATACAAGAGGTAGCACAAATGCCACAAATCGCAAGGCCACATTGTATACAGAGGCAGCAACTGAATATGATCGCTACTGCAATACCTAGAAAGGACAATACTTTCCATCCCCAGGCGGAAATCATATTCCAGAACCAACCGGACCATGTCCAGGTGCCTGGATTTTGGTGTAACATATGGGCAATATTATGGAGTCTGGTAATAGCTGAATATACAGACGGCGCGTTATTAGGAATGAAAATGCAGCAACTAGATCCGATGACTCTACATGCCCCGCCCCTATCGGCCAGTATGACGTCAAGGACGGGACGATTCTGGAGCACGACAATTCTCATAAAGGATTGCTCCTCGGTTAAATTACTTAGAGCAGAAGTAGTCTCAATCACTACTGCTTCAAGGGTTCTGGTTAATCTACGTATCAGTTTACTATTCACAACAGTACCTAAATAGGGGAAAACACCTTTATTGATATCTATGTATTGTTCTAGAGCAGTTTCAGTATAATCGACAATCGGGAGGTCTCTCTTGTGTCTAGTATGTACTAGGTGGGAATTCCTATGGTAGTCAGGTGGGGCTAGGAAAACTGGTGGCAGTAGGAAGGCAATGTAACAGGTACCCTCCCAATCGAGGGGCAGACGAACATATGCGGTCTGACCACAAACAAAATAAGAATGACGTGAAGCTTTAAAAATAGATTTCCTACTGTCACTATACTTGACAATAGTAGTACAATCACTATGGCCTACATGTATGGAACCATTATTTCGGACACATAATTCACCTTTGACTGGTAATACTGATATAGCAGGGTAGTCTGGAGTAGTATCAGACTGAACATTCAGGACCATAAAATTCGAAGAATAATTACCTAAATTATAAACTTCATTTTCTAGATCTAACCCTGTTCTGTGGGGAAGACCTTGCTTGTCTGGAAAACATGTACTGTTAAGAAAAGACATATCTGTTGAGGATGACGTTAACGTGGACCATGCTCCACACGAACCATTATGTGAAAATGGATAAGGAAAGAGTGGCAGAACTCCCTTCGGTGTCTGGAAAGGGGGGAGTCGACCACACACCCAACAATTAGTGGCATTGCTGGTCTGGTGTGAATAATGTAACATGCGGATAAAAGAATTATTTCGCATAGCGAGACGATAAGAGAGTTCATGAGGAGGCAGATCACTAAACGTGTGCTCTACTGTAGCATTAGCAGACTTATTTACATGAGAAACTGGAAAACACAAATAAAATGCATAACATGTGCAGGTAGTCATAAGGCTGAAAAACAATATGAAACTCAGAAAAACGATACATCGGATTGAGTTTTGACTAACTCTCTCACTATGGGGGTCTATTATATACATGTCAGAAACCGGTCTAACCGTTTCACCTAGGGGAGGACTTAGACAATCAAACTGGCTGACTTATTTTACTAGACCTTAATTTTTTCTTATACTACTGTTGCGGAGTTTTCTCTAACAGGGAGGGTTCAGTATCATTGTCTTTTGCGGGACAGTCCTTAAGAATAGTACTTTGGCAGTCTTTAAGATCCTCGGAAATGTTCTTAGTAACAGGTTTTAGTCCAAAAAATCTTTTCACATGTGACAGGTGGACCCAGCCCTTCCTGCCTTCCAGCTTGACGGCAGTACGGGTGGCCAGGAGGACCTGTCGGGGTTCCTTCCAGCGGGGCTCCAGCGGACTTGAACGATCAAAGTTCCGGACAAGAACCATGCATCCGGGAACGATGTCATGCGGTGCCACCTCGGTATTGTCTGGAAATGCGGCGGCAACCTGTGAACGACAAGAGTTGAGGGCAGACATCAAGGAAGCTAGGTAATCTGTCAGCATATTACTTGAAACATCGGTAATACTTCGAGGTCTAGGTGTACCCCACATGTTAGGGGGGCGGCCGAATACGACTTCATACGGGGACAGACCTGATCTGGAGTGTGCGACCATGCGCATATAGAATAAAGCGACTGGCAGAGCTACTAGCCAGTCCACACCTTTCTCTTTACAAATCTTGGCAATACGGATTTTCAGGGTCTGATTATGTCTCTCTACTAGACCGGCTGCTTCTGGATGGCGTACACAATGGAACTTCCACTGGTACCCTAACAAAAGGGAAACATGTTTCATCAACTCGGATGAGAATGGCTGGCCGTTATCAGAATATACGACTCTAGGGAGTCCATAACGGGGGAAGAACTCACGAACCAACTGTTTGGCAGTGGTCGCGGCTGTGTAATCTGGGACTGGATATGCTTCTGTCCACCTGGACAAAGCGCATACAACTACAAGGACATACTTGAAACCTCGACATCGCTCCATCTGAATATAATCCATTTGGAGGACTTCAAAAGGGTGGTCAGGGGGCTGGAATCCACCTTGTTCCACCGGGACACTTTTACCTGGATTAAACTGGCAACATATCATACAGGTACGGACTTTCTGCTTGGCTGCAGCTCGTAAATGCTTGTTGAACCAAATGTTCTGGATACTGTCTAACATAGCTTTTTCTCCTAAATGTGCTGGACTATGTGCGGTATTGATAATGACTTGAACCATGGAGTCGGGGAGAAACCATGTGGCTCTACCCTTCGTTACCCATCCCTGATCTGTCTGGACCCCTCCTTGTTCGGACCATTTCTTGATTTCATCGGGAGTAGCATGTAACTGGATATCTATGACATCTTGAGTGGGGTCCTTAACTGTCATACATGTAGTCGGATCTGGAGTATGTGTCTGTGTCGGATTAACTGACATGTCTGGAGTCTGTGCTGTAAGCTTGGCTGTGCGATCTGCTAGATCATTACCTTGAGAAATAGTATCAGTAACTTTAGTATGTGCTTTGCACTTCATGATAGCAATAGATGTCGGTAAGTGTATGGCATCTAACAGAGCCTGAATAAGGAGACCATGCTGAATCTTGGTTCCATGAGAAGTCATGAAACCTCTCTCCTGCCAGAGCACTCCAAAGTCGTGTACGACTCCAAATGCGTAACGTGAATCTGTATAAACATTGACTTTCAGGTTCTTGGCGTGTATGCAGGCTTGGGTCAGAGCAACTAGCTCTGCTGCTTGAGCGGACAGGGTGTCAATACGGTGTGTTTCTATAACTTCAGTGTCAGTAGTCACTGCATACGCGGCTACTAGTTCTCCTGTACTTGTTCTCATACATGAACCATCCACATAAAGTGTCAGGTCGGGATCTGGTAATGGAATATCTGTCAGATCTTGTCTTGGCTTTGTCATAATGTTAACTACTTCCACACAGTCGTGTGTGGCAGGATTCGAATTAACTGATGGTAACAGTGTAGCAGGATTTAGAACGTTGCAGCGTCTGATTTCTATATGTGGCTGGAACAGTGTCAGTTCATAACCTGTTAAACGTGCAATTGTCAAGTGCTGAGTTTGTGTTCGGTTTAAAAGAACTTCCACGGAGTGTGGAACTTGTACTGTCAAGGAGTGTCCCAATACTATGGAATCACTTTGTCTGATAGCTAGTGCTGTGGCTGCAACTGACTTGAGGCACGCAGGCAGAGCCTGGGCTACAGGATCTAATGTGCTCGAAAAATAAGCACATGGCTTGTATTGTCCTGCTTGATCTTGTGTGAGAACAGATAATGCTGTACCTTCACGTTCAGTGACGAAAAGTGTAAAAGGCTTACTGTAGTTCGGTGTAGCTAGAACAGGAGCTTGGCATAAAGCTTTCTTTAACTCATTGAAACTAAGTGTATGTTCAGATGTCCAAGGTAGGACAGTCGATACGGCTGCCTCCTGTGTCGTTAACTGTATCAGTGGCTTAGCTAGAAATGCATACTGAGGAATCCATTGTCTGCAGTAAGAAGTAAGGCCGATAAAAGCACGTACCTCCTTCTGGGTCTTGGGCTGAGGAAGACTCGCTATTAACTGGATACGGTCTGATGTCAACTGCCTACCCCTCTTGGACAGCAAGTGGCCTAAATAGATCACTTGCTGGACACAGAATTGAAGCTTCGAAGGGGACACCTTGTGCCCCATCTCGGCAAGGAAATACAAGACTGTAAGTGATGCTCGCTCGCAAGCACGTTCAGAACGGGCAGTGATTAGTAGATCATCGACATACTGGAGCAGGGCAGTGTCAGTTGGCATGTGAATGTTGTCTAGTTGTCTCTTAAGTGCTTGACTGTAAATACTAGGGCTTTCTGTGAAACCTTGAGGAGCTCGTGTGAACGTATAGCTCCTTCCATTTAAACAAAATCCGAAAAGAAACTGGCTGTCTGGATGAATGGGGACACTGAAAAACGCGTTCTTGAGGTCTATGACTGTGAAAAATGAGGCTTCGGAATCAATAGCTGTCAATAGGGAAGAGATATCTGGGACAACTGGGTACTGGGGAATAATACATTTATTGAGTTCTCGAAGGTCAATCACTAATCGATATACTGGGGGTGCATTTGGATCAGTACGTTTCATGACTGGAATGATCGGAGAATTACATACATTGGAGTCAGTTTCTACAACTACTCCTTGAGCGATGAGCTCGTCAATAATTTTGGATAAGGCTGTTACAGCCTCAGGTGGCAATCTGTACTGTCTGATTCGTGGTAACACTACACCTGGTTTGAGAGTCACACGATGGGGTGTGATTTGCATATAACCAACATCAGTTGGACCTTGCGCCCATAGATGCTGTGGAACATTGGACAATCTCGGATCAAAATCTCGTAATACATAGTGACCCTTGAAGTCACGTAGAAACAGTCGTATTCCCTCGGGGGAACAGCAAATAACTGCACCTAATTCTTTCAGTGTCTTAATGCCTAATAAATTTTCTGGACATGACTTCGTAAGTAACAGATCAGTAGTGCGGGACAATGGACCTACTTCTAGAGTGACTGGCTTAGATATCTCGTTTACAATAGGCTTTCCTGAAAATCCAAGGGAAACATTTCTAGAGCCTGAGAGCGGAGCCCCTGGAACTTCGGCGTGACTGATGGTCGTCCTACTTGCCCCTGTATCAATCAGAAACTTTCTGTCTTTCCCTAGTACTTGACTATGAACATAGGGACCCTCTTGATCTACAGGTATCTCGATGAGAGGCAAGCCTACCTCCCTCTCTAGGCTGTTTCATGAATATGGCTTATACTCTGGATACTCTGACTGTGCATACTGGTACATCTGCTGTGTAACATGCTGTGTTGCAGCAATAGGCTGCGGTGCTGGAACTGTCTGTTGTGCATTCTGCGGCTGAGAAGTCTGTGAAACTTGTTCTTGTCTAGGCGGACGTGGTCTTTCTTTAGTCTTACCAGTAGCTATATTGTGTTTCAGAACTGCACACTCGTTTATAAAATGACCTGGCTGTTTACAATAATTGCATGTCCCTTTAACGGGAACTGCAGGATGACTGGCTTGATTCGTACCCCTCTTCTGACTGTCTTGAGGAACAGATCGTGCAACTAGTACTTTCATTTTCGTGTCTTTCATACGTTTTCTTTCATGATCTTGCTCTTCTCTGATTCTATTCTGGTGGTACTGGAGCATCTGTAACATCTGGGACGGGGTACTAGCTTGCCACGTACTTTCGACTTTCAAAACTCGATTCTTAACTTGTGGACTTGAATTCTCGACTAATTTAGTAACAAAAAGATGAGGGTATGACTCGCTACTTGTCTTGAGGCCACTGTTAATAATAAAACACTTTTCAAATCTAGAATAAAAATCACTAGTGTCTTCGTCTGGTTTCTGTTTACAGGCTGAGATTGCATCCCAGTCTTCCTTTTTAGTGGCTAATAATCTTGGCAAAACTTGTATCAATAGTTCTGGTAATTCTTTACATTTCTCTCCAAGACCGGTACCTGGTACTCGTATCTTATCTTCAGCTTCTAGAACTGCCCAATCGATCTTTTTCTCTCCCACCTCCCATTCTTTTTCCTTGAGTTTCTCGTATACCCCTGCGGGCAATAAGACTTTTAACATTTTAATTATATCTGGATACGTGTATTCTCCCATACGGAGCATGTCTTTTAATTCTCGGTGGAACCCTGCTGGATCTTTGTCATGACAGGGAATTAATTTCTTCATCTCTAAGAGTTCCATCTTTGTAATCGGAGTGTAAACAAACACTTGTTGCATTTCACCATCCGTTGTCCTAACTGGGTGTACTTCTCGTAACGGATTCTGTCTATCTATATAAAAGGGTTTACTTTCTGGGGGTGAGACATGAACAAAATGCGAGTTCAAAAACGTACTATATTTGTGGCGCTGTTCTAGAATGACACTAATTAAATCGGTACCTAAACCTTTCCATCTATACTGGAGTAACTCGTTCAGGACATCGTGTAACGGACCTGGATCAGAATGTTGACCCTCATACAGAGTAATGAGGTGCTGGATCATATACATACCCACCAGTCGCTGCTCGGCTGGGGGCAGTTTCAGAAACATTTGTGCCACTATTTCATCTGGAAAAGTGGTAGAATCAGTAATCCATCGGACCGCTGATCGGACTAGTTCTTGTTCATGCATAGTACTTAACTCGCTATAACCGATTCGTGATTTCAGAATGTGATCGGTAGCTTGAAATACTTGTTCTAGAGAACCTTGTTCTGGTGCCGGATGAGGAACAGTTTTCTTGTAGTCTAGACGTGAATGTCGGTCTGGAAATCTACATTTTCCTACATACGCTATTCTGGCGGTATTCTCGTCCTCTACCTCTTCTGTAGAAGAGTCATTTTCTTTCTCGCTTACTTGTGCTGCTTTACGTTGTTCGTGTAACTTTATTATTTCTTTACGGATTTTCTTGTACATACTCTCTATACTACTGATAGTTCTGTGTTTACCCTCGGCTATATTATCACTCCACCTTGTCAGGATTCTCATTTCGGCCGAATCTTTAGTCGGGTAATCTTGTTCTCTTATTAAACAATTAATCAGAAACTTTAATATCATGAGCTGGATTTCAGCTTTCCTTTGAGACATGGCTTCGCCAATACTTTCTGGATCATTCCCTGTACGGATGAAACGATATATTCTGTCTAGATCTTCTTTCATATCCGGTAGGGTGTCCAAATACCCGGTCACCCGTCTTACACGGATGGAATATATAACTGTACTATCATCACCTGCGACTGGATCATAGCGGCATTCAGTAAGGGCTCGTCGGATATCTGCAACGGACTTAAATTTGGGCGTACGCTGTAACGCACATTCATGTAACTCGGCCAACGTTCTACGTTGGTGTGGTGGCGGGGTACCAGGAGGACCTCCTCCTGCGGCCCCTAAACTGGAATCGTCGACTGACACTCTTCGTGCTGGCAGAGTGGGAAATTGTAATGCAGGCTGAACCGGGGGTACCGTAACAGGTACTCCGGTGTCTGGAGGACCAGGAATTGCCTGATTTACAGGGACTGGCGGAACAGGATTTGCATATTCCGGGACTGTGTCGTCCAAATAGGACGAGATGAAAATATCAGCTGCGGTCGGTTTGTGACGTAGCTTGGTCGGAACTAAGGGTGGCGGAAAATTACTGGATGCCTCCGGGGTCGCTTTTGGCAAGCCCTCGGCAAGAAGAGGATACATACCCTTAATAAGGGCATGCCTCTGTCTGTCTGACTGTTCGGTTTTGACTCGTTCACCTATCTCGATTAGTTCCCTTTCTTGGGCTCGTTCTAAGGATTCTCTACTTAGTTCTGACTTTCTGATTTCTTTTTCGGTTCTTTTATGAGATTCTTTGCGCCATAACTCGATGGCATCTTTCTGTGACTGTCTGGCTTTCTTTTTCCATAATGCTTCTTCTACTCGCATGATGCACTCGGCATCCCATGTGCCCGATACGGGCCATCTATACTTTTCTTCTAACTGTTTGGTATACTCTACCCATAAATCTAGATACAATATGGCACTTATGCCATGCTTCTGATACATAAAATGACCTGGACTGTCCCTAGGCGGGACAGGAACTGCTGCTTCTAACAGACCTTTTCTAGTTTTCAACTGACGTAGTTTAGAAAATAACGGCATGACTGGACTGTAATCTAGACACAATACAATACACAATGAACACGATAATTACTCCACATTCATACCACGACATTAAAATACATGAAGAACATTTAAAATAACAGTTCGAACAGAGTACTACCTGGAATACGGAAAACAGAATACATGAATCTTCTCGAGAACAGAACTGACTAGAACAGAAACTAGATGCACTGCCAAAACAGTACGAAACTTACCGGTCTCATAAAGAGACACGTCAGGACCCGCATCCACCGAAGTGGACACTTCGTTTTGGGATCTGTGTACCACCAAACCCCACGGACCAGAGTCAATTAAATTGACCCTGTCTAGATACTACCCCAGCAACGGTACTCACCGGGCAGCAAGAACGGAAGGCCTCGGACTGGACTGGACTGCTTCGACGCCGGACGGACGAACTTCGGACTTCAGTTACGGGTGGGCCTCCGGATACCTCGGACCTTGGACTCTCGGCTTGGGCTCTGGTCGGGACTCGCCGCGTTCCTCCACCGCCTCGTCTGGATGCTGGACCGCCACCTCCGTCTCCTCCGTGGGCCTGAGGGATACTTGAAGCAGAAATATCTGCACGTGCACGGTATGGTTCCGTCACGGCTGCAGAGGGTCAGGGGGCCGGCGTGGCTTCACCGGCGCGTGGGGAAAGGGCAAGTCCCTATTCGGGCGCCATTATGTGGTATATAAATAAATAATACCGGATCTAGGTTTTACTGGACATAGCAATAACAGATAGCTCAATAAATAAGAGTCAAGATTCGAGGTAGTAGGAGTTTGCAGGTTTAATACAGCATAAAGGACAGGAACAGGACAACCTGCACGGGAACAGGATGGCAGCGCTGCCTGGGACAGGATCAAGGGAAAGGAATCGGCGTAAGGGAATGGGTAACATTTAATAACAGTGCACAAGCATATATACTAAAACAGTTGCATTACAATACATATGATAGGCGGAGCAGTGGGTGTGGTCAATAGCAGTCGCGAAAGATAAGGGTGAAAGTAGGTGTAACAAGAGGCGTGTACATAGACATGTGATGTAAACGTAACAGAATATGTCATAAATGGGGCGGAAACATGGAGGGGGCTACCTAAGGAGCCGGGACCTCTAACCTAATGGTGCGCGCAAACTGACAATGACGTGTTACTAGGAGAAGCTGGGGGCTATGAACTCTGTGCTAGGAGCAGAGACTGAAGTCTGGAGAGTCAGGGCGACATGTACCTAAACCCTATCTAGTATCTAATGTTTAGAGGACATGTTGATATAAACTAAGAGTCAGGAGGGGAGAAGCTAACAGACTCTAAGACTGGAGCATGCATTATTCTACATGTAGTGCGTGATGAAGAATATTAAATGACCATTAAATACAGTATTTCTCTTGCATGGAGACGTAAAGGCTAGACGATGACGGAAACTATTGATGCGATTCAGTAGCTTAGGAATGCAGAGAAGGAGGGCTGGACTGATAACTAGAATCATAACATACTCTTGGCAGACTCGTAGGCAGAGCCAGGCCGAGCCGGGCACTGTGAGGCAGGAAGTAAGTGAAGGGTCAGGAATACAGGTGGGGGCTGTATCGTTCCTCAGCGAGGGTTCAGGGGACAGGAGCTGAATCTGGTGTCCAGGCCCTTTTGAGGCCTAGAAACGGGGACTTTACAATGAAATAACGTGCACACTGAGAAACGTGGCAACGTAACTTTACATAGGCCTAATACTCGTAGCTTTCACGAGAACTGGAAACTGGCATACTAGAGATGGACACAACTGTAATTGCGTCTTTAATCAAACATGGAGAATACATATGCATATTAATCATGCACACATAACATAAGATGGGGGACACGTAGGGACACAGAACATGGCAAAATTTACTTTTCCACAACAACATGAGACTATATAAAAGATATATAGACGATATCCTAATTTTTTGGAAAGGGAATCATGCAACATGCATTGAGTTTTGCGAATGGATTAACACCAAGAACAAGCATCTTCAATTTACTCACACCATTTCCGCCACTCAAATACCCTTCCTGGACCTCACAATAAGACTTAATGAAGATGGGGTACTGGACACAACGCTATATAAAAAACCTACAGATAGGAATAGCTTACTCTCGTTCAATAGCTATCACCCCAGAGCATTGAGAGAGAATCTTCCTTTCAGTCAGTTCCTCCGCCTGAGGAGAAACTGCACGACCACACAAGACTTCAAGAAAGAAGCTACCCTTCTGTCTTTGAATCTTAGCAAAAGGCAATACCCTGAAACAACGGTGAAAAAATGCATGAAACGTGCCCGGAACAACAATAGGGCGGGTCTACTAGAACCTATAATAAAGACTCCAGACAACAACATCACGTGTGTCACCACTTTCTCACCCAGATCCACCCTCATAGAGAAAACCATTAATAAACATTGGGGAACACTTGGGGCAGGAGAGTTGTCAATTGCAAAACCACGTTTTGCGTTCAAGAGGTCCAGCAATTTGAAAGATCTACTGATACACACTAGACCACGTACTAAAATCACTAGTACACAGACAAACTTGTGGGGTTTACCGCCTGTGGCAGGCCCTCACCCATGTGGGGTCTGTGCAGTCTGCCCTCAAACATCAACATATAAAGAAATTAAGCTGACAGAGACTTTCACCTGGACATTACGAAAACACACAAATTGTAACACCATCCACTGTATATACCTCCTGATATGCCCCTGCAAACAATTCTATGTAGGAATGACAATGAGAGCAGCAAAAAACAGAATTACGGAGCACAAGAGCAACATCAGGTGTGGTAGAACCACCACTAAGCTATATACCCACTGCCAAGAGAAAAGACATACCCCAGAGAGCATACAGTGGCTGATCCTAGAAGCACATCCTAACATCACACAGTCTGCATTGTTCAGGATAGAACAAAGATGGGTCAATCGCATACAAACAGACGCCCATGGGCTAAACGATGAAATCCCATGGTCCAGTCTAACACACTGATACTGGTCAAGACACTATATCCCCAACAATACCAGATTGACCTTAATAAGTAGGATGAATGCGATATCCATAAAGTATAATTTGACCCGCCTTTTGACTAGATGAGGTCAGGGTATCAGTTCTATTGTCTGCCTTATTTGAACACGTATAGATGACAATGACAGATATTCCTATCTAATATTGATTATGCCCATCAGTCCCTTCCATTTACTCCCAGTGGGTAACACTCATGTCTTTTAACTCCCTCACTTCCCTCAGCAAGATGGCCGCCACTCTTGGTAGCACCCTTGATACCAGTCTACTGCTGACACCAACACGACTATCGGTATCATAAAAATTGGTGACTTCTAAGGCTCTACGTCACCTGACATCTATAGATCAGTGTTGACAACCCATAAGGTTTTTTCGGGATACTCCGGTATTTGCAAGTGGTTCACTCAAACATATTCAGTACCCTTACTACTAACACGGCCGCAAACTTGGTGGCTTTTCCTCTAGGCCCCCCCTCCCCCCATCCCCTGTATTTTTTCTTAATTGTCACAAACGCGAAGAATTTAGTGAGGACTAATCTCCCACAAATTAACTCATATTATTGATATAGTTAATTCCTTTGACTATTGACAGTAATAACACACAGTGACTTTAAAGCTGTCACAGCGTCACAACGGATTATAAACATTAGCGGTTTAATGACCGGCTTTAATTTAAGAACTACCATCATTTAGAGTAACCACTACACTTCAAGATGGCCAACGCATGCACATACACTCTCAGGCGTCTACAGGCCCGACCTTTCCATACACGTAGCCACGCCCCCTTGTTTTGTAGAGCCTTCGCGCCACAACTCCAACCCAGGGGTTCTTATGGTTGCTACCGGAATCACCCTTTACCACCCTGATGAGCGGCGGTTTGGGTAGGTCGTGTAGCGAGGCTCTGCTATGACTAAGGTACGCACGGTCATAGTTATTTTTGGATACCGGGGCTGCAGTTCGGACTGATCCAGGGCAGTACCCCTCACGGAGCGGGGGAACAGGGTGGTGCAACTGAGCGACCGGGGAATCTTGGATTGCCAGCGGAGTGGTCCAGGGATGGCCACATTGGGAAGGACTCTGTTGGCCGGTCTCTTTATGGGTTTGCCTGACCTAGCACCCTCTTCGGGCTTGGTTGGCCCAACGGCGCGGCACTCACCGCGGCCCGCCCCCCCCCCCCCTCGCATAAACTGTATCTGGGGCTGGCTGTGGGATGTTGGGCACGAGTCGGGGACATGAGTATTAGCTCGTCTCCCTGGAGGTACCTTGTGTGACTGCAGAGACATCTGCTACTGGCTGGGGGGCTCCAGGAGAGGCCACTCGTCACCTCCGGCTCGGACGCACAACTTCCACTAACTGTAGGAGGGTGCTGAGTTAGGCACCCCCTGAGGGTGACAATGGGAAAACTTACCTCTGTGTCGCCACCATGTACTATATTGTCTAGGCATGTTACGTTTTTTGGACGCTCCATGAGCTATTGCTGGAACCCCTAGTGGCGTTGGGGGATGGTGCGCTGGAGCAGCCAGACCACCCCAAAGTAGACATGGTTAACTGTACACATTATCAACTCCTGTGTCTGTCTTCTACCTGTACTAGGGACACTACTGTTGCGTGTCTCTACACCGCCGCTTCCAGATGAGGCCTGTCCTAACACCACGTTAGGTGAGTCATAACAAAATAGCCATTGCAATGGTGCTGACACCAAGCACACATGTTTGAGATATCACAAGTTGAGTTGGCTTTTAAGAGTTTAACTTCTGTTTGTGTCTTTTAACTGGCATCTTGCGTTAGCATATCCCGGGGATACTCACTGAGCTAATTCTATGTATCGTATTCACCGCGACATTGTGCTATATGCCAGCTCTGCCATACCTTTTTATTTTTAGAGGTGGCCATTTGTCCCTAGAAGGATTTCCCTAGTTGGACATAACAAGTGGCAAGTATTACTGTAACACTTTCCACCACAATATTGTAGATAGCACACACCAGTTCACCCTTTCACCCGGTCCTGAAGAATCGCCCCAGATCTCTCCAAGGCTACTAGATGGCGAGAAACATGTTGACCACTAGGGAGTAGAGTAGAGGTTCCTTTACATTAATCAGAGGACACATTTCCCTCCCTGTTACATTTTAACCTAGGTAAGGTACCTAATTGAATAAAGTTTCACTAAGGAATCCTTAACCTAATTTTAACTCACGACACTGACATCCACACTAGGCTAGGCCCCTTACCCCCATTGCACCCTTACGGCGGAACAAAAGATCTCTGACAAAGAGCCCTTTTAAGGGTGCCCGTTGGGCATTGCAGCGCCGGCCCAACGAGGAGCAGGCTCAAATGATGAAGCATGACACCTAGCTTGCTGGGTGTGTGAGAGCCCTAGTTCCACAAGGAGGAATTTCCCCCCCTCCTTCCACTTGTTTTCTAGCCCCTGTACAGTCATCACCTTTCTGACACTCTCCGCTAGACAACTCCTGACTAGCAGGAGTTCTGTGACAATCTTGTCACTTAGGAACTACGTACCCTTCTATTGTTGATTATTTCAATGGTAGAGGAAGCACGAGTAAATTGCGCGGTGTGCGTGACGTGCCTGATGGCACTGGTACGTCAGTTTTTGAAACATCCCTGCGTCTGAACCCACGCAGCACGACACAACGCTCCCCAGAGCAGATGGTGTCAACAAAAACACGCTGCTTCTGCCTTTGAAAGAACAGTACACCCTTGATGTGTATATTTCTCTTCGGTTTATGCGCTCCAAAAAAGTGTAAAGGCTAAACTGACTGAAATGGGTATTTTCTCCACAGGCTGGATGTTAAAGACACTAGAGTATGAAGCATGTATATTTACTCTCCATCTCTCAAAACTATTTAGCCACGTGTAACGTTGGTGCTTTAGATCTATTCTTTGACATGGAAGGAATTCATTACGGTTTATGTTGCTGGGGAGAAAATGGCAAGTGCAGTCTAGTCAAAAACACCTGTTTAATTGCAGAAATGCAAGGTTAAACGCACTTAGAGTTTGACAATTCTAAAATATTGGTGTCCATTTTTATTTCTTTCAATGCGATGCAGAAGGATCACAGTTATTAGTATTCATAACCTTTTTAGGTCTCGCGCCTGCGTAGCATTGCGTAGCAATGCTCGCGGCAGCCAGATATTCTGTAGGGGGTTTCAAAATGTACCTAGAAATTGCACATGCTCGTGCAGCTGCTTTTTTTTTGTGTTATGGGATTGGCTTGTGGGTGCGTGTATTTCACAAACAGAGCACACAATAGGCCAAAGGTGGGCGCAGTGCTCCACCGACGGCCTATTGGTGTGTGTTACGACCACCAGCCGTTATGTGGTTTCAATTATCGTGCCCAGACATGCGCGCGATAATTGAAGCCACATGTCTGGCTGTGGCACGCGCGTGCACCACTCCCGGGCTTTTTCTGTTTTTTTTTTATCCATTTCACGGGGTTGCCAGTAAAAGAAAGAACCATTGACATCTTGTTATTTGCTTTCTATGACCTGTAGTCGGAGTCCCTGATTTTATAACGGGATATCCTGGACTGCAGGAGCTATTCACGCGAGGACCTCGGAAACTTGGAGCTGTGCGGACAGCGTCACCTTGTGTATGCTATGTGTGATCCTTCATGCGCTCGAGTATGAAGACCTCCTACAAACATCCTCGTGTTTTCCTTCACTTCACTGCCATGACTGCTAAAACGTGTTTTCCATCAGGCCGCCGGTCTACGGGCCTCATCTGACCCAATTGCTCCATCTGCTCTATTGCTCACGTGCACACTGGATATTGTACACTGCACAGAGCTCCCGTAAGCCTCTCCGACTCGATGCACCATGCAGTTTAAGAAGGGTACATTAAAAGCGCCTACTGCAGATTTACCCGCAGGAGTGTAGGAGGCGCTGCCTGCATGCTGTGGTGTCTGCAGGGTGCAGTGCCTGCATGCTGTGGTGTCTGTAAGGTGCAGTGCCTGGATGCTGTGATGTCTGCAGGGGGCAGTGCGTGGCGACTGCTGAGGCCTGTGCCTGTTGAGGTTGATGCCTGGAGTGTGTAGCGCCTGAATGACTTTATACTGAAATATGTGGTCCCCTCTAGGCCATGCGCTTGGAACTCCCTTTACACTACCCCATCAGAGCATTTCTTCTGCACTGAATGAACCTCCTTTCCTGAGAGAGGAGGGGGTCTGGGTCACTTGTGATTGGCGGCCCTCGGTTGTCACACACTTGTGCCCCCGGCAGCACCCAGTGCGTCCTTGGGCCCCCTTCAGCACTAGGCATTTGCACAGTGAGTATGCATGTGCAGTATAACGCCAAGAGCCGGTGTTTGAGACTTTTCAGCACACGAACCGTGCACAGAGGCCTCGCTGGGAGAGCAGTTAGACACTTTCCAGCACACAATATTGTGTACAGAGATGCAAAGACGCACAGCCTGTGTCACACGCTAAATTCACACAAAAGTGACACCACTGAAGTCATTCCCTCGGTGGGCGCTCTTCTGTAGGGGGCACATGGGCCAGCAGCACCCTGCAGCCAGTAGTCACAGTACACTGCATGGTATTACAGACCCCTGGACCCTTTCCGCAGTGTGCCAAACCCCGAGCTAGCCTCATTCCAGGGGTAGGGGCTTGCATTCATCGCCCTACGCTCAGGAGCCACGCACTTCTGACCAGGTTCCTCTCCACCCAGTGGCGTAACAAACCTTGAGGGGGCCCCCCTGCAGGGTACGGGAAGGGGCCCCCTCCGGACTCAATCTAGAGCTCCCCAGCAGAAGTGCGGTGCTGACGGGGCCCCCTGCAGGGGCCTGTGTTACGCCTCTGTCTCCACCAGTGTGGCAAGTAGGGTAATGCCCTCATGGACCCGGTGGAGTAGTGTCCCTCACCTAAGCAGATTACGTCAGACTGTTTAGCAATGAGCGTTTTTCAGTATTGCGGCATTCTTCTTGGGCTAATAGAGAGGTTGTGTGGTAGAATCGCAGGTGGCGGCCATTTCTTCTTCCAATATGGCAGCCACAGCCGCTCCATAGAGCTTTTGTTTCAGTTTGAACACAGGGGTCTAGACATGCCACCTCAATGTGGGCCTCCAAAAAACGGCCTCCAAGAAACAGCCTGGGTGTCTACCCTGTCAGGAGGAATCCATAAAGGGGGACGGGGGAAGGGGTTCCAGCTCCCACCACAGTGGAGGCCCATGCCTCTGTCACTGCTCGTCAACTCCTTATGTGGAATGATGGGAACTGCTTCTGTATACAATTTAGTATTATATGACATACTACATAGTTACAAAAATATCGTCATTTACAATGCCAGTAGCTCTAACTCTCACAAATGCATTTACTAGAGTTTGAGCTATTGACATTGCAAATGACAATGCCTTTTATTTACTTGTTTTAGTCGTGACTGGACAAGTCCCAGCAGCTGTTGCAATTGTAAGTGGAGTTAATGGCTTAGGGCGAACCGGAAGGAAACTGCGCCTCAACGGTTCCTCAGCATCCTACCGATGCTGGGTCTCGGCGGGCACCCCAGGCTTGTCAGCACCCGCTCATAAGGTACTCCAAGACCACGTTCCCAGTGTGCAAACACCCCTCGAAGATCTGCGTGATGTTATCTGTGAAAAAATGGATCTACGACTAACCAGAACAAGCATCAGCATAGCCAATAGCTCTCGCATTTGAGAGAGTTTGTGGTATTGGCATTGTAAATGACAATGCCTTTTTTTTTTTCAAACCAACACATTAATAAAAGGCATTGTAATCTACAGTGCCAATTGCTCAAACTGTAGTAAATGCAATACCTATTGCATTGCAAATGCTTGTTTTATAAGCCTTTGACCTGCAATTTGCCCATCCCTAAGCACTGTAAGTAACAGGTGGCACAATACCCAATTTAATGTTACCAAAGCTTCTTGGCTCTCAAGGATGGAAAGTTTCGTTTTCCTACTGAAATTCCGCCTTACTACCTACTGGAAGGTCTGATTGAGGTGTTCGGGGTCTGTCCTGCCAGCACCATTACCTTTCTTAAAACGTTATTTTCTGATGCATGTCTACATTGTGCAGCAGTTTCTTGTCACCGCGGACGTTTTCAAAATCTTGTCAGTCATGTTTTATGAACGAAATGGTGTACGTGGTCAGTTTTTTTTAAACTGGATCTTCCTGTCAGGAGCAAAAGAGGGGACAACTGGTCGTATTTGTTGACAGCATAGCCTTCAAAGCCAACGTACATTCCAACATGCCAGAAAGTGCAGCATAATCAGACCTTTCAGTTAATTCTGTGGATGTGTGCTAACCACAGGGGTAGAAGATCGCATGCCACATTTATTCTCTACATATAAGCACGCTAACATGTAGTCCCCCCCCCCCACACACACACACTTCACTATGTAATGGTTGATTAATATTCTTCGCCCTCGTGAACACACACAATTAAACGTTACTACTGCCTACCAGGAATTAAGCATTTAGGCGAGCTCTGTTAAATGCAGAATCGCCTGCACTATTTTAATTGTTTGTGACTGTTATCCCCACACCGACTTCCCAGAGAATGCTGAAAACCACATCCATGTCTCCAGCCCCCACCCACCACAGAGTTTACTCTATTTCCGGAATGCCCATTCTGGTAATTCCTGTATTCATTCTTATTATTGACAGCTGAGCTGGAGGGGCCTTCTGGAGGCCAGGGGGAATGTAACCCTTGGTGACGTCCTGCCCTCCTAAACCAAGGTTCCGGGAAACACATGGAGAACCGTTTTGCACGTTGTAACTGCACACTGCAGGCCGTTGCCCCCCCTCCCTCCCACCACTTTCTCATTGCAGTCCCTAACCCCAACTTCTACTCCATGTACCCTATGAACAAGGGTTAACATCCTAAATTGAGTGTTGCTCGTTGTTATTCACGTAAAGTGTTTACAAAGGCACAATTTCAAAGATTTGAAAGTAATTCCCTAAGAAATCCTTCTGAGAGAACCAGCTCACCATGCCTCCTTTGATAGGGTGACCAGATCTTGAGAACCAAAAACCGGGACATTTGAGAAAAATAGAAGAATGACTACATTTTTTCATCAACAGAATGGAGCAGAATGACAGCTCTCATCAACACAGGATCACAGAAGAGGCATTAATAAAATTTAATTTCTACAACCAACATCAAACCTATCAATTAAATTGCTTACTTATAACTGCAGCTAACTAGCACAGCTAGTGCCTCTCACTGTTTTCAGTTGACCCCCTCTAAAAACCGGGACAAGAGCCAAAATTACTGAAACCTGCCTGGACAGCTGATGAAAAACCAGGACTGTCAGGGCAAATCCGGAACGTCTGGTCACCCTATCCTTTGAACAATACCAATGATTGTGGCTAAATGTGCTCCTAAATGAACTCTTTGCCACTACATTAATTCCTAGCTCTTAACACAGATGGCTCAGACCAACTCAGCTTTCAAGGGCAGCAGCACTTTGTTCATAGTTCTCCCCGACCACTACTGCAATGCTGCCTACACCTCTTGCATGGTGCAATGATAAAAAAATAGAAAACTGGAAGGGACGATGATATTCCTTATTTGTATGGCAGCAGGTTTGAAAAACCCTATTGAAGCCTATTTAGTAAATACCTCATTTGTAATTATATGTGCTGATCATTTTAGTTATTTTCCATCTCTGTGTTCCAAAATATTTAATATGTTCATCAGCCCAACTCTAAATGGTTGCTGGAGATCCAGTCGGCACGACGGCCCAACTCATCGTAGTTGCTGAAGACCCAGTCAGCGCAACTGCCCAACTCATCATGGTTGCCAGGGACCCAATGCAGCATAGCAGCCCAACTCACAATAGTTACCAATGATTCACTCCAACACAGCAGCATAACCCATGACGGTTGCCGATGACCAATACAGCAATACGGTACAGCAATACAACTTACGACATTTGCTGATGACACAATCCGGCAAAGCAGCCCAACTCATGATGCTTGCTGATAGCTCACTCTGGCTCATACATGCTGTTCATACAGTGCTTTTTAGGTCTCGCCTACGCAGAGCGCTTGCGCTGAATAGGAGGACCTTTAGCCGTCGTTCTGCACTTTTCCGAAGCACATACTCATGCTTGTGGCGGTATTCACCTTTTGGGAGCGAGCAGGGGCACGCCACAAGCACGAGTATGTGCTTCAAAAAAGAGCAGATAGCTCTCAAGTGCCCATGCGCCTCTCTCCTTGCCCACATGTTATTTTTACTTGTTACAATTGGCTTTCCTCTTTTGTTTGATTTTCTTTTGCAGTTTGGAAATGGAAAGATGTTATAATGTGCTTTGCATTTCAGCTCCTTAAACTTGTTAACCCATATCATTCAGAATCCTTTGTAGGTATTCTTCATGCTCTGGTTGGAACGCAGCAATTCTTTCCTTCTCCGGATACTGATGAGATCTAAGCACCTGGCCGTCTCACTCTAGAGTTTCTACGCCTTCCTGGGCCTTCTGGTATTTTTTATCAATAAAGCCCTTCGCCTTCTTGACCTGCTGGGTGTAATTGGTACATTCTTTCAAAACAAAATGATGTTCCTGTCTAGTGAACATCATATATTCGAGCTGTCAACTTGTCGTCATAAGGAGAACCTTCGGCCAGTCCTGATTTTCAGTCATCTTGTCCACCATGACTCCTAGGATTTGCAGACTGAATTCAGTATTATGGGAATTCATACTCAAGCCTTCGAAGTTAACTTGAAAACACCGAATTTGTAGCTGCTGCGGTCTACTAACTCTACAACAATGAACTGGAGTGGCGGTACACACACGCGATTCAGACCAAGACCTAGCCTATTACATTAAAGGATGTAGTTCTCTAGTACGAGGCCTTGAAACAACACTCCCTCCTTGCACATCTCACCGTCTCCAGGACGACGGCCTTGCTTGATCCTGATGGTTGCTTTTTGAAGAGCCTCCCCAAAATACTTTGACAGCAAGCTGTTGTGCACTGTGCAGAACCACTGAAAGTATAAGGGCTAGCAATTAAATCTGCAATAATTCCTCCGCTCCTGGGGTGGCAGGATCTTTGCAATGCAACTGTAATTCTGTTAGCCCTGCATCTGCATGCATTCTTTAGCATTCTGCAGCTACAGCCAGGCCACGCCTAACTTCTTTCTGGGGGAGTCAGGATAGAGGCTGTGTCATGGCGGCCGGCAGCAGCATTACCCATTCGGATGCTTCCGAATTTTATGTGCAGGAACCCCAACACCACTCAGACATCTCTGACCCCGACCTTCAATCCGAGCAGAGCTGAGACACGTGGCGGACACAAGAGAGGTGGGATCGGAACTCCTGGACATCCTGCATTTTGCTAACTGCATCGACTCCCTGTGCATTGGGGTACGAGAAGCCCCAGACCCGAGCACCAATTGCACCAAAGCTCAGGCCTCCACACTCCACGAGTGTCCCGTGGGGCCCGCTCATGCATTTCAGCTTGACGCGTCTTCCCGGTTCCTAGTCTGTTGAATAGTGAGCCCCCTGAAGGCTTTCTTTCACATCTAACTTGCTTTTCTGGTTTCTCCAGGCTTGCGCCAACTTCTCTACAAAGAAGAAAGAAGAAGTTCCTCAGACCTTGCTGGTCTGCACCAAAGCCATTCTTGACATCCTGCGTGGGTTGCGTTTGCCAAGGCTTGTTGGGTACAGTCCGGATACAGAAACCACAGTCAACTAGATCCTTTGTGGGACAGCAAAATCCAGCTCCTGGTTGTTGTCGACACCTCCTGGTTCTCGTGGCTGAAGAAACAAACTTCACATCTTCACCTGAAATCCCCCGACATCGCCTGGTTCCTTCCTGGTTCCATCCTGGTCACTGGCAAGTGACCCAGACTCTGTCCCTTCTGCTTTCAGGTTCTACAGATCTTCAATCCACCCTTGGATCCACCCGGACACTTTTCCTCTGCAGCACTTCATTGCAGCTCTCCATTGAAAACGAAGACGAAACCCGACACGAAAAGACACCTATGCACCCGGCTTCCTTGGGCGAGGTAATACAAGTACTCCGGTGCTCCCGTGGGTCTTGACTCTCGAAGTGTCCTAGTTTAAAAGGGTTTCATCGTAGTCCATCCGGAAGTGTCCTTAAATTGTATATTTTTTACTTCTACGTTTCCCATAAAAAGTCAATGGTAACCCGCGTCTGTGTTTAGACACTGCACATGTCTCCCGTGGGCCTCCTACTTCCTAACCTTTGGTTGTTTAGGGTAGCCCCAGCGATTCCACAGGCCCCAGGCCTGCTTTCTAGTTCTCTCGTGGTTCTTATACCACTATTTTAGTATATGGTTTGTGAGGCCCCTAGGGCATAACGTATACTGTGCAACTTATCGTATATTAACTCAGTGACTTGTATTGTAGTTTTTACCTCTGACCTCATAAAGTGTGCAGAGGGGTTGTGTTTAGAATAAATACATATATATTTGATATATACCTTGTGTGGTGTCCTTTCATTTGGTACTCAAGGGATTATAATTGGTAAAACAACTTGCTTAATATGCTCTCTGAAGTCTTAGCCTGATGACTGCTGGTCCATGCTACCACTAGGATAGCTTTCTATAAGGTTGATTTTACAACCACCATCAATAAGGGTCGATTAGACTGGTGCAAGGTGCCCACTAGAACTAGTGGACATTATATGCCAGACTAACTTCTCACATTGGTGTGCAGTGGATGGGATAAGAGCTTGCATTGTTTTACCAAATAATCTTGAGAATATCATTTGAAAGATCATTTCAAGGTACCTGTAGGTACATATGAATCAAGTCTTATATACATAAGTTCTACTGAACTTAGCAGTTGTAGGTGGTAAGGGCTTAGCACACCCTGACTACAACTCCTAGAGAGGTTCTAGTAGGAAAAATTTAGTGTAGGTAGGTGCACACACCACACCACAGTAGCCATGTCCTTAGAATCAGGCCTAGTGGGCCTCTGCCGGAAGACAACCCAAGGTTGCCTTCTAAGTATGACGCATTCTCTTTTCAAGAGTTGAGAAGCTTGTGTGTGGTCAGAAAAGTTAAGACAAGGACATAGTCCAACCTTTAACCACCCGGTAGATATCTTAGTGGCACATGATCTAGAGAACGCATTAGACCCAGGTAGCCAAGGTAGTAGAGAGGGGGGTCATCCCTCCTCAGAAGAGAATCCTAATGAGTATGTCCCACTGGTCTCTGAAGATGATGAGGATGTAGATCAGGATGAGGTTGATGAACCTAACCTGAACCCAGGACTACCTGAGGGTGGGTATGGCCTAGGAAGGCCTCCCCCATTCCTCCACGTATGCCTAATGGTGTGCCTAGAAGGCCCAGATCCCTTTCCAGTGGATCTGAACATTCTGACTCATCAGTAGGGTCCAATGCCTCTGCTCAAAGGAGAATGACTTCCCCTCAGTGAAGAGAGCATGAAGCTATTATGAGAGAAGTCAAGCTGAGGATCAAGATACAAGAAATTGCCCTTGCCAAAGAGACCCTGGCTCTTGAAAGAGAGAAGAAATTGAGTGGGCTGGAGCCCATTGGTGGCAGCAACAACCCTAGTGGTAGGGAAAGGTCTCATGACCATTCAAACCTAAAAAAGACTGTCCCTCCCTATCAGATTGGGGATGACATCCACAAGTGGATAACTGCTTTGGAGAGGGCCTGCAAAGTACAGAAGGTACCCAAGGCTCAGTGGGCAGCAATCTTGTGGCTCTCCTCTGCAGACAAAGGTAGAGATAAGCTCCTCACTGTCAGAGAAGAGGATGCTGACAACTATACAGTTCTGAATAGTGCTCTGATAGATGGGTTTGGCTTAACCACTGAGTAGTATAGGTTGCTGTTCAGAGACACACAGAACACACACACAGACTCAGGACTGGACTGGTTTTGTAGATTGTGATACTAAGGCTCTGGAGGGCTGGTTACTGGGCAGCAAGGTACAAGACTTCACATGATTTTATAATTTGATTATGAGGGAGCATATCCTTAATAATTGTCAAAACCAGCTTCTACACCAGCACCTGGTGGACTCTGATCTGACCTCTCCCCAAGAATCGGGAAAGAAGGCAGACAAATGGGTCAGAACCAGGGTGAGGCCTAAAATCAGAGTGGTGACCAGAAGAAAGATTCTACCAAACCACAAGAGAAAGGTGGGGATAAATCTAAAGATAAATCCACAACAGGGCCCCAAAAATCCTCTGAGGGGGGTGGGTCCCAAACTCCTTCCTCTAATGTTAAGAAACCTTATTGCCATGCATGTAAGCAACCTGGCCACTTGAAAACTGACAGCAGTTGCCTAAAAGCCAACAATAAGGAAAATATTCCTCCAAGTAATATTCCAACACCTCCTGTTACTACTAGTAGTAATCTCCCAGGTGGTGGGAGTGCCCCCAAAACGTTGGTTGGGTATTCTTGGGGAACTCAGGTGGACTCTAGCCTAACCAGGCCCCCTAAAACAGCAACTCTAGTCTGTGATGGTGGCATGGGGTGTGCCAACTTCACTGCTTGTTCCAATACCTTGGGCAAGTACAGACAGGAGCCCCACATAAATGGTCAGACAGCTGTGGCCTATAGGGACACGGGGGCTAGTATCACCATGGTGACAGAGAAACCAGTGCGCTCAGAACAGCTTTTACCTGGGTTCACATACCAGGTGACCAATATTGATGGAGTCAGGTCAGATCATGCCATGGCAAATAATAAATCCCAGCTGGGGAGGTGTCACTGGCCCAAAGAGAGTGGCAGTGTCTACAAACATGCCTGTAGATTGTTTACTGGGCAATGATCTTGAGATCTCAGCCTGGGCAGAGATAGAAAAAGAAACCCATTCCAAAATGGTAGGCCTTCCTGCAGGGCTGTGATGGCCACAGCCCAAACCCAGACACATTTTTGTGTTGTGAAGCCTGAAACTATGGATCAGTCCACTCAGACAGAGAGCATTGCGGAGGAAGAAAAGTCTCCCTCCCACCAGACTTTAGGTGAGGGTCAGCCTCCTCAGGGAGCCCCTGATGTCAGTGGACCCTTGCAAGGTGGTGCCCAGTCTGGAGCAGGTAACCTGCCCCTCTCTACCCTGCCTCAATCAGCCCAGGGCTGTAGAGGTCAGGGAGGTCAGTGGACCCCAAAGGGCCCCCTGTCTAGAGGAACCCCCCCCCATCAGCAGATTAGGGGCACCCAGTCTAGTAGCCCTAGCCAAGTGAACATTCCTCAATCCTCTGAGGGATCTCCCTTACCCTTGTGTAGGAACCTCCCCCAGATGGGCTCCGTTGGACACAGGCACACCTGGGAGCCGGTGGTCCCAAAACTGGCCTGTCCCTCCAGTGGTCCAACCAAAGGGACCAAACCTCCAGCTGTAGGTAGCCAAAGGTTGACCCTGAGACCATAGTACAACTCAGTCATGGAAAGAAAGGCATGCATGGTGGATAGTGATTGGAGGAAGCTGAGCCCAACCTTAGTGGAGCCTCACTTCTGTACTCCATCCCAGCACTAGCATTTTACTTTGCCAAAACACCCCATAGGTAGAGATTCCCTATGGTGGAGACCCTCTGATACCCTTAGGGTGAGGGATTGTTTAGTGGACCATAAGACAGGGGATAACCATGCTAGTGCAGGTACTTCCTTATATGGCCACTTAGTCAATATAGGCTTACCAGGACAAGCCTTATCTCCTTTCGTTTGGGGGACGGGGTGTGTGAAGGAAGGTGGGTATCTGACTATATGAATAGCCCCGCTTTTTTCCTGGTGTTTTGCTGGTTTCCGACTTAGTTGGCCTAGGACCCTGCTATTCAGGGCCCCAGTCTATCTGCTTTTCTCTATAAAATGGACTCCATGTACTTTAGGTAGATACCAGATTGGTTACTGGGTCACCCTTGTGAGCCCCTGTATAGAGTACCATAGGTACCCAGGGTATAGGTGCACCTTAGGGGCTACAGCATGTATTGTGCCACCCCTGGTTTGACTTCCAAACTGACGCCACAGGTCTGTTCACACAGCCTGGGTAAGGTGGTGTAATCACGCCTTACTTAGATATAGTATACCTATATCTATATATATAGACTCATGTACACCTATAAGTCACTCCTATGGCAGGCCTTAACAATCCTGGAGGCAGAGTGCTTGGTTTTATGTGAGAGGGTGCCCTAGCATGAGCCGAGCCCCTCTGCAGCTTTCGGAACTATCTCCTTATAGCTGTTCTATGATATAGCCATACCATATACTCTTAAGTGCTTTATAATCCTCGCGGTTAATGCTAACTTTGGTTTGGCTTTATCAAAACATGTCGTGTAAGGTGTCAAACACTTTGGAATACTACCCCCCACCCCCCCACCAGTCCTGGTGGCGGGGGTAGCATTCCACCCTTCTAGAGGGAGAAGACATGTAGTTACTCTTTTACCCGGTTAAAGTTAACAGAGCCTCAGCATCACAAAATGGATGCTGCTGCCACAGACACCTCCTGTTGCTGGACGAAACTCTGGCAGGGGAGGCCTGACAATAGGTTTCCTGTCCAGGGAAGTGCCAGCACCTGCCCAGACAGGCTTATGTGTATTGGGGCAGGGAGGGCTGCATTCAGTGAATGCTTTCCAGACACTGCCTGGGGCACACAAGGTGCTCCATGCATTTCCCAGTTCAAACTGGTTGCTGTGACACTCTGCCCCAGCTCTGGCGTGAAACTGGACAAAGGGAAAGGGGTGTAACACCCCCTTCCCAGGTCCACCCATAGGAGGGACCTTAAGGGTAGTCCAGCCCCTAAACTCAGTATAAGCTTAGGAGCTGTGTCCCTAGGAATTTATGTTACCCTGGACGAAACTTTGAAACATAAATTCTGGACCTTCGACATTCCATTTCGACTGGAAGACGGAAGACATCTCCCTTGTCGTCAAGGAGTGACCACCCTGTTCAAACAGGCACCAACAGCAACTTTGCCGGTCTTCATTTTCAAGGCCCCCGCCGGATCCAGAAGAATCTGCGACACAGGACATGGACTTCCAGACATCTCTGACCCCGACCTTCAATCCCAGCAAAGCTGAGACCCGTGGCTGACAAGACAGACGTAGGACCGGAACTCCTGGACATCCTGCATTTTGCTAACTGCATCAACTCCCGAGGTGTCTCGCAGTTGTGCATTGGGTTACAAGAAGCCCCAGACCCGAGCACCATTTGCACTGAAGCTCAGGCCTCCACACTCCATGAGTGTCCTGTGGGGCCCGCTCTTGCCTTTCAGCTCGACACGTCTTCCCGGTTCCTAGTCCGTTGGCAAGTGAGCCCCCTGAAGACTTTCTTTTAGATGTAACTTGCTTTCCTGGTTGCTCTAGGCTTGCTCGAACTTCCCTACAAAGGAGAAATACCTCAGACCTTGCTGGTCTTCACCGAAGCCATTCTTGACATCCTGCGTGGGTTGCGTTTGCCAAGATTTGTTGGGTCCAGTCCAGATACTGACACCACAGTCAACTAGATCCTTTGTGGGACAGCTCAAATCCAGCTCCTGGTTGTCGTCGACACCTCCTGGTTGTTGTGGCTGAAGAGACAAACTTATTCCCAATGTGGTCTACCAACCACTAAGGACGCTCTCCTTTCATATGAAACACAAGAGTTTCTTCACTCACTCATTCTGTTTAGTTGATATTTTGTCGTACTATATATTCATGAAACTGTATCCGATTCATTGTTCATAAAAATTATTTTAATGGTTCATTTCTTTTTATGGTAGTTCATAAGTATTACCAAAAATCCATTACATTCATGAAAATTCAGCAGTTTATATTATGCCCAATGCATTTCGGATTAAGGAGAGCTAACCCTTCGTCAGGGGCCTGTCAAAAAATAACAAGAAAACAAATAGGACCTTAACATTTAGCACAGTACGAATATGTCAAAGTATTTAACATGATAGCAAGGAAAACATAAAGTCGTGCTTCAAGACGATAATGTGTTGTATTCGGGGCTGTTAAAGAGAACTGGAGAGGACTGGCGGAATATTAAGCGCAAAAATGAAGTGCTTGGTAAAGAAATGACTAACGGTCCGGCCAGTGGAGGTGAAAATGACATGCAATATCAAAAACTGGTGATCAGTTTTCAAACGAAGACTGAACAAAGCATGCAATGCTGTGCTAACGGACAAGATGTGCACAAATAAACATTAAGTGCGCTGACTAAAAAAATATAAAACTAATACGCGGGCTCTGTAGCGAACTTACAAGCAACTGCAGAATCTCTTGGATCAAATCCGGGTCACGTGGGTGGTCACGGGACCACCAGTGAAGCTTATAGGATGTATCAACGGTCACGTGATGGCGTACCAAAAGGAGCGTACGCGTACTAAAAGAAATATTGAATATTACTGCTAAACGATTTTTCTAGGAACCATGCAAATATAAGCATTGCAGGCAAATAATAACAGTCGGAAACAGACTTAATAACATGTCAATACCGGCGGTGGCCGTGGTGACTCAAAACCTTAATCAGTTATTGGGTGAAGTTCCGACCACATGTCTAGTGGAGACATGCTCACGGAATGAGGAATAATAAAGTTGCAGTGAAAGAGACGTGGATAATTAAACTGGAGTATTCGAAGTACGTGGAAGTGCAAGTTTTCGAGTAACATACATCATGTGCAAAATATACAGCAATGTGCTAACATGTGGCACAATAATATGAGTAATGCGTTACTAGAAAAACAATCATAACTAATGTAGTGACATAACAGTAAACACGGAATCCGGTGTGTAAAGATAAATATAAATGAACAATACAAATGGGTGGTGTAAATACTGGCTGGATTGTGTATAGGTTGTTACAATTTACTGGATAGTGGGGGAAGAAGGGGCGTTATGCCATAGCTGTGGGACAGTCATTATTACTCATAGAAAACATGATAGTTCAATTCTGTCATTCATTCCGGTTGGATGAAGAGAGTGTAACCTTTTAATCCAAAAGTATTCGGCTTGAAGTCTTTGTTTTACTGGATCCATGTCACAGTGTTGTGGGAGTATCTCGAGTATCGTAAATCTTAGTTGTGAGATTTGGTGTTTAGCTTCTAGCCAATGCATAGCTATAGTAGATTTGTTGTTCATATTGCGTATGTTACTCTTATGTTCAGTCATTCTAATTTTGACTTTACGTTCAGTTTGTCCTACGTATATCTTGCCGCACGGGCATTTGATCGCGTAAATGACGTTTTTAGAGTCACATGTTCCTGTGTAATGTAAGTTTATTTTGTGGCCTTTTGTAGGGTGCATGAATATGTTTCCGGTTATAGCGTTGTTGCAGTGAATGCAATTGTGACATTTTGCCATCCTTTTGTGTACACGTTTAGGTTGACTTTTTTCTGAAAGGATCTCTTAAGTTTCCTGATCTTTTAAATGCAAAGGTCACGTGTTCGCTATATAGATTCTGTAGGTCCGGTTCAGCTTGAATTAAAGACCAGTGACGATTGATGGCTTTTTTGATCTTCTGTGAATCAGTGGAAAATTTGAGTACACACACTGTTTTTTGCTCTGTGGATTGTGTAGCAGGTTTCAGAAGGCTTGACCTTGGTAATTTAGCTACTCTTTTTAAGGATTCTTCCAAGATTTCTTTAGGATATCCTCTTGTTAAATACTGATCTTTTTGCTCAAGGAGTGAATCTTTCAAGATATTCTCATCGGAAATTTTTCGTTTGAGACAAATGAATTGTGAAGTCGGTAGATGTCTTTTGAGGGTTTCAGGATGAAAACTCTGAAAGAATAAGCTTGAATTCCGATCTGTAACTTTTTTAAAGACTTTAGTTTGAATCTGTTGATTAGCTAGGGTGACTTGCACATCCAGAAAAGATATGGTTTCCTCATGTATAGTATGGGTGAACTTAATGCGAGGATTTATTGCGTTCAATGAGGACAAGTTACAGATGAGTTGATCTTTTTGGCCTCTCTATATTAAAAATATGTCACCGATATACCTCTTAAAGATGACCAGATTGGGTATCCAGTCATTATTGTTCAAGATGTGATCATTCTCGAATTTAGTCATAAATAAATTCGCATACGAGGGGGCCCCCCCCGAAACCCATAGAGGTACCGTTACATTGGTTGTAGAACTTGTTTTTCCATACAAAATAACTATGGAATAATGAGAAATGCATGAGTTCAATGAGGAATATTCTGTTGGCTTCACAGCCTTCTTCTCTTAAAAGGTTCCATTCCAGAGCATCTAGGCCTTCATTGTGTGGGATTGAGGTGTAAAGCGATACAACATCCACTGTACATAGCCAGTACTTTTGTTGCCATCAAGTTTAATGGTTCTCAGTAGATTAAGAAATGCTGTGGTGTCTTTTATATAAGTTGAACTTTTTTGAACGATGGGCTGTAAGTAACAGTCAACACATTTGCCAATATTCTCTGATATTGACCCACAAGCTGAAACAATGGGTCTGAACGGTGGTTTCAATGGATTTTTATGTATCTTTGGCAACATATAGAGTTTAGGTCGCCGTGGATATTTTGTTTCCAAGAATTTGTAGGTTTTCTCGTCAATCCATTTCATGGTCAAAGCGTACTCAAGGATTGATGTCAGAATTTTTTGATACTCCTCTGTTGGATCTGAATCAAGTGGAATATAGATGTTCTCTGAGAACATCTATATTCCACTTGATTCAGATCCAACATGGAATATAGATGTTCTCAGAGAACATCTATATTCCACTTGATTCAGATCCAACAGAGGAGTATCAAAAAATTCTGACATCAATCCTTGAGTACGCTTTGACCATGAAATGGATTGACGAGAAAACCTACAAATTCTTGGAAACAAAATATCCACGGCGACCTAAACTCTATATGTTGCCAAAGATACATAAAAATCCATTGAAACCACCGTTCAGACCCATTGTTTCAGCTTGTGGGTCAATATCAGAGAATATTGGCAAATGTGTTGACTGTTACTTACAGCCCATCGTTCAAAAAGTTCAACTTATATAAAAGACACCACAGCGTTTCTCAATCTACTGAGAACCATTCAACTTGATGGCAACACAAAGTACTGGCTATGTACAGTGGATGTTGTATCGCTTTACACCTCAATCTCACACAATGAAGGCCTAGATGCTCTGGAATGGAACCTTTTAAGAGAAGAAGACTGCGAAGCCAACAGAATATTCCTCATTGAACTCATGCATTTCTCATTATTCCATAGTTATTTTGTATGGAAAAACAAGTTCTACAACCAATGTAACGGTACCTCTATGGGTTTCCGGGGGGGCCCCCTCGTATGCGACTTTATTTATGACTAAATTCGAGAATGATCACATCTTGAACAATAATGACTGGATACCCAATCTGGTCATCTTTAAGAGGTATATCGATTACATATTTTTTATATGGAGAGGCCAAAAAGATCATCTCATCTGTAACTTGTCCTCATTGAACGCAATAAATCCTCGCATTAAGTTCACCCATACTATACATGAGGAAACCATATCTTTTCTGGATGTGCAAGTCACCCTAGCTAATCAACAGATTCAAACTAAAGTCTTCAAAAAAGTTACAGATCGGAATTCAAGCTTACTCTTTCAGAGTTTTCATCCTGAAACCCTCAAAAGACATCTACCGACTTCACAATTCATTCGTCTCAAACAAATCATTTCCGATGAGAATATCTTGAAAGATTCACTCCTTGAGCAAAAAGATCAGTATTTAACAAGAGGATATCCTAAAGAAATCTTGGAAGAATCCTTAAAAAGAGTAGCTAAATTACCAAGGTCAAGCCTGCTGAAACCTGCTACACAATCTACAGGGCAAAAAACAGCGTGGGTACTCAAATTTTCCACTTAACACACAGAAGATCAAAAAAGCCATCAACAGTCACTGGTCTTTAATTCAAGCTGAACCGGACCTACAGAATCTATATAGCGAACACGTGACCTTTGAATTTAAAAGATCAAAAAACTTAAAAGAGATCCTTTCAGAAAAAAGTCAACCTAAACTTGTACACAAAGGGATGGCAAAATGTCACAATTGCATTCACTGCAACAACGCTATAACCGGAAACATATTTATGCACCCTACAAAAGGCCACAAAATAAACTTACATTACACCGGAACATGTGACTCTAAAAACGTCATTTACGCGATCAAATGCCCGTGCGGCAAGATAGGTAGGACAAACTGAACGTAAATTCAAAATTAGAATGACTGAACATAAGAGTAACATACACAATATGAACAACAAATCTACTATAGCTATGCATTGGCTAGAAGCTAAACACAAAATCTCACAACTAAGATTTACGATACTAGAGATACTCCCACAACACTGTGACATGGATCCAGTAAAACAAAGACTTCAAGCCGAATACTTTTGGATTAAAAAGTTACACTCTCTTCATCCAACCGGAATGAATGACAGAATTGAACTATCGTGTTTTCTATGAGTAATAATGACTGTCCCACAGCTATGGCATAACGGCCCTTCTTCCCCCACTATCCAGTAAATTGTAACAACCTATACACAATCCAGCCAGTATTTACACCACCCATTTGTATTGTTCATTTATATTTATCTTTACACACCGGATTCTGTGTTTACTGTTATGTCACTACATTAGTTATGATTGTTTTTCTAGTAACGCATTACTCATATTATTGTGCCACATGTTAGCACATTGCTGTATATTTTGCACATGATGTATGTTACTCGAAAACTTGCACTTCCACGTACTTCGAATACTCCAGTTTAATTATCCACGTCTCTTTCACTGCAACTTTATAATTCCTCATTCCGTGAGCATGTCTCCACTAGACATGTGGTCGGAACTTCACCCAATCACTGATTAAGGTTTTGAGTTACCACGGCCACCGCCGGTATTGACATGTTATTAAGTCTGTTTATGACTGTTATTATTTGCCTGCAATGCTTATATTTGCATGGTTCCTAGAAAAATCGTTTAGCAGTAATATTCAATATTTATTTTAGTTCGCCTACGTTCCTTTTGGTACGCCATCACGTGACCGTTGATACATCCTATAAGCTTCACTGGTGGTCCCGTGACCACCCACGTGACCCGGATTTGATCCAAGAGATTCTGCAGTTGCTTGTAAGTTCGCTACCGAGCCCACGTATTAGTTTTATCATTTTTTAGTCCGCGCACTTAATGTTTATTTGTGCACATCTTGTCTGTTAGCACAGCATTGCATGCTTTGTTCAGTCTTCGTTTGAATACCGATCACCCGTTTTTGATATTGCACGTCATTTTCACCTCCACTGGCAGGACCGTTAGTTATTTCTTTACCAAACATTTCATTTTTGCGCTTAATATTCCGCCAGTCCTCTCCAGTTCTCTTTAACAGCCCCGAATACAACACATTATCGTCTTGCAGCACGACTTTATGTTTTCCTTGCTATCATGTTAAATACTTTGACATATTCGTACTGTGCTAAATGTTAAGGTCCTGTTTGTTTTCTTGTTATTTTTTGACAGGCCCCTGACGAAGGGTTAGCTCTCCTTAACCCGAAATGCATTGGGCATAATATAAACTGCTGAATTTTCATGAATGTAATGGATTTTTGGTAATACTTATGAACTACCATAAAAAGAAATGAACCATTAAAAGAACTTTTATGAACAATGAATCGGATACAGTTTCATGAATATATAGTACGACAAAATATCAACTAAACAGAATGAGTGAGTGAAGAAACTCTTGTGTTTCATATGAAAGGAGCGCGTCCTTAGTGGTTGGTAGACCACATTGGGAATCAGTCTATGAAAAGGCACTGCCTGACACAGTGCGACAAGGATAGCACCACTAAGAATTGAATCAACCAATTAATATTCAGGTGTGCACGAAGATAACATTGAAGTGAAGAGACAAACTTCACATCTTCACCTGAAATCATCCGACATCGCCTGGTTCCTTCCTGGTTCCATGCTGGTCACTGGCAAGTGACCCAGACTCGGTCCCTTCTGCTTTCAGGTTCTACAGATCTTCGATCCACCCTTGGATCCACCCGGACACTTTTCCTCTGGTTGCCTGCAGCACTTCTTTGCAGCTCTCCATTGAAAATGACAACGAAACCCGACACGAAAAGACACCTATGCACCCGGCTTCCCTGGGTGAGGTAACACGAGTACTCCGGTGCTCCCGTGGGTCTTGACTCTCGAAGTGTCCTAGTTTACAAGGGTTCCTTTGTAGTCCATCCGGAAGTGTTCTTAAATTGTATATGTGTAACTTCTACGTTTCTCATAGAAAGTCAATGGTAACCCGTGTCTGTGTTTAGACACTGCACGCTTCTCCCGTGGGCCTCCTACTTCCTAACCTTTGGTTGTTTAGAGTAGCCCCAGCGATTCCACAGGCCCCAGGCCTGCTTTCTAATTCTCTCGTGGTTCTAATACCACTATTTTAGTATATGGTTTGTGAGGGCCCCTAGGGCATAACGTATACTGTGCAACTTATCGTATATTAACTCAGTGACTTGTATTGTATTTTTACCTCTGACCTCATAAAGAGTGCAGAGGGGTTGTGTTTAGAATAAATACATATATATGCGATATATACCTTGTGTGGTGTCCTTTCATTTGGTACTCAAGGGATTATAATTGGTAAAACAACTTGCTTAATACGCTCTGTGACGTCTTAGCCTGATGACTGCTGGTCAATGCTACCACTAGGATAGCTTTCTATAAGGTTGACTTTACAACCACCATCAATAAGGGTCAATCAGACTGGTGCAAGGTGCCCACTAGAATTAGTGGACATCATATGCCAGGCTACCTTCTCACACGAAGTATTTACTGAAACCGAAACCTTATCTTTAAAAGAACAATTCCAGCTGAAACAAACCTGCACGTGGGAATACAAAGTGTCATTGTAATATTTAATTTACCTTTGAAGTCTACAGCGTATTGCAAACTGTAAGTGTGCTGGCTCCTGCTCTTGTGGGTGCCTTTTTTTTACATAATAAGTCTAAATACCTTTGTCACTGTCAGATAGCTCAGGTTTTCAATTTCTTTCATTTCAATGGTAGATGTCAAAAAAAAAGAGGGAAAATTCTATTTTAAGGGGAGGGCTTTTGTGTAGGTCCTGCGTACATGCCCGGTCATTAATCAACAATAGAAGGGTACGTAGTTCCTAAGTGACAAGATTGTCACAGAACTCCTGCTAGTCAGGAGTTGTCTAGCGGAGAGTATCAGAAAGGTGATGACTGTACAGGGGCTAGAAAACAAGTGGAAAGAGGGGGGGAAATTCCTCCTTGTGGAACTAGGGCTCTCACACACCCAGCAAGATAGGTGTCATGCTTCATCATTTGAGCCTGCTCCTCGTTGGGCCGGCGCTGCAATGCCCAATGGGCACCCTTAAAGGGGCTCTTTGTCGGAGATCTTTTGTTCCGCCGTAAGGGTGCAGTGGGGGTGCGGGGCCTAGCCTAGTGCGGATGTCAGTGTCGTGAAACATGTCTAGATGGCGAGAAACATGTTGACCACTAGGGAGTAGAGTAGAGGTTCCTGTACATTAATCAGAGAACACATTTCCCTCCCTGTTACATTTTAACCTAGGTAAGGTACCTAATTGAATAAAGTATCACTAAGGAATCCTTAACCTAATTTTAACTCACGACACTGACATCCATACGAGGCTAGGCCCCTCACCCCCACTGCACCCTTACGGCGGAACAAAAGATCTCCGACAAAGAGCCCCTTTAAGGGTGCCCGTTGGGCATTGCAGTGCCGGCCCAACGAGGAGCAGGCTCAAATGATGAAGCATGACACCTAGCTTGCTGGGTGTGTGAGAGCCCTAGTTCCACAAGGAGGAATTTTCCCCCTCCTTCCACTTGTTTTCTAGCCCCTGTACAGTCATCACCTTTCTGACACTCTCCGCTAGACAACTCCTGACTAGCAGGAGTTCTGTGACAATCTTGTCACTTAGGAACTACGTACCCTTCTATTGTTGATTAATGACCGGGCATGTACGCAGGACCTTCACAAAAGCCCTCCCCTTAAAATAGATTTTTCCCTCTTTTTTTAACATATGCCTTGTATGGGCTCACCGCCCATGGGAATCAATTAGGTTACCAGTAGATAACACAATGTATATCTATCTGGCCCCACAAACTATTTTTATTCTCCTAATCAGTCTTGACAGACACCAGCTCTACTAGTAATAATAACTCTTACAAATAATACCTACACCCATACTCAAGTGCCCGTCCAGAGATTCACACTCTCTTTATAATTTCTGGAGGCCAGACAATGAACGAAAATCCAGGGTTAAGCTTTGATGAGGATCTAGTGGCGGCTCTCCTCAGGGATACCCCCTCGATCCTGGACACGGCAGGTCCATCAACCAACATCACACAGACAGATGAGTGGAATAAACTTATTGCCATGAAGAAAGAATGGCTTAAAATCACATTACATGGAGCAATGATTGCCGAATACTTGAGGGCAAGCATAGCCCCCACTGGATTATTAGTTAAGCTTGTTCCACGCATTTTCCTGGAGGATGCCACCTTCAAGGAAGAATGGTCTTTGGTGGCATGGAAATGCACAAGAGACCTCCTAGTGCTGATCATTAGAACTGCTAAGAGACTAGCAGATACCTTACTTATCCAGATACAACTGGCAGAAAGCAACCTAAAGGCCACGATCCAGATCTCCCTATTTAAGACTAATCTCTCAGAAATTAATAATGACATCGTCAAACAGAAAGAGTTCCTGATGAAACAAAAAGTAACCAAACTGCAGAAGGACGTGCAGAGATTCGACAAAGAAAAAGTTTACCCCTACTTAAAAGCTGACTACGTTTCCAATAAAGATACCTACTCGACAGATGAGAGTGGAGATAGTTCGAGGAGGGGGTCCTCAAGTAGTAACTCAAGTAATGGAAGCTACAACCATAACAGACCAACAAGAAGGAACCAACAGCACTACCAGATGCAACCATTTTACGGGCCACCCCAATTTCATGGGCCCCCGCCGCCACCGTTCTGGCCATACCAGATGTATCCACATAAAAACCCTCAAGATTCCCACAATACTAACCCACCTTTTTTAGGCAGAGGCTGGGGCAGAGGAAGAGGGCGGACAAAAAGAGGAGGCAACAAGCAAGTGCAATGGCAGGACGCGGAACCGAGCGGGATGGACACACGGAGCAAGACCAGAGGTAAGAAAGCCTGATTGTCAACTTGTCTGACAGATCACTGACAGAAATGGAAGTGAAGGTCCTAGAGAAGGGATTGGGATTCGTTCCCACGCCAAAGGTAGACAAATTCCAAGAACAATGTGAGATTCACAATTTTTTCAGGAAGGTTCGGCTAAAAGCCTACTTCAGGGATGACTTACTACAACAACAAGATGAGGATTCAGGCCTACATAACCCCTCGACTTTCACCCCCTTGACTGGGATGGTTCCACCGGAGGTACTGACCTTTGAAAAGGCGGTAATGAAGGATTTAAAACAAGGAACAGCCACCAATCCCTTTCAGAATATCACAAAGGAGGAACATCTAGCCATTAACTCATTGACAGTGGACAAGGGAATCACCATTAAACAAGCGGACAAAGGCGGGGCAACTGTCATACAGTCAACTAATGATTACAACCAAGAATGCTACCGCCAACTCGGCAACAGGGAGTTCTATACCCCTATTACTAACAACCCCACGGCACGTCTAACCAGCGAAATCACAATGATGGTTTTCGAAGCAGAGGGCAATGGGTGGATCACAAGAAAGGAAGCAGATTTCCTAATAAATAAACAGCCGAAGATCCCCTATTTCTATACCCTGCCGAAAATACATAAGGGAGTTACACCAACACCGGGCAGACCCATAGTATCAGGCATTGGGTCGATCCTTGAGCCCCTATCCAAATTTGTAGACGTGTATCTACAACCATTGGTGATCAAAACCCCTGCTTACCTAAAAGACACCACAGAGGTTCTACGACTGATAGATACCTGGGACTCTGAGATAGAAATCAACCTGCTAGTTACTCTGGATGTAGAACAACTTTACACCAATATCCCCCAAGGTGATACACTTGTAGCTATGCAGACAGCACTCAGGAGTTCAGAATGGACATCAGCAACTCCAATCTCATTCATAATGCATTGCGCCACGCTAGCATTAACAGAAAACTTCTTTGAATTCAATGACCAGCTGTACCACCAATCCCAGGGCACGTCTATGGGGAGTACTTTTGCCCCTAGCGTGGCCTGCCTGTACATGGCTAACTTTGAACAGGAGTGTATTCTCAACCATACCAACCCCTTCCATGACAACATGAGACTATATAAAAGATATATAGACGATATCCTAATTTTTTGGAAAGGGAATCATGCAACATGCATTGAGTTTTGCGAATGGATTAACACCAAGAACAAGTATCTTCAATTTACTCACACCATTTCCGCCATTCAAATACCCTTCCTGGACCTCACAATAAGACTTAATGAAGATGGGGTACTGGACACAACGCTATATAAAAAACCTACAGATAGGAATAGCTTACTCTCGTTCAATAGCTATCACCCCAGAGCATTGAGAGAGAATCTTCCTTTCAGTCAGTTCCTCCGCCTGAGGAGAAACTGCACGACCACACTAGACTTCAAGAAAGAAGCTACCCTTCTGTCTTTGAATCTTAGCAAAAGGCAATACCCTGAAACAACGGTGAAAAAATGCATGAAACGTGCCCGGAACAAAAATAGGGCGGGTCTACTAGAACCTATAATAAAGACTCCAGACAACAACATCACGTGTGTCACCACTTTCTCACCCAGATCCACCCTCATAAAGAAAACCATTAATAAACTTTGGGGAACACTTGGGGCAGGAGAGTTGTCAATTGCAAAACCACGTTTTGCGTTCAAGAGGTCCAGTAATTTGAAAGATCTACTGATACACACTAGACCACGTACTAAGATCACTAGTACACAGACGAACTTGTGGGGGTTACCGCCTGTGGCAGGCCATCACCCATGTGGGGTCTGTGCAGTCTGCCCTCAAACATCAACATATAAAGAAATTAAGCTGACAGAGACTTTCACCTGGACATTTCGAAAACACACAAATTGTAACACCATCCACTGTATATACCTCCTGATATGCCCCTGCAAACAATTCTATGTAGGAATGACAATGAGAGCAGCAAAAACCAGAATTACGGAGCACAAGAGCAACATCAGGTGTGGTAGAACCACCACTAAGCTATATACCCACTGCCAAGAGAAAAGACATACCCCAGTGAGCATACAGTGGCTGATCCTAGAAGCACATCCTAACATCACACAGTCTGCATTGTTCAGGATAGAACAAAGATGGGTCAATCGCCTACAAACAGACGCCCATGGGCTGAACGATGGAATCCCATGGTCCAGTCCAACACGCTGATACTGGTCAAGACACTATATCCCCAACAATACCAGATTGACCTTAATAAGTAGGATGAATGCGATATCCATAAAGTATAATTTGACCCGCCTTTTGACTAGATGAGGTCAGGGTATCAGTTCTATTGTCTGCCTTATTTGAACACGTATAGATGACAATGACAGATATTCCTATCTAATATTGATTATGCCCATCAGTCCCTTCCATTTACTCCCAGTGGGTAACACTCATGTCTTTTAACTCCCTCACTTCCCTCAGCAAGATGGCCGCCACTCTTGGTAGCACCCTTGATACCAGTCTACTGCTGACACCAACACAACTATCGGTATTATAAACATTGGTGACTTCTAAGGCTCTACGTCACCTGACATCTATAGATCAGTGTTGACAACCCATAAGGTTTTTTTCGGGATACTCCGGTATTTGCAAGTGGTTCACTCAAACATATTCAGTACCCTTACTACTAACACGGCCGCCAACTTGGTGGCTTTTCCTCTAGGCCCCCCCCCTCCATCCCTCGTATTTTTTCTTAATTGTCACAAACGCGAAGAATTTAGTGAGGACTAATCTCCCACAAATTAACTCATATTATTGATATAGTTAATTCCTTTGACTATTGACAGTAATAGCACGCAGTGACTTTAAAGCTGTCACAACGGATTATAAACATTAGCGGTTTAATGACCGGCTTTAATTTAAGAACTACCATCATTTAGAGTAACCACTACACTTCAAGATGGCCGACGCATGCACATACACTCTCAGGCGTCTACAGGCCCGACCTTTCCATGCACGTAGCCACGCCCCCTTGTTTTGCAGAGCCTTCGCGCCACAACTCCAACCCAGGGGTTCTTATGGTTGCTACCGGAATCACCCTTTACCACCCTGATGAGCGGCGGTTTGGGTAGGTCGTGTAGCGAGGCTCTGCTATGACTAAGGTAAGCACGGTCATAGTTATTTCGGATACCGGGGCTGCAGTTCGGACTGATCCAGGGCAGTACCCCTCACGGAGCGGGGGAACAGGGTGGTGCAACTGAGCGACCGGGGAATCTTGGATTGCCGGCGGAGTGGTCCAGGGATGGCCACATTGGGAAGGACCCTGTTGGCCGGTCTCTTTATGGGTTTGCCTGACCTATCACCCTCTTCGGGCTTGGTTGGCCCAACGGCGCGGCACTCACCACGGCCCGCCCCCCCCCCCCCCACATAAACTGTATCTGGGGCTGGCTATGGGATGTTGGGCACGAGTCGTGGACATGAGTATTAGCTTGTCTCCCTGGAGGTACCTTGTGTGACTGCAGAGACATCTGCTACTGGCCGGGGGGCTCCAGGAGAGGCGACTCGTCACCTCCGGATCGGACGCACAACTTCCACTAACTGTAGGAGGGTGTTGAGTTAGGCACCCCCTGAGGGTGACAATGGGAAAACTTACCTCTGTGTCGCCACCATGTACTATACTGTCTAGGCATGTTACGTTTTTTGGACGCTCCATGGGCTATTGCTGGAACCCCTGGTGGCGTTGGGGGATGGTGCGCTGGAGCAGCCGGACCACCCCAAAGTAGACATGGTTAACTGTACACATTACCAATTCCTGTGTCTGTCTACTACCTGTACTAGGGACACTACTGTTGTGTGTCTCTACACCACCGCTTCCAGATGAGGCCGGTCCTAACACCACGTTAGGTGAGTCATAACAAAATAGCCATTGCAATGGTGCTGACACCAAGCACACATGTTTGAGATATCACGAGTTGAGTTGGCTTTTAAGAGTTTAACTTCTGTTTGTGTCTTTTAACTGGCATCTTGCGTTAGCATATCCCGGGAACACTCACTGAGCTAATTCTATGTATCGTATTCACCGCAACATTGTGCTATATGCCAGCTCTGCCATACCTTTTTATTTTTACAGGTGGCCATTTGTCCCTAGAAGGATTTCCCTAGTTGGACATAACAAGTGGCAAGTATTACTTTAACACTTGCCACCACAATATTGTAGATAGCACACACCAGTTCACCCTTTCACCCAGTCCTGAAGAATCGCCCCAGATCTCTCCTAGACTACTAGATGGCGAGAAACATGTTGACCACTAGGGAGTAGAGTAGAGGTTCCTGTACATTAATCAGAGAACACATTTCCCTCCCTGTTACATTTTAACCTAGGTAAGGTACCTAACTGAATAAAGTATCACTAAGGAATCCTTAACCTAATTTTAACTCACGACACTGACATCCACACTAGGCTAGGCCCCTCACCCCCACTGCACCCTTACGGCGGAACAAAAGATCTCCGACAAAGAGCCCCTTTAAGGGTGCCCGTTGGGCATTGCATTGCCGGCCCAACGAGGAGCAGGCTCAAATGATGAAGCATGACACCTAGCTTGCTGGGTGTGTGAGAGCCCTAGTTCCACAAGGAGGAATTTCCCCCCCTCCTTCCACTTGTTTTCTAGCCCCTGTACAGTCATCACCTTTCTGACACTCTCCGCGAGACAACTCCTGACTAGCTGGAGTTCTGTGACAATCTTGTCACTTAGGAACTACGTACCCTTCTATTGTTGATTATTTCAATGGTAGAGGAAGCACGAGTAAATTGCGTGGTGTGCGTGACGTGCCTGATGGCACTGGCACGTCAGTTTTTGAAACATCCCTGCGTCTGAACCCACGCAGCACGACTCAACGCTCCCAGAGCAGATGGTGTCAACAAAAACACGCTGCTTCTGCCTTTGAAAGAACAGTACACCCTTGATGTGTATATTTCTCTTCGGTTTATGCGCTCCAAAAAAGTGTAAAGGCTAAACTGACTGAAATGGGTATTTTCTCCACAGGCTGGATGTTAAAGACACTAGAGTATGAAGCATGTATATTTACTCTCCATCTCTCAAAACAATTTCCTCTAACTATTTAGCCACGTGTAACGTTGGTGCTTTAGATCTATTCTTTGACATGGAAGGAATTCATTACGGTTTATGTTGCTGGGGAGAAAATGGCAAGTGCAGTCTAGTCAAAAACACCTGTTTAATTGCAGAAATGCAAGGTTAAACGCACTTAGAGTTTGACAATTCTAAAATATTGGTGTCCATTTTTATTTCTTTCAATGCGATGCAGAAGGATCACAGTAATTAGTATTCATAACCTTTTTAGGTCTCGGGCCTGCGTAGTATTGCGTAGCAATGCTCGCGGCAGCAAGACATTCTGTAGGGGGTTTCAAAATGTACCTAGAAATTGCACATGCTCGTGCAGCTGCTTTTTCTTTTGTGTTATGGGATTGGCTTGTGGGTGCGTGTATTTCACAAACAGAGCACACAATAGGCCAAAGGTGGGCGCAGTGCTCCACCCACGGCCTATTGGTGTGTGTTACGACCACCAGCCGTTATGTGGTTTCAATTATCGTGCCCAGACACGCGCGCGATAATTGAAGCCACATGTCTGGCTGTGGCACGCGCGTGCACCACTCCCAGGCTTTTTCTGTTTTTTTTTATCCATTTCACGGGGTAGCCAGTAAAAGAAAGAACCACTGACATCTTGTTATTTGCTTTCTATGGCCTGTAGTCGGAGTCCCTGATTTTATAACGGGATATCCTGGACTGCAGGAGCTATTCACGCGAGGACCTCGGAAACTTGGAGCTGTGCGGACAGCGTCACCGTGTGTATGCTATGTGTGAACTTCATGCGCTCGAGTATGAAGACCTCCTACAAACATCCTCGTGTTTTCCTTCACTTCACTGCCATGACTGCTAAAACGTGTTTTCCATCAGGCCGCCGGTCTACGGGCCTCATCTGACCCAATTGCTCCATCTGCTCTATTGCTCACATGCACACTGGATATTGTACACTGCACAGAGCTCCCGTAAGCCTCTCCGACTCGATGCACCATGCAGTTTAAGAAGGGTACATTAAAAGCGCCCACTGCTGATTTACCCGCAGGAGTTTAGGAGGTGCTGCCTGCATGCTTTGGTGTCTGCAGGGTGCAGTGCCTGCATGCTGTGGTGTCTGTAAGGTGCAGTGCCTGGATGCTGTGATGTCTGCAGGGGGCAGTGCCTAGATGCTGTTGTGACTGCAAGGGGCAGTGCATGGCGACTGCTGAGTCCTGTGCCTGTTGAGGTTGATGCCTGGAGTGTGTAGCCTGAATGACTTTATACTGAGATATGTGGTCCCCTCTAGGCCATGCGCTTGGACCTCCCTTTACACTACCCCATCAGAGCATTTCTTCTGCACTGAATGAACCTCCTTTCCTGAGAGAGGAGGGGGTCTGGGTCACTTGTGATTGGCGGCCCTCGGTTGTCACACACTTGTGCCCCCGGCAGCACCCAGTGCGTCCTGGGCCCCCTTCAGCACTAGGCATTTGCACAGTGAGTATGCATGTGCAGTATAACGCCAAGAGCCGGTGTTTTCGAGACTTTTCAGCACACGAACCGTGCACAGAGGCCTCGCTGGGAGAGCAGTTAGACACTTTCCAGCACACAGTATTGTGTACAGAGATGCAAAGACGCACAGCCTGTGTCACACGCTAAATTCACACAAAAGTGACACCACTGAAGTCATTCCCTCGGTGGGCGCTCTTCTGTAGGGGGCACATGGGCCAGCAGCACCCTGCAGCCAGTAGTCCCAGTACACTGCATGGTATTACAGACCCCTGGACCCTTTCCGCAGTGTGCCAAACCCCGAGCTAGCCTCATTCCAGGGGTAGGGGCTTGCATTCATCGCCCTACTCTCAGGAGCCACGCACTTCTGACCAGGTTCCTCTCCACCCAGTGGCGTAACGAACATTGAGGGGGCCCCCCTGCAGGGTATGGGAAGGGGCCCCCTCCGGACTCAATCTAGAGCTCCCCAGCAGAAGTGCGGTGCTGACGGGGCCCCCTGGAGAGTGAGGGCCTCCCGCACCACCGGGGCTGCAGGGGCCTGTGTTACGCCCCTGTCTCCACCAGTGTGGCAAGTAGGGTAATGCCCTCATGGACCCGGTGGAGTAGTGTCCCTCACCTAAGCAGATTACGTCAGACTCTTTGGCAATGAGCGTTTTTCAGTATTGCGGCATTCTTCTTGGGCTAATAGAGAGGTTGTGTGGTAGAATCGCAGGTGGCGGCCATTTCTTCTTCCAATATGGCAGCCACAGCCGCTCCATAGAGCTTTTGTTTCAGTTTGAACACAGGGGTCTAGAGATGCCACCTCAATGTGGGCCTCCAAAAAACGGCCTCCAAGAAACAGCCTGGGTGTCTACCCTGTCAGGAGGTATCCATAAAGGGGGACGGGGGGAAGGGGTTCCAGCTCCCACCACAGTGGAGGCCCATGCCTCTGTCACTGCTTGTCAAGTCCTTGTGTGGAATGATGGGAACTGCTTCTGTATACAATTTAGTATTATATGACATACTACATAGTTATAAAAATATCGTCATTTACAATGCCAGTAGCTCTAACTCTCACAAATGCATTTACTAGAGTTTGAGCTATTGGCATTGCAAATGACAATGCCTTTTATTTACTTGTTTTAGTCGTGGCTGGACAAGTCCCAGCAGCTGTTGCAATTGTAAGTGGAGTTAATGGCTTAGGGCGAACCGGAAGGAAACTGCGCCTCAACGGTTCCTCAGCATCCTACCGATGCTGGGTCTCGGCGGGCACCCCAGGCTTGGCAGCACCCGCTCATAAGGTACCCCAGGACCACAATCCCAGTGTGCAAACACCCCTCGAAGATCTGTGTGATGTTATCTGTGAAAAAATGGATTTACGACTAACCAGAACAAGCATTAGTATAGCCAATAGCTCTCGCATTTGAGAGAGTTTATGGTATTGGCATTGTAAATGACAATGCCTTTTTTTTTTTTCAAACCAACACCTTAATAAAAGGCATTGTAATCTACAGTGCCAATTGCTCAAACTGTAGTAAATGCGATACCTATTGCATTGCAAATGCTTGTTTTATAAGCCTTTGACCTGCAATTTGCCCATCTCTAAGCGCTGTAAGTAACAGGTGGCACAATACCCAATTTATTGTTACCAAAGCTTCTTGGCTCTCAAGGATGGAAAGTTTCGTTTTCCTACTGAAATTCCGCCTTACTACCTACTCGAAGGTCTGATTGAGGTGTTCGGGGGCACGCGTTTAACTCACTGAACTATCCTACCAGCACCATTACCTTTCTTAAAACGTTATATTCTGATGCATGTCTACATTGTGCAGCAGTTTCTTGTCACCGCGGACGTTTTCAAAATCTTGTCAGTCATGTTTTATGAACGAAATGGTGTACGTGGTCAGTTTTTTTTAAACTGGATCTTCCTGTCAGAAGCAAAAGAGGGGACAACTGGTCGTATTTGTTGACAGCATAGCCTTCAAAGCCAACGTACATAGTGCCAATATCGGCCCATACCCCGGACCGTTCCTCCTCCAACTTTCCAAAATAACAGACACCACACTGATTTGTTGGAGAAAGTTGTTGCAGCTTTATTAGCACATACATTATGCCAACATGTTGGGTTATCTTACAGGTCGATCCAGAGCAGGAGCCTCTCGCGACCCGCCCACCTGATGAGCCATAACCCCCCCGGGGTGTTAACCGCGGGGGCGTTGTCAGTTTTGGGGGAAGGTCTAACCCCTCCCCTCGGCGGACCTCTATTCCGCCCCTTGCTCTCACCCCTCCCCCTCTGGAGGGGCGGAGCGTTGTTGGCAACCCCCGGTTGCTCAGGTCTACAACCGCCCGAAGGACTAATGGGGCGCCGTCACTCCTCCAGGATCCATCCCAGCGTGGATCTCCCTGGGGATAATTTGCTCTCGCACCCTTCCCGTGCTCCTGTAGAAGGTACCCCTCTGTACCTTCCTGCATTGGATCGCCCTGTAACTCCGCCTGCAACACAAAAGACAGTAATATTAGTAGCAACAAGCTTACCCCCCCCTTACTGCCCGAAACCAGGGTAAGCGGAATGGGCGGGAAAATGCGCACGGGCAGCCCCTCGTCCGACGTCCAAGGGGGAGGAGGGGGCGAGGGTCAGCTCGCCACCGCGTCCAGAACAAAGAGGGCGCCTGGCCCTCGCCCCCTGGGCCATATAGCCTAACCTGCTCCTCCCCCCGGACGAGGAAGTGACATCACAGGGGGACCATCTGGTCCCCCGAACACTAGACCGCTCATGGGTCTGTGCCATCCTATGGCACTAAGGGTGGCCGCCCTCGTAGGTGGCCACCTTTGGTGTCCCGGGGCAGCCAGTCATAGTGCCAATATCGGGCCATACCCCGGACCGTTCCTCCTCCAACTTTCCAAAATAACAGACACCACACTGATTTGTTGGAGAAAGTTGTTGCAGCTTTATTAGCACATACATTATGCCAACATGTTGGGTTATCATACGGGTCGATCCAGAGCAGGTGCCTCTCGCGACCCGCCCACCTGATGAGCCATAACCCCCCCGGGGTGTTAACCGCGGGGGCGGTGTCAGTTTTGGGGGAAGGTCTAACCCCTCCCCTCGGCGGACCTCTATTCCGCCCCTTGCTCTCGCCCCTCCCCCTCTGGAGGGGCGGAGCGTTGTTGGCAACCCCCGGTTGCTCAGGTCTACAACCGCCCGAAGGACTAACGGGGCGCCGTCACTCCTCCAGGATCCATCCCAGCGTGGATCTCCCTGGGGATAATTTGCTCTCGCACCCTTCCGGTGCTCCTGTAGAAGGTACCCCTCTGTACCTTCCTGCATTGGATCGCCCTGTAACTCCGCCATGGCTCTGGGTGCGGCAGCCGCCGTCCCAGAGTCCCCCCACATACTAGCTACCTCTTAATTACAACCCGCTGCTACCAGTGCTTCCGCTATATCAGGCAGAAAGCTCGCCATCCCTACTTTGGATACCGCCTTCATCAAAGCACCCAGTGCATTTAGTACGTAGCAAACCATGTCTTGTTAAACCAAATCCCCTTTGCTACAAGGTATTCCAATGTATGTCGGGCGCCACTATCCACCATATCCTCGTCGCCCATAGACCTAGTGACCTACAGCCTACCTAGTGACCTACAGCCTGTGCATTCCCAGGCCTCCCTCGGCTCAAGCAAGGACATGTCCTCTCATCCTCAGGACAGCAAGGCTATCCAGCAACCAAAATCCCTATCAGTTCTGCCGCTCCTCCAAGCTGAGAACTGTAACAGTAATGCCCCTGAACCTCTCAACCAACTACAAAATGTGCTCTGGAGATGGCCTTCTTCATGCTCCACCCTCCCATTCTTTCCACTCTGGACAGCTGTGCTCATCCGCAACCAAAAGCCCCTATCCGGTCAGCCGTTCTATTGCCTGTGAAATTGTATCCCGTCTGGCTCCTGGCCTCTCAAACCTTAACTTAGACATACCGGGGTTAATATCCCACCTGTAAAGTGCCACCCAGCCGGCTCACTCCTACAAAGCCGACCCTACTGTTAGCTGACCTCTTATCGTAATGCTTTGCCTAACTGAAGCGACAGGTAACATTCAATCCATTTCGATCAGGGAAAAAGAGTAAACCTATGAGTAAAGTCCCATAACCTCCCAAATATGCCTGCAAACTGCATCCTGGGGTTGTCTGAAATGGAACCCTGTCCCCTCCATTTCTGCCCTTAAAGGCAAAATCGCCCAATCCTGAAAATAACTAAGTCACACCCCTTTTCCAGGAATGCAGATATTATGTTTAGCCCATAACCGGCATATATCCCATAAACCAGGGTTCTGCAGAAGATTTGCATGCTTGACTGCTGAGGTTGCATTGCACCTACGCGGCCATGAATTTCTTCCAGTTTCCGGCCGCCAAGCTGCTGACCTTGCCCGCCCTATCCTCGGGCGAACTAACAGAACCACACTGTTACATCTGTGCGCAGCCGCTACAGCTAATGATGGTTCCCTACTGAACCAGTGAAATAGATGCTGTACTTTGCCTTTATTCATGTCGCAGCGCCCATTGACCCATACAGAACTTGCCAACTTGCAACGCTCTCGTTTGAGACTGTGTTATTACTCGCCCACATCTGGGCCCTGCCAGTACAGCCTAGGCAAATAAATCGCAGGCCCTCCTGTTACGCACCCTAAACTGGGCGTAAGCGTGCCAATACGTGTCCAAGTTACTGTGGGCACCAGATTTAAACCAACCGAGAAAATAAATGCGAGGTCACCAGTGATCTTGGTCTACTCCGTTGCTGAGTAGCGGTCCTGTGATCTTGGCCTACTCCGTGGCTGAGTAGCGGTCCTCTCTGAAAGCCAGACAGTGCTGATAATGACAATTGAGGGACGGTGCCGCGCACCAGACACAACCACCCTATACAGCTAGAGCGCCGGTGCGCTAGCTGCTGAAAATGGCAGTGGCGGGCCATAGCCGCACCTCCGGACGTTAAAGGGGGGTGTAAACGGTACCAGTTTGACAAGTGTGACAAAAATTAGTGAGGGCCCCTCCCCCTTGTGTGACACAGGTGGATGCCATGACAGAAAATGTAACTAAAATTTGTTGTAAGTCCAGGTGTATTTCCGCACAGCAAGTTGAGTTCAACAATCGCTGAATTGAACAAATCCAATAGCTTCTAACACAATTCTACAGCTGTCCTTAGTAACGCAAGCATTCCTACGAGCTCTATCAAGTGGATGCAAAAGCGTTGCCTGCCAGTACATGTGCATGAGCTAGTTTGCCACTTACATCGATGTAACTACCCTTTAGTCCATGTCAAAAGGACATGCCCCTTAACACTATAGTGCAATCAGTTTATATCATGCCCTCATAGTGAGGCTCCCTGGTGCAACCGGGCCAGAGCAACAAACTATTTTGCTGTACAGGAGGCTGTAACTAACGTGAATGGTTCAAGTAACACAATGGTGTAATGCTGGGTCTTACAAGGCCGGGGTAAAGAAAGATTGGGTCTCTTCCCTGCAACATTCAAATTCATTAATTATCGCTGGAAATGCATGATTTGCCCTTGCTCTGCCACTGCATCCCGAGAGAACGCCCCAATTATTGCACCGTAAAACAACAAATTGTCCAGACTCAACAGTAAGAGAACCTCCAAATACTGCACAGGGGCCACCTAATGTGCCCCGGCTCCCAGTTAACTACCTGATGAATTCCTTTCATGAGTGAAACCGGCGCACAGCCCACACCGCGGATAGTAATGACCACTGTTGAGAACATGAGAATCCCGGACCCTAGCACACTGCCCCCAGTGTGCTAAGATCCTTATACCTGTTGATAATTCGGGTGGCCCCCCATGTAGGTAGGGCGGTTCTCCAGCACGGTTCCTGCATGTGATACAGAAAACATTAATTAAAAGCTCACCCCAGCTATCTACCAATCTGCATTCCCTGCAATATGACAGGGCCATCACTGCCCCACAAGCTACTCATGCCAGGCCTGTTATGAGTTACAAGAAGTAATTTGCCCGCATTAGCTGCACACTTCGAAAACTAATAGGGGTCCTCTCTATTGTCTTGAAGGAAGACCTCTCATTAAAGAAATACTATTCTCCTTGACTCAGGAAGAGTCTTCCCAATGTGTTCAAGTGGATTGAAAGTCTGCCCATTATTGCAGTATTAGCCCTCTAACTGAGTTTGGTCCTCTTTTGTAGCATGCACCCTTCACCAATCACTGGCAACGCAGTTTGCTACCTCTTACATTCTGTTTGGTTCCGGTACTTGCACGAGTTGCTCCAAAGCATACATAACGAATTGTTCTTGTGTATGACTGTCTGCCATGATTGTACTAATTTACCTCACTTGTCCTATATACGCTTTAGTAACTTGCACACATGCCCTATTCTCCTCCTGTAATGCCCAGTTACCACCTCTTGTACTGTCTGCTCATGTTTGCCACTTTGCTTCACATAACTTAGCGTTTGTTTTTGTAATGAGAACACTTAAAGTACTACCGTGCCTCAGTTCTGTCCCCCCTGTGAAGCGCACTGACACCATCGGGTAAAGTCTGTGCTATTTACGACCTGGAGCAAAGAGCGGCAGAGACCTGCCAACAAGGTTCCTTTCACCTCTGCATATTAAACTAGACAGTATAATCGACTGCGGTCCTCTAAACTTGCAAGGTTAGTTCAGTCATTCATCGCTTTACTGATTGGTTTTGATCTATGCTTGCCCCCAAAAGAGTTTCGGCCTCAAATGGTTCTGAGTTCTTGCATTAATATCCTCATGCCAAGCAAAATATATCCTAGTAGGCCCGCATTTTTCTGTTTAAACTTTTATTCATACCTGGCGTGGTTACCATAGTCCCAGCACTTCCTGGCAGAAAAGAGGATGCTGGCCACTATTTCCGACACACTAGTGATACCCTTTTAAACTGTTCACCGATGATAATAACCATCAGTTATTAACGGACTAATTCATAAGTTAGGTCATATACAAACCACCTACATAGAGTTCGTGAGGACCTTAAATGCTATGAAGAACCTTCAAGCTAAATGAATTGCAATAACAAAGTCATGCAACACCATCGATTTACCACTTGGGACGCATCCCATACCACAACACGGGTCATGAAGTGAGCCACGACGTCCTCACTGACCGATTGCCTGCATGGATATAAAGCACAACGTCAACCAAGCCCGATCCCTCTCCTCCCCCTCAACAAACAGGCCCTGGGGGAGGCTGGACAGGCTCGAGGAAATTGCATAGGATAAAACCCCATGGTGATGTGTTACCTTTGGCATTGTAACCGTATAATTGCCACATGACATCTCCCGACATGCATTGAGTCCTAAGGCATGTCTAATGCCTATTTATTTAATATACACCAACTAGAAACAGAGTAAAAGCATTTAATCGTTTCCTTAAGAGTGCAATACTATTCATAAAGAGCAACAATAACCACTGGAATAAAATTAACATTGGGTGCAGCAGCAGTGTGTCGCCTGGTGTAAAGATCTCTACCTAGTGGCAGAAGCGCTACAATTAGAGGCTCCTGAAATCCTACAGGTATTGTGGCAGACGTATTTAGAAAATGAATATTTTCTCCTCTCTCCTATGTCACCCTTAATGAATGGTTTTCAAAATTGTACATTGTGAAGACTGGGAAGCAATAGGGAGATTCCAGTTGTTGAGTATAGTAGGCTGCACATGTCCACTGTACGAAATTAGCTCTCCATGCGTAAATATGTTATGTAAATTACCAACTCAACAGGAGCATAGATGCTTACTTCAACTCAACCTATTTGATATGCTCCCTAATTTACACCTGACCTACTCGACTCCCTGACGCCTGTAGAGCCACGTCGCAGTAGGAGAAATAAGTATGTTCAACTCAACCATGAACTACCTCATCCCTGGGTCGAACATCTAGGCTACCTGACCAATACATGGGGTGTACCGCATTAGCTATCCATAAAATTGACACCAAATATGTACTACTACTTGCAGTTGTACCAATAATATTGCCAATATTTTAATTTATTTATTGTTATCTTTTAGTGTACTTTTATAACTCACGGATTTTACTCAGAAGTCAGGGCACTGTACAATTATAACCAGTTCCGTTACATGAAAGAACTGTTACAGGAATAGCACCAACAAAATTATCAAGCCATAGAGTCTACGCAACGCAGGCAGAAGTTACCCAATCTCAAGCACAGCAAGCACTGACTGTACAAGCAAAAGTAAGAATAAATATGACAAAATTTACAACGACAAAAGAACTTGCTGGCGAACAATCATGCAGTAACTATTTCCATTATTGCCGGCCCACTGACCACAGTGGGACAAACCAATTTACCCATGCGATTTCCTCCACGATGTGTGATCCTACTAACTCCTCTTGCTGTTGTCCTGCAGTGATAAAATGAAAGATATAAATTCCTTATGGCCGCGCCCCACAACCAACCCTGCACAGTTAATTATCGTCCCAGATCTGTTCCTTAAATTAAGCATGATATTTCTTGTAAAGTCCAACTCCTGTAAGTTTTTAATTACATAAAAGCGCTACATTGATTAACTTTGCTGCATCACAATTCCTGCTCCACATCCAGTGTGAGCTAGCTTCTCTGTTGCATCTGCCCTGCAGTAAGACAAAACCAAAACATAAAAATCCCCCAAACCCCCCCCCCCCCATCATCATTGCACCGGTAAATTTCAGTAGCCACATCTGCAACCACAAGCTTATCCCCCCATGACAAATACTTCTTCATGCAACATAACGTCTGTTTATATAAACTGTTTACGTGCAATGTTATCCTCTTGTATAACTCCTGCACCTAAATGCACGCTGGCGCCTTTGTGTAAAGTTTGCGCTAATAAAAAAGCCAAAATGACAATTCTATGCGAATTCCTAATCCCGCAAGACCATCCATAGCTTCGCGAGAGGGAAAGAGTGACCCCTCACCCCCCCCACCCACGGTTAGCGCTGAGGGGAAGGTGGGGGTTAGCGCTGAGGGGAAGGCGGGGGGTGCAAACGCAGCCGCCGGCCACGTTGCTCCCACAAAATTTTGAAACGTCCTGCGTGGGCCCCAACCACGAGGACAGCGACACCAGCGCATCAACCTAGAACAACGTAACGGGCACAAGTCATGAGGCAAGGAAGCCCCAGAGAGGCCCAACCAATGCCGCCGCCCCCTCCCAGCCCGGGGCCGAGGGAGGGATCAGGAGGTCCAAAGCCCAGGCAGCACCGGCGCCCCCCCCAACCCTCTGACAGACCCCAGATAAATGACGGAAGCCAGGGGCCAGCGCGAGCAGCCGCAAGATCCAGGTAAGCCCCCCCCCCCCTCCCCGCCGTACGATATTGCCCAAACGCTCCTGGAAGCCTAAGCTCCTAAGCAGCCCCACCCGCAGCAGAGGACAGTGGTGCAGGGGGACAGCCGCAGGACCGAGAACACCCTCCCGCCCGCTCGCAACAACAATAAAGAACCCAGGAGCCACCAGGCCCTATCTCCCCGTGCGACCAACTAGCGACCCGCCTCCTGCGCCGCTACTGCGCCTCCCTCACCCTCTCCTCCCCCCGCTATGGGAGGGACAACAATAAAGCACAGGGCGCCCCAGGGCAGCGACTTCTTGTCCCCAGCATAAAGAAAAGACCCCCGGCCCCGTGGAACGTACCCCCCGCGCTATACCCAAACAATCAACCAGCCCACACACCACGACAACGAACCTCCTCACCAAAACGCGCACGGGCACTCCCCCGTCCGACGTCCAAGGGGGAGGAGGGGGAGAGGGTCAGCTCACCACCGCGTCCAGAACAAAGAGGGCGCCTGGCCCTCGCCCCCTGGGCCATATAGCCTAACCTGCTCCTCCCCCCGGACGAGGAAGTGACATCACAGGGGGACCATCTGGTCCCCCGAACACTAGACCGCTCATGGGTCTGTGCCATCCTATGGCACTAAGGGTGGCCGCCCTCGTAGGTGGCCACCTTTGGTGTCCCGGGGCAGCCAGTCATTCCAACATGACAGAAAGTGCAGCATAATCAGACCTTTCAGTTAGTTGATTCTGTGGATGTGTGTTAACCACAGGGGTAAAAGATCACGTGCAACATTTATTCTCTACATATAATATGCACGCTAACATGTAGTCCCCCCCCCCACACACACACTTCACTATGTAATGGTTGATTAATATTCTTCGCCCTCGTGGACTCACACAATTAAACGTTACTACTGCCTACCAGGAAATAAGCATTTAGGCGAGCTCTTTTAAATGCAGAATCGCCTGCACTATTTTAATTGTTTGTGACTGTTATCCCCACACCGACTTCCCAGAGAATGCTGAAAACCACATCCATGTCTCCAGCCCCCACCCACCACAGAGTTTACTCGATTTCCGGAATGCCCATTCTGGTAATTCCTGTATTCATTCTTATTATTGACAGCTGAGCTGGAGGGGCCTTCTGGAGGCCAGGGGGAATGTAACCCTTGGTGACGTCCTGCCCTCCTAAACCAAGGTTCCGGGAAACACATGGAGAACCGTTTTGCACGTTGTAGCTGCGCACTGCAGGCCGTTGCCCCCCCTCCCTCCCACCACTTTCTCATTGCAGTTCCTAACCCCAGGCCCTCCTACTCTATGTACCCTATGAAAAAGGGTTTATATCCTAAATTGAGTTTTGCTCGTTGTTATTCACGTAAAGTGTTTACAAAGGCACAATTTCAAAGATTTGAAAGTAATTCCCTAAGAAATCCATCTGAGAGAACCAGCTCGCCATGCCTCCTTTGATAGGGTGACCAGATCTTGAGAACCAAAAACCGGGACATTTGAGAAAAATAGAATGACTACAATTTTTCATCAAGAGAATGGAGCAGAATGACAGCTATCATCAACACAGGATCACAGAAGAGGCATTAATAAAATGTAATTTCTACAACCAACATCATACCTATCAATTAAATTGCTTACTTATAACTGCTGCTAACTAGCACAGCTAGTGCCTCTCACTGTTTTCAGTTGACTTCCTCTAAGAACCAGGACATGAGGCAAAATTACTGAAACCTGCCGGGACAGCTGGTGAAACACCGGGACTGTCCGGGCAAATCCGGAACGTCTGGTCACCCTATCCTTTGAACAATACCAGTGATTGTGGCTAAATGTGCTCCTGAATGAATTTTTTGCCACTACATTAATTCATAGCTCTTAACCCAGATGGCTCAGACCAACTCAGCTTTCAAGGGCGGCAGCACTTTGTTCATAGTTCTCCCCGACCACTACTGCAATGCTGCACACCCCTTGCATGGTGCAATGATAAAAAAATAGAAAACTGGAAGGGAAGATGATATTCCTTATGTGTATGGCAACAGGTTTGAAAAACCCTATCGAAGCCTATTTAATAAATACCTCATTTGTAATTTTGTGTGCTGATCATTTTAGTTATTTTCATCTCTGTGTTCCAAAATATTTAATATGTTCATCAGCCCAACTCTAAATGGTTGCTGGAGATCCAGTCGGCACGACGGCCCAACTCATCGTAGTTGCTGAAGACCCAGTCAGCGCAACTGCCCAACTCATCATGGTTGCCAAGGACCCAATGCTGCATAGCAGCCCAACTCACAATAGTTGCCAATGATTCACTCCAACACAGCAGCATAACTCATGATGGTTGCCGATGACCAATACAGCAATACGGTACAGCAATACAACTTACGACATTTGCTGATGACACAATCCGGCACAGCAGCGCAACTCATGATGCTTGCTGATAGCTCACTCTGGCTCAAACATGCTGTTCATACAGTGATTTTTAGGTCTCGTCTATGCAGCGCGCAAGCGCTGGATAGGAGGACCTTTAGCCATCGTTCTGCTCTTTTTCGAAGCACATACTCATGCTTGTGGCGGCATTCACCTTGTGGGAGTGAGCAGGGGTGCGCCACAAGCACGAGTATGGGCTTCGAAAAAGAGCAGATAGCTCTCAAGTGCGCATGCACCTCTCTCCTTGCCCACACATTATTTTTACTTGTTACAATTGGCTTTCCTCTTTTGTTTGTTTTTCTTTTGCTGTTTGGAAATGGAAAGATGTTGTAATGTGCTTTGCATTTCAGCTCATTAAACTTGTTAACCCTGATCATTCAGAATCGTTTGTAGGTATTCTTCATGCTCTGGTTGGAACGCAACAATTCTTTTCTTCTCCGGATACTGATGAGATCTAAGCACCTGGCCGTCTCACTCTAGAGTTTCTACGCCTTCCTGGGCCTTCTGGTATTTTTTATCAATAAAGCCCTTCGCCTTCTTGAACTGCTGGGTGTAATTGGTACATTCTTTCATAACAAAATGATGATCCTGTCTAGTGAACATCATATACTCGAGCTGTCAACTTCGGCCAGTCCTGATTTTCAGTCATCTTGTCCACCATGACTCCTAGGATTAGCAGACTGAATTCAGTATTATGGGAATTCATACTCCAGCCTTTGAAGTTAACTTGAAAACACTGAATTTGTAGCTGCCGCGGTCTACCAACTCTACAACAATGAACTGGAGTGGCGGTACACACACGCGATTCAGACCAAGACCCAGCCTATTACATTAAAGGATGTAGTTCTCTAGGACGAGGGCTTGAAACAACAATCCCTCCTTGCACACCTCATCGTCTCCAGGACGACGGCCTTGCTTGATCCTGATGGTTGGTTTTTAAAGAGCCTCCCCAAAATACTTTGACAGCAAGCTGTTGTGCACTGTGTGGAACCACTGAAAGTAAAAGGGCTAGCAAGGAAACCTGCAATAATTCTTCCGCTCCTGGGGTGGCAGGATCTTTGCAATGCAATCGTAATTCTGTTAGCCCCGCATCTGCATGTATTCTTTAGCATTCTGCAGCTACAGCCAGGCCACGCCTTACTTCTTTCTGGGGGAGCCAGGATAGAGGCTGTGTCATGGCGGCCGGCAGCAGCATTACCCATTCGGATGCTTCTGAATTTGATGTGCAGGAACCCCAGCACCACTCTGGGATACAGGTCGTATTGACGCGATAGGCTGAGAGCAGAGACCCTTTTTGCCCGCATGGTTAGTGCCTTGTTCTCTTCTCAGTCCCTGTCCTCCCTAATTCTTGGAAAGCCTTTTCGGCCCAGTGAATATTTGGCTAGCATAAACAATTGATCATTTTGTCCACCTTCTCACGGTTCTGTACACCTAATACGGCCGCCGTCCTAACGTGATCTTTTGCGCAGTTGTTTCGGTTTACGCAGTCTAGTCTATCACACATGTGTAAATGTTTTTCGGAAGGGGCTTGTTACTCGTGGTAATTGTGTGTTATGGTTTCTTTGTAAACATTGTTAATTCATTTTGGCAAGTGGCTTGAATTCTTTATGTCCTGCCAGATAACCAGCTGTTGTGAGACCTCTTGTAATAGTTATAGGGTATAGATAAACTGGCATTTGCCCTGCGCTTTTAGTCTTCCTATTTATGGCCATTTGGTTGGGTACCAGGTATACTAGACTGCTTGATAAATTGTTCATTATAGTGTCTGGTCAGAGCTACCAAGATTTACGTATATAACCCTAGGCATTCAATAACAACATAGAGGAGAACTGAGAATATACTTAAGGGAGAACAAACAAGGCACAAGGTTCATTAAAAAATTCACTTATTTTTAATTTATACAAGCATATAAGAAAAACAATTTATATTATACAAATGTAATCAAACTCAATAGTACATAGTTGGTCATATAAAAATTAAAAACATCATTTTAAACATAACAATAAATATAAAATCAATAGGTGGCACTAATGGGACTCTACGCGCGTTTCGGCGTCAACAAAACGCCTTCTTCAGGAGCCACGAATAATTCTGTAAAAAAACATATAAAAATTCCAACTATTAATTTACCATTCGTACAACATTATACATAAATAATTATGAAGTTGTACATCTGCCTTATTATTTAAATGCTTGTTCTCCTCTTATAACAGAATTTAACTTTCTTTTATTGATCTCACAATTATCCTCTTTAATAAACACAGTATATACTTCGAACAGATTCATAGTCGATTTAATGAGCATTTGCATTTGTGACTTCTTCCCTTATTATTCTACTTTTGGTGATAGTTTATAAGCCAAATAAAACGATATGACCCTCATTCCTAAGCAATACTTACTTAAACTAACTGATGGCTGTTGTTTCTCCTGACCAAACAAAGATATGTTGACAGGTAGATTCTATAAGATGTAGATGCGTTGTCTTGATACAAGCATCACAGCCTGGACCTAGTGAAAATGTGGAAAAGTAAATTTTGCCATGTTCTGTGTCCCTACGTCTCATCCATCATATGTTATGTGTGCATGACCAATATGCATATGTTATTCCCCATTTCTGATTAAAGACGCAATTACAGTTGTGTCCACCCCTAGTATGCTATTTTCCAGTCCTCGTGAATACTACGAATATCAGGCCTATGTAAGTAATGTTGCCACGTTTCTCAGTGTGCACGTTATTCAATTATAAAGTCCCCGTTTCCAGGCCTCAAAAGGGCCCGGACCACAGATTCAGTTCCTGTCTCCTGAAAGCCTCGCTGAGGAGCGATACAGCCCCCACCTGTATCCTCGACCCTTCACTTACTTCCTGCCTTGCAGTGCCCGGTGCACCCCGGCTCTGCCTCTGAGTCTGCCAAAAGTATGTTATAGTTCCAGCTATCAGTTCAGTCCTCCTCCTCTGCATTCCTAAGCTACTGAACTGCATCAATAGTTTCCGTCATTGTCTAGCCTTCTCGTCTCCATGTTAGAGAAATACTGTATCTAATGGTCATTTAATATTCTTCACGCACTACATGTAGAATAATGCATGGTCCAGTCTTAGAGTCAGGTTAGCCTCTCCCCTCATGACTTCTAGTTTATATCAACATGTTCCCTAAACATTAGATACCAGATAGGGTTTAGGTACATGTCGCTCCGACCTTCCAGACTCTAGTCTCTGCTCCTAGCACAGAGTTCGTAGCCCCCAGCTTCTCCTAGTAACACGTCATTGCTAGTTTTCGCGCACCATTAGGTTAGAGGTCCCGGCTCCTTAGGTAGCCCCCTCCAAAGTTTCCGCCCATTCATGACATATTCTGTTACGTTTGCACCACATGTCTATGTATACGCCCAGTTACACCTCTTATTTCTCTTATCTCTCGCGACTGCTACGCGTCACGCCTTCTGCTCCACCTACTGTTACGCCCACTGCAATGTAATGCTATGTGTTTGCGCTATGTATATAAGTCAATGTTTTGTTATTAAATGTTAGCGCGCTCATCCCAGACCTAGCCCCAGCAGCTGCTGGGCCTCTTTTCCCCTGCTGGGCCCCAGTTGTCCTGCTGGGCCCTGTCATTCTGTTCCTATGCAGGTTGTCCTGATCCTGTCCTTATGCTGTAATAAACCTGCAGAAACTCCTACTACCTCGAATCTTGACTCTTATTTATTGAGCTATCTGTTATGCTATAAGTCTAGTCAAAAATAGGGTATTATTTATTTATTTACCACATAATGGCGCCCGAATAGGGACTTGCCCTTTCCCCACGCGTCGGTGAAGCCACGCCGACCCCCTGACCCTCTGCAGTCGTGACGGAACCATACTGGCCAAGTGCAGATATTTCTGCTTCAAGTATCCCTCAGGCCCACGGAGGAGACGGAGGAGGCGGTCCAGCATCCGAACGAGACGGTGGAGGAACGCGGCGAGTCCCGACCAGAGCCCAAGCCGAGAGTCCAAGGTCCGAGGTATCCGGAGGCCCACCCGTAACTGAAGTCCGAAGTCCGAAGTTCGTCGTCGTAGTCCAGTCCCGTCCGAGGCCTTCCGTTCCGTGCTGCCCGGTGAGTACCATTGCTGGGGTAGTGTCTAGACAGGGTCAGTCTAAATTGACTCCTGGTCCGTGGGTTGGTGGTACCCAAGCCCACAAACGAAGTGTTCACCTAGGTGGATACGGGTCTTGATGCGTTCCTTTATGGGACCGGTATGTTCCGTACTGTTACAGCAGTGCATCCAGTAATTCTAGTCTGTTCCGTTCTCGAGAATTCTGTTCTGTTTCTGTTTTCAGTATTTTCAGGTAGTATTCTGTTCGAACTGTTATTTATAATGTTGTTTAATGTATTTTCAACGTCGTGGTATGCCTGAATTGTTTTCCGAATTGTTATTGTTTTTCGTGTATTGTATTGTGTTCCGATTCAAGTTTAGAATGCCGCTCTTTTCCAAGTTACGTCAGTTAAAAACTAGAAAGGGTCTGCTGGAAGCAGCAGTTCCTGTTCCGCCTAGGGACAGTCCAGGTCACTTTATGTATCAGAAACATGGCATAAGCGCCATATTGTATCTAGATTTATGGGTAGAGTATACCAAACAGTTAGAAGAAAAGTATAGATGGCCCGTATCGGGTACATGGGATGCCGAATGTATCATGCGAGTAGAAGAAGCATTATGGAAAAAGAAAGCCAGACAGTCACAGAAGGATGCCATCGAGTTATGGCGTAAGGAAGCGCATAGGAGAACGGAAAAGGAAGTCAGAAAGTCAGAGTTAAGTAGAGAATCCCAAGAACGAGCCCAAGAAAGAGAATTAATCGAGATAGGTGAACAAGTCAAAGTCGAACAGTCAGACAGACAGAGGCATGCCCTTATTAAGGGTATGTATCCTCTCCTTGCCGAAGGTTTGCCAAAAGCGACCCCAGAGGCACCCAGTAATTTCCCGCCACCATTAGTTCCGACCAAGCTACGTCACAAACCGACCGCAGCTGATATTTTTATTTCGTCCTATTTGGACGACACAGTTCCAGAATATGCAAATCCAGTTCGCGCTCCACCTGTCCCTGTAAATCAGGCACTTCCTGTTCCTCCAGACACCGGAGTACCTGTTACGGTACCCCCGGGTCAGCCTGCCATACAAGTTCAGCCCACGTTACAATTACCGACCCTGCAAGCACGAAGAATGTCAGTCGACGATTCTAGTATAGGGGCCGCAGGGGGAGGTCCTCCTCAAACCCCGCCGCCACACAAGCGTTTATCAGCACTCGAATTACATGCTCAAGCAGCACAGCGTACTCCTAAAAGTAATAAGTCTGTTACAGAAATCAGACAAGCCCTTGCCGAATGTGTCTATGACGCAGTCCCAGGCGAGTATAATATGGTTTTATATTCCGTACGTGTAAGGAGGGTGACCGAGTATCTAGTCACCTTACCAAATATGAAAGAAGATCTAGACAGAATATATCGTTTCATCCGTACAGGGGATGATCCAGAAAGTATTGGCGAAATTATGTCTCAAAGGAAAGCCGAGATTCAGCTCATGATATTAAAGTTCCTGATCAATTGTTTAATAAGAGAACAAGATTACCCGTCTAAAGATCCCGCCGAAATGAGAATCCTAACGAGGTGGAGTGATAATATAGCCGAGGGTAAGCACAAGACCATTAGTGCCATGGAGAGTATGTACAAGAAAATTCGTAAAGAAATAATAAGGTTACACGAACAGCGTAAAGCAGCACAAGTAAGCGAGAAAGAAAGTATCTCTGATCCTGAAGAGGAAGACGAAAATCCCGCCAGAATAGCGTATGTAGGAAAATCCAGATTTCCAGATCGCCATTTACGTCCAGAACCTAAGTCTATTTTTCATCATCCAGCACCAGAACGAGGTTCCCTAGAACAAGTATTTCAAGCTACCGATCACATCCTGAAATCACGAGTCGGTTACAGTGAACTAAGTACTATGCATGAACAAGAACTAGCCCGATCAGCAGTCCGATGGATTACTGATTCTACCACTTTTCCAGACGAAATAGTGGCACAAATGTTTCTGAAACTGCCCCCAGCCGAGCAACGACTGGTGGGTATGTATATGATCCAGCACCTCATTACCCTGTATGAGGGTCAACATTCTGATCCAGGCCCGTTGCACGATATCCTGAACGAGTTACTCCAGTACAGATGGAGAGGTCTAGGTACCGATTTAATTAGTGTCATTCTAGAACAGCGCCACAAGTATAGAACGTTCCTGAACCCGCACTTTGTTCATGTCTCACCCCCAGAAAGTAAACCATTTTACATAGACAGACAGAATCCGCTACGAGAAGTCCACCCAGTCCAAGGGGCGGGTGGCGTAATGCAACGAGTGTTTGTATACACTCCGATATCAAAGATGGAACTTCTTGAAATGAAGAAATTAATCCCCTGTCACGACAAAGATCCAGCGGGGTTCCATAGAGAATTAAAAGACATGCTCTGTATGGGAGAATACACTTACCCAGATATCATTAAAATGTTAAAGGTCCTGCTACCCGCAGGGGTGTATGAAAAGTTAAAGGAAAAAGAATGGGAGGTGGGAGAGAAAAAGATCGATTGGGCAGCTCTAGAAGCTGAAGACAAGGCACGAGTACCAGGTACCGGTCTTGGAGATAAATGTAAAGAATTACCAGAATTATTGATTCAAGTTTTACCCAGATTATTGACAACTAGGAAAGAAGACTGGGATGCAATCTCAGCCTGTAAACAGAAACAAGATGAAGACATTAGTGATTTTTATTCTAGATTTGAAAAATGTTTCAGTATCAACAGTGGTCTCAAGACAAGTAGTGAGTCATACCCTCATCTTTTCGTCACCAAGTTAGTCGAGAATTCAAGTCCACAAATTAAAAACCGAGTTTTGAAAGTCGAGAGCACTTGGCAAGCTAATACTCCGTCCCAGATGCTCCAGATGCTCCAGTATCACCAGAATAGAATCAGGGAAGAGCAAGAACACGAAAGAAAACGTATGAAAGACACGAAAATGAAAGTGCTAGTTGCACAGTCTATTCCTCAAGACAGTCAGAAGAGAGGTCCGAATCAAGCCAGTCATCCTGCAGCTCCCGTTAAAGGGAACTGCAATTATTGTAAACAGCCAGGTCATTTTATAAACGAGTGTGCAGTTCTGAAACACAACATAGCTACTGGTAAGACTAAAGAAAGACCACGTCCGCCTAGACAAGAACAAGTTTCACAGACTCCTCAGTCACAGAATGCACCACAGACAGTTACAGTACCGCAGCCTATTGCTGCAACACAGCACGTTACATCGCAGATGTACCAGTATGCACAGTCCGAGTATCCAGAGTACCAGTCATATTCATGAAACAGCCTAGAGAGGGAGGTAGGCTTGCCTCTCATCGAGATACCTGTAGACCAAGAAGGTCCCTATGTTCATAGTCAAGTATTAGGGAAAGACAGAAAGTTTTTGATCGATACAGGGGCAAGTAGGACCACAATTAGTCACGCCGAAGTTCCAGGGGCTCCGCTCTCAGGCTCAAGAAATGTTTCCCTTGGATTTTCAGGAAAACCCATAGTTAATGAAATATCTAAGCCAGTTACTCTAGAAGTAGGTCCATTGTCCCGTACTACTGATCTGTTACTTACTAAGTCATGTCCAGAAAATCTATTAGGTATTAAGACACTGAAAGAATTAGGTGCAGTTATTTGCTGTTCCCCAGAGGGAATACGTCTGTTCCTACGTGACTTTAAGGGTCACTATGTATTACGAGATTTTGATTCAAGATTGTCTAATGTTCCGCAGCACTTATGGGCGCAAGGTCCAACTGATGTAGGTTACATGCAAATCACACCCTATCGTGTGACTCTCAAACCAGGTGTAGTGTTACCACGAATCAGGCAGTACAGATTGCCACCTGAGGCTGTAGCAGCCTTATCCAAAATTATTGACGAGCTCATGGCTCAAGGAGTAGTTGTAGAAACTGACTCCAACGTGTGTAATTCTCCGATCATTCCAGTCATGAAACGTACTGATCCAAATGCACCCCCAGTATATCGATTAGTGATTGATTTACGAGAGCTTAATAAATGTATTATTCCTCAGTACCCAGTTGTTCCAGACATTTCTTCCCTGTTAACAGCCATTGATTCCGAAGCCATGTTTTTCACTGTTATTGACCTCAAGAATGCATTTTTTAGTGTTCCAATTCATCCAGATAGCCAGTTTCTTTTCGGATTCTGTTTAAATGGAAGGAGCTATATGTTTACACGCGCTCCTCAAGGTTTCACAGAAAGCCCTAGTATTTACAGTCAGGCACTCAAGAGACAACTAGACAACATTCACATGCCAACTGACACTGCCCTGCTCCAGTATGTCGATGATCTACTGATCACAACCCGTTCTGAACGTGCTTGCGAACGAGCATCACTTACAGTTCTGTATTTTCTAGCCGAGATGGGGCACAAGGTGTCACCTTCGAAGCTTCAATTCTGTGTCCAGCAAGTGGTATACTTAGGACACTTGCTGTCCAAGAGGGGTAGGCAGTTGACACCCGACCGTATCCAGTTAATAGCGAGTCTTCCCCAGCCAAGAACCCAGAAGGAGGTACGTGCCTTTATCGGCCTTACTTCTTATTGTAGACAATGGATTCCCCAGTATGCATTCCTAGCCAAGCCACTGATACAGTTAACGACACAGGAGGCAGCCGTATCGACTGTCCTCCCTTGGACATCTGACCATACACTTAGTTTCAACGAGTTAAAGAAAGCCCTATGTCAAGCTCCAGTTCTAGCTACACCGAACTACAGTAAGCCTTTTACACTTTTTGTTACTGAACGCGAAGGTACAGCATTATCTGTCCTCACACAAGATCAAGCAGGTCAATACAAGCCCTGTGCTTATTTTTCGAGCACATTAGATCCAGTCGCCCAGGCATTGCCTGCGTGCCTCAAGTCAGTTGCAGCCACAGCACTAGCTATCAGACAAAGTGATTCTATAGTTTTAGGACATTCCCTGACAGTACAAGTTCCACATTCAGTAGAAGTTCTTTTAAACCGAACACAAACTCAGCACTTGACAATTGCACGTTTAACAGGTTATGAATTGACACTGTTCCAGCCACACATAGGAATTAGACGCTGCAACGTCCTGAATCCTGCTACACTGTTACCATCAGTTAGTTCAAATCCAGACACACATGATTGTGTGGAAGTAGTTAACATTACGACAAAGCCAAGACAAGACCTGACAGACATTCCGTTACCGGATCCCGACCTGACACTTTATGTGGATGGTTCATGTATGAGAACTAGTACAGGAGAACTAGTCGCCGCGTATGCAGTGACTACTGACACTGAAGTTATCAAGACACACCGTATTGACACCCTGTCCGCTCAAGCAGCAGAGCTAGTCGCTCTGACACAAGCCTGTATACATGCCAAGAACCTGAAGGTTAATGTTTACACAGATTCACGTTACGCATTCGGAGTTGTACACGACTTCGGGGTGCTCTGGCAGGAGAGAGGTTTTATGACTTCTCATGGAACCAAGATTCAGCATGGTCTCCTTATTCAAGCCCTGTTAGATGCCATACATTTACCGACATCTATTGCTATCATGAAGTGCAAAGCACATACGAAAGTCACTGACATTATTTCCCAAGGTAATGATTTAGCAGACCGCACAGCCAAGCTTACAGCACAGACTCCAGACATTCCAGTTAATATGACACATACTCCGGATCCGATTACATGCATGACAGTTAAGGACCCTACTCAAGATGTCATAGATATCCAGTCACATGCTACTCCCGATGAAATCAAGAAATGGTCTGTACAAGGAGGGGTCCAGACAGATCAGGGATGGGTAACGAAGGGTAGAGCCACATGGTTTCTCCCCGATTCTATGGTTCAAGTTATTATCAATACCGCACATAGTCCAGCACATTTAGGAGAAAAAGCTATGTTAGACAGTATCCAGACCATTTGGTTCAACAAGCATTTACGAACTGCAGCCAAGCAGAAAGTCCGTACCTGTATGATATGTTGCCAGTTTAATCCAGGTAAAAGTGTCCCGGTGGAACAAGGTGGTTTCCAGCCCCCTGACCACCCTTTTGAGGTCCTCCAGATGGATTATATTCAGATGGAGCGATGTCGAGGTTTCAAGTATGTCCTTGTAGTTGTATGCGCTTTGTCCAGGTGGACAGAAGCATATCCAGTCCCAGATTACACAGCCGCGACCACTGCCAAGCAGTTGGTTCGTGAATTCTTCCCTAGATATGGACTCCCTAGAGTCGTATATTCTGATAACGGCCAGCCATTCTCATCTGAACTCATGAAACACGTTTCCCTGTTGTTAGGGTACCAGTGGAAGTTCCATTGTGTACGCCATCCAGAAGCAGCTGGACTAGTCGAAAGGCATAATCAGACTCTGAAAATCCGTATAGCAAAAATATGTAAAGACAAGGGTGTGGACTGGTTAGTAGCTTTGCCAGTCGCTCTGTTTTACATGCGCATGGTCGCACATTCCAGATCAGGTCTGTCCCCGTATGAGGTCGTATTCGGCCGCCCCCCTAATATGTGGGGTACTCCTAGACCCCGAAGTATTACCGATGTTTCATGTAATATGCTGACAGATTACCTAGCTTCCTTGATGTCTGCCCTCAACTCATGTCGTTCACAGGTTGCCGCCGCATTTCCAGACAATACCGAGGTGGCACCGCACGAGATCGTTCCAGGCTCCCTTGTGATGATCAGAAATTTTGACAGATCAAGTCCGCTGGAACCACGTTGGAAGGAGCCACGTCAGGTCCTCTTGACCACCCGAACTGCCGTCAAGTTGGAAGGCAGGAAGGGGTGGGTCCACCTTTCTCATGTAAAACTTTTCAAAGGATCGAAACCAGTCTTCAAAAACATTTCCAAGAACATTTCCCAGGATTCGAAGGATTGCCAGAACATTGTTCTAAAGGACTGTCCCGCACAAGACATTATTACAACCCCTCCCTTGTTAGAGAAAACTCCGCAACAGGAGTATAAGTTAAAGCTCAGGTCTAATAAGTCAGCCAGTTTGATTGTATAAGTCCTCCCCTAGGTGAAACGGTTAGACTGTTTCTGACATGTATAAAATAGACCCCCATAGTGAGAGAGTCAGTCAAAGCTCAACCAAATGTATCGTTTTTCTGAGTTTCGTATTATTCATCAGCATAATGATTTCCTGCACCAGCTATGCTTTCTATCTGTGTTTTTCAGTTCCTCATGTAAATATGTCTGCTCATACTACAGTAGAGCACACGTTTAGTGATCTGCCTCCTCACGAATATGCATACCGCCTCGCCATGCGTAATAACACATTTATCCGTATGTTACATTATTCACACCAGACCAGCAATGCCACTAATTGTTGGGTGTGTGGTCGACTCCCCCCTTTCCAGACACCGAAGGGAGTTCTGCCACTCTTTCCTTATCCATTCTCACACAATGGTTCGTGTGGAGCATGGTCCACGTTAACGTCATCCTCAACAGATATGTCTTTTCTTAACAGTACATGTTTCCCAGACAAGCAAGGTCTCCCCCACAGAACAGGTTTAGATTTAGAAAATGAAGTATATAATTTAGGAAATTATTCGTCGAATTTCATGGTCCTGAATGTTCAGTCTGATACTACTCCAGACTCACCCGCTATTTCAGTACTACCAGTCAAAGGCGAATTATGTGTCCGTAGTTATGGTTCTGTACATATAGGTCATAGTGAATGTACTACTGTTATCCAGTATAGTGACAGTGGGAAATCTATTTTCAAAGCTTCACGTCATTCTTATTTTATTTGTGGTCAAACTGCATATGTCCGTCTGCCCCTCGATTGGGAGGGAACCTGTTACATTGCTTTCCTACTGCCACCTGTTTTTCTAGCCCCACCTGACTATCATAGGAATTCTTTCTTAGTACACCCTAGACACAAGAGAAATCTCCCGATTGTCGATTATACTGAAACCGCCGCAGAGCAATTCATTGATATAGATAAAGGTGTTTTCCCTTATTTAGGTACAGTTGTAAATAGTAAGCTAATCCGTAGGTTAACAAGAACCCTTGAAGCAGTAGTAGATGAGACTGCCTCCGCTCTAGGTAACTTAACTGAAGAGCAATCCTTTATGAGAATTGTCGTTTTACAGAATCGTCTCGTCCTTGACGTCATACTGGCCGATAGGGGCGGGGCCTGTAGAGTTCTCGGATCCAGTTGTTGTATTTTCATTCCAAATAACGCGCCGTCTGTTTATTCAGCTATAACCAGACTCCATAAAATTGCCCATCTGTTACACCAAGATCCAGGCACCTGGACATGGTCCGGTTGGTTCTGGAATTTAATTTCCGCATGGGGTTGGAAAGTCCTGTCCTTTTTAGGTATTGCAGTAGCGATCATATTTAGCTGCTGCCTCTGTATACAATGTGGCCCTGCGATTTGCAGCATGTGTGCTACCTCTTGTATTCCTAGTCCCAAGCCCCGTTCTAAATCCCGTTCCAAGACAATTCGAGACGAGCAAATGGTACTGTATGAAATGATAGACGGTATCATGAATATTGATGTTTCCTGATGGAAACGTAGTGACAAGGAGGGAATGTGGAAAAGTAAATTTTGCCATGTTCTGTGTCCCTACGTCTCATCCATCATATGTTATGTGTGCATGACCAATATGCATATGTTATTCCCCATTTCTGATTAAAGACGCAATTACAGTTGTGTCCACCCCTAGTATGCTATTTTCCAGTCCTCGTGAATACTACGAATATCAGGCCTATGTAAGTAATGTTGCCACGTTTCTCAGTGTGCACGTTATTCAATTATAAAGTCCCCGTTTCCAGGCCTCAAAAGGGCCCGGACCACAGATTCAGTTCCTGTCTCCTGAAAGCCTCGCTGAGGAGCGATACAGCCCCCACCTGTATCCTCGACCCTTCACTTACTTCCTGCCTTGCAGTGCCCGGTGCACCCCGGCTCTGCCTCTGAGTCTGCCAAAAGTATGTTATAGTTCCAGCTATCAGTTCAGTCCTCCTCCTCTGCATTCCTAAGCTACTGAACTGCATCAATAGTTTCCGTCATTGTCTAGCCTTCTCGTCTCCATGTTAGAGAAATACTGTATCTAATGGTCATTTAATATTCTTCACGCACTACATGTAGAATAATGCATGGTCCAGTCTTAGAGTCAGGTTAGCCTCTCCCCTCATGACTTCTAGTTTATATCAACATGTTCCCTAAACATTAGATACCAGATAGGGTTTAGGTACATGTCGCTCCGACCTTCCAGACTCTAGTCTCTGCTCCTAGCACAGAGTTCGTAGCCCCCAGCTTCTCCTAGTAACACGTCATTGCTAGTTTTCGCGCACCATTAGGTTAGAGGTCCCGGCTCCTTAGGTAGCCCCCTCCAAAGTTTCCGCCCATTCATGACATATTCTGTTACGTTTGCACCACATGTCTATGTATACGCCCAGTTACACCTCTTATTTCTCTTATCTCTCGCGACTGCTACGCGTCACGCCTTCTGCTCCACCTACTGTTACGCCCACTGCAATGTAATGCTATGTGTTTGCGCTATGTATATAAGTCAATGTTTTGTTATTAAATGTTAGCGCGCTCATCCCAGACCTAGCCCCAGCAGCTGCTGGGCCTCTTTTCCCCTGCTGGGCCCCAGTTGTCCTGCTGGGCCCTGTCATTCTGTTCCTATGCAGGTTGTCCTGATCCTGTCCTTATGCTGTAATAAACCTGCAGAAACTCCTACTACCTCGAATCTTGACTCTTATTTATTGAGCTATCTGTTATGCTATAAGTCTAGTCAAAAATAGGGTATTATTTATTTATTTACCACAAAATAAAAAGGTGGAGTCAGACTAACCCTTCTTCTAAAGTTTGGGCAGAGGGGTCTGCTATATAGTACTCACCAATTAAAAACTCTGACACCTGTTTATATACAGGTTGATGTTCATAAAAACGAGAACTTCTTTATATTGATGTCTCCACTTTATTTTTTATTTTTTATCTAAGGGACAAAGAAATGTCAATGTTTTAATATTTTGTGTCTTATACCATGAACTATTAATGTGAGTCCTAGAGGGATTTCTGGTCAATATGATTTACCAATAATGCTTACATTAGTGAAGGGACATTCTCATGTTTACATAAAAGGTATCCGGGTAAGGCTCTTGATCTTTAAAGTATCGATGTTCATCAGATCGGGCACCTAAAAGTAATGACATGGACTCATGAGAATATGTTTAGTTAGTCTAACAAGAGGATCTAATACACGTTAAGTAAACCGATGATTACTAACCGCGAGTGCAGGTTTCCACGGTTAGACTTGTAATAGATTCAAGCGTTCCATCTATGATAACACTGGATTAGGATCCGACGTTTCTCGTTTAGGGCTGGATGTTACCCGGTGGGTTCTGGGCACTTGAGTCTGTGCAAAAAGAGATTAAGGAACAAGCGGAAAATCAGATCCGCTCATCCGACTCCAGTTCACACTCTTCCCTTCCCTAAACTAATGGCTCACATTCTAATAACGCACTTACCAAGATAGGACTTCGTGCGGGCTGCCACGGCGGATGTCCAGCAACGTCTTCTCGGCGGTTGAAAGAAAACGACCACCGCTTTGAAGCTGGGCACTTTAAGTACACCCCGTTAATTAGTCACGTGGACTGCCGTATTCTAGATTTTAAAAATTTTAAAGCGGCAGTGATATAATATCAGCCTTATAAGAATTAGTTGTTTGAAAGGCAGGATCACACGATATAATAGCGTGTGTTAAGCAATAATCACGTGGTTGCTCTGTCATAGCCCAGGGGAACCGGCACCTAGCCGATATGCCGAAGACAATCCACATCCGGCACGGGTTCGAAACCAACCTAGTCACTTCCAATCCACCCTGTTTGTTAGTCATGTGAACTGCCGTATTCTAGATTTTTTTTTAAACGGCAGTGATGTAATATAAGCTTTTATCTGCTTAAGAGTATACACCAGGATTAGTTATGTAAAAGGCAAGATCACACGATATAATAGCATACATTGTAATGATCAGGAGGTTGCTTGGTCATAGCTTAGGGGAACCAGCACATAACAGCCATGCCGAAGACAATCAACATCCGGCAAGGGTTCGATACCCCCCCAATTCCAACTAAACATAGAATGCAAAAAAAAAATTTTAATAAAATTTAAATATAAAGATTTAAAATATAAAGAATATAGTTGTGTTGTTTTGTAATTAGACGACATATATTTTCTCAAATATATAATGCTGTAGTGTCATTTGTTAATATAACATAAGCTATGTTTAGACCTAAAGCACCTTTGATACAGCGTTCCATAATAACTCTGGGTTTCAGCACATCTACAAACTTGTTGCCAATATGACTGGAAACATTTAATTAAAATATCGCATTTTCCCACGGAATTTCTCCGTTCAAACCTTGTTTAAATGTGTTCAGAACAAAAATCCAATAGACTTCTTTCTTTTTTCGTATGGCGCATCCAACTTTATTTTCTGGTGTCCTAATTTTTTCGAGGATGCGCCACTCAAAGTCCTCTGCTTTATGATTATTCTCCAAAAAATGTTTTACTAAGGGAGCTGCAAGCTTCTTAGTTCTGATTGCAGAACGGTGTTCCGTAAGCCGTACCTGGATTGGTCTACAAGTTTCTCCAACGTAGCCCAACCCACAAGGGCACCTTAAGAAATACACGACGTTCGCTGTTTTGCAATTCCATATTTCACAAGCTTTGGTTTCAAAGCCATTATGTGAAAAATGTTCACCTGTAAGTATGGTAGTACATGACTTACATGTTGAGCATTTCACAGTGCCACGCACTGGAAGATTGTCAGTTAAGGATCGCTGATTAGATCCAAGCCTGGAAGATTTTGCACCAAACTTGGAATGGACGATGTAATCCTTAATATTCTTATTCCTTTTATGTGCAAATAGGGGCTTAGGCAGGTTCTCTTTAGATGTCGGATTGCAATTAAGGATGTGCCAGTTAGCATTAATCAATTGTCTGACGCGTTCATTTAAGGTGGAATGTCTCGTAACGCAGACTAGTTGATCTTTTGTTACTGGCTCTTTTGTTCTCAGTAGGGCGTCGCGATCATAGAATCGTGCTCTTTTGTAAGAATTTCTCACAAGCCTGTGAGGATAACCGCGATCTAGGAACTTCTTTCTCATTATAGATGATTGTCTATCATAATCAGTGAGATTAGTACAATTCCTCCGGACTCTCAAAAATTGAGAGAACGGAATACTTTCACGCTGGCTTTTCGGGTGAAAGCTTTGAAAATGTAAAAGTGTGTTACGTGCCGTAGGCTTTACATATAAATCGACTTCTAAACCGTCATTTTGAATTTTTATTAGAAGATCAAGGAATTCCACTTGCTCAGTACTATATTGAGCCGTGAATTTTAAGTTCACATCAACAAGATTGATCCATTCCAGGAATTCCATCAAAGTATCTCTCCCATTGGTCCAGACAAAAAAGATGTCATCAATATATCTGGACCAATGGGAGATGGATTCGAAAAAGGGGGCAACCTCATTTTCAATAAATTTCTCCTCAAAAGCAGACAGCCGCTTTTGAGGAGAAATTTATTGAAAATGAGGTTGCCCCGCCGTGGCAGCCCGCACGAAGTCCTATCTTGGTAAGTCGTTATTAGAATGTGAGCCATTAGTTTAGGGAAGGGAAGAGTGTGAACTGGAGTCGGATGAGCGGATCTGATTTTCCGCTTGTTCCTTAATCTCTTTTTGCACAGACTCAAGTGCCCAGAACCCACCGGGTAACATCCAGCCCTAAACGAGAAACGTCGGATCCTAATCCAGTGTTATCATAGATGGAACGCTTGAATCTATTACAAGTCTAACCGTGGAAACCTGCACTCGCGGTTAGTAATCATCGGTTTACTTAACGTGTATTAGATCCTCTTGTTGGACTAACTAAACATATTCTCATGAGTCCATGTCATTACTTTTAGGTGCCCGATCTGATGAACATCGATACTTTAAAGATCAAGAGCCTTACCCGGATACCTTTTATGTAAACATGAGACTGTCCCTTCACTAATGTAAGCATTATTGAAATCATATTGACCAGAAATCCCTCTAGGACTCACATTAATAGTTCATGGTATAAGACACAAAATATTAAAACATTGAAATTTCTTTGTCCCTTAGATAAAAAATAAAAAATAAAGTGGAGACATCAATATAAAGAAGTTCTCATTTTTATGAACATCAACCTGTATATAAACAGGTGTCAGAGTTTTTAATTGGTGAGTACTATATAGCAGACCCCTCTGCCCAAACTTTAGAAGAAGGGTTAGTCTGACTCCACCTTTTTATTTCACTAGGTCCAGGCTGTGATGCTTGTATCAAGACAACGCATCTACATCTTATAGAATCTACCTGTCAACATATCTTTGTTTGGTCAGGAAAAACAACAGCCATCAGTTAGTTTAAGTAAGTATTGCTTAGGAATGAGGGTCATATCGTTTTATTTGGCTTATAAACTATCACCAAAAGTAGAATAATAAGGGAAGAAGTCACAAATGCTCATTAAATCGACTATGAATCTGTTCGAAGTATATACTGTGTTTATTAAAGAGGATAATTGTGAGATCAATAAAAGAAAGTTAAATTCTGTTATAAGAGGAGAACAAGCATTTAAATAATAAGGCAGATGTACAACTTCATAATTATTTATGTATAATGTTGTACGAATGGTAAATTAATAGTTGGAATTTTTATATGTTTTTTTACAGAATTATTCGTGGCTCCTGAAGAAGGCGTTTTGTTGACGCCGAAACGCGCGTAGAGTCCCATTAGTGCCACCTATTGATTTTATATTTATTGTTATGTTTAAAATGATGTTTTAATTTTTATATGACCAACTATGTACTATTGAGTTTGATTACATTTGTATAATATAAATTGTTTTTCTTATATGCTTGTATAAATTAAAAATAAGTGAATTTTTTAATGAACCTTGTGCCTTGTTTGTTCTCCCTTAAGTATATTCTCAGTTCTCCTCTATGTTGTTATTGAATGCCTAGGGTTATATACGTAAATGTTTTCCCTGTCCTAGGAACTGTATTTACCTTTACAGGGGGTCCTTGTTATTTCCACATCAGAGCTACCAAGATTCCAGTTCAAATATGTCTGACATTTCCTTGTTTCGGTGTGCTTTGGTGTAACATTATAATGCACAGTTAGTATATAACCCTGTATCTTATGTCACAGCAGCAAGTCCTGACTGTTTATGTAAACATCCCTGTGCCTTCTGGGACATGTAGGTTTTGTTTTCCTATTTACATGCATGGGCTTCTCACGCACAGTGTGCTACTAATGTTCAATGGTATAAAGCAGGAATATCGACGGGATAATATCGACTAGCATAAATATCGAGGTAAGAATATCGAATTTAAAAAATATTGTTGAAGTAAATATCGTTGTTGTAAATATCGATTTTGTATAATGACAAAAATATCGTCAAAATAAAATATCGTTGTATAGAATATCGTTTAGAGAAATATCGTTGAATATAATATCGACAAAATAATTGAATGTGTTATATAAGTGTAGAAAAATTTGTTTTATGTTTAAATATTATTAATTAAATGTCTATTTTTATTATTATAGGGATCAAAATGTAAAAAAAAATTAAATGTTTGTAAATATTTTAGGAGCGGGTTATTGGTATTATAGGGGATAAGGGTGGGTAGTAATCTAAAAAAGTAGTGTAAATAATATGTATAGAATGGTAAAAAATTTGAAATTTTTAATTTATTTTTTATTTTGAATGGCGAAATTTGAAATTTAATTTAAATAACAGAATTATTTATTTAATGGGTTTTTAAAAAGATTTAGTAGCGGGTTGTTGGTGATATAGGGGATAAGGGTGGGTAGTATATTAAAATATGTTTCATAAAATTTAAATTTAATTAAAAAAAATTATAAATTGAAATACGAAAAAATATTATATTTAATTGAAATTGAATGTATTATATAATAATTTTGTAATTAAGTGTGAGTTTTATTTATATAGTGTTTAATAAAAAATTAAATTGCTATAAAAAATACGAAATTTGAAATTTCAATATTTAAATTTGAAATTTGAAATTATAAAATTGATTTTTAAATTATATTAAAATAAGTCAAGTGTGTAATATTTTATGTTTGTGTATTTCTTATAATATATGCTAAGAATGATTCAAAAAACAAAAACAAAAAGTTTGGGTTAAAAATTATAAAATTGTGAAAATTATGTAAAAATTAATAAAAAATTCGAAATTTGAAATTTAAATTTTGGTTAAAAAATGTGTTATTGTTATGTTCAAAAAAACATATTTTGTGATTGTAATTTAATAGTCTATTTTGTAGTATAATAGATAAGAGTTGTTATTAATATATATAAAGTGATGTTTATGTGTTATAATATCACAAATATTATGGTTTACTGTCCAGCAGTTTCCCTGACTTATGTAGGATTGGAGTTAGAATAGTTATTTATTGTTGCTTACTTACAAAAACCATTACAATGCATGTATTTACAAGGCATGTTTTTACAACGTAGGTACCTTTACAACGCATATCATTACAACGTAAGTATTGGTAAGTATATAATTATATTTAAAATGTAATATGTTTGGGGTTTTTTAAGGGATATTTTTAGGGTTCAGGGTCAGTTTTGGCTTTTAGGGTAAAGGGGTATTTTTAGGGTTCAGGGTCAGTTTTGTGTTTTTGGGAAAAGGGGTATTTTTAGGGTTCAGGGTCCGTTTTTAGTTTTTGGGTATAGGGGTATTTTTAGGGTTCAGGGTAAGTTTTCAGTTTTTGGGTAAAGGGGTATTTTTAGGGTTCAGGGTCAGTTTTCGGGTAAAGGGGTATTTTTAGGGTCAGTTTTCGGGTAAAGGGGTATTTTTAGGGTTCAGGGTGAGTTTTCAGTTTTTGGTTAAAGGGGAATTTTTAGGGTTCAGGGTCAGTTTTCAGTTTTTGGGTAAAGGGGTATTTTTAGGGTTCAGGGTCAGTTTTTACTTTTTGGGTAAAGGGGTATTTTAAGGGGTCAGGGTCAGTTTTTAGTTTTTGGGTAAAGGGGTATTTTTATTGTTCAGGCTCAGTTTTGTGTTTTTGGGGTACAAAAAAATATTAATATATTAATTAAATAAATTAAATGAAATTAAATTAAATTAAATTTAATTAAAATCTATTCATTTTAATTAATTTATATTAAAAAAATTATTATATATTTACTAATACTTACCTTGTAATGGTATGCGTTGTAAAGGTACCTGTGTTGTAAAAACATGCGTTGTAAATACATGCATTGTAATGGTTTTTGCGTTGTAAAAATTTCGTTGTAAAGGTATGCGTTGTAAAAGTATGTGTTGTAACGTCATACATACTTTATATTACTAATGTATTTTTTCTTATTATATATAAATAAATAATACATATTGTATATACATATGTGTTAGAAAAGCTTTTTTTGAATTTAAATAACTATGAAAAAGTGAACAGAAAGGTAATGTGTATATAAGGTTATAAAGAAAATGACGATATTTTTTTTATATTAATATAAGTAGAAAGGTAGTCGATATTAGTGTTGTCGATATTAGTGTAGAAGGTAATGTTATTTTAAATATTGTCGATAATGTAGTAGTCGATATTTATGTAGTCGATATAATTGTTAACGATATTAGAGTAGTCGATAAAAAAATATCGATATTTGTGTAAAACCTTGTTTAAGTATATGGTTACGATATTTTTGTAGACGATGTATTTGTGGCGATATTTTTGTAGGTCGATGTTTTAGTAATCGATATTTCATCATGGAACCATGTTCAATGACAAGACCAACTTGGTCTAAGGGTCATACGTGTAGTCTCAGAAAGCATGGACATGTTCTTACTGTTTTGGTATGAAGCAGTTGGATTGTGCTTTTAACTTGGAACGCTTTATGTAAGAGCTACTCTTCACAAACTATACAGGTACTGTGATCAGGGCATGAGTTGGGGTACCACGCGGGTGGACGGCGTCCCCCCACTTATTTTCCAGGGTGGACTCCGTCCACCCTGCTTATCAAAACGCTGTTCACCCTGCCCTGCTCATCCAAAGCGTGATAAGAGCGCTCACCAACCAAAGCACGCATTTCCAGGTGATTGCCTCTGACTGCCAGTCGCCAGACCTACTTGCATAGGTCGACTTGCCCACCTATTTTGAGCGCTACCTATCGCAGCTCTTGGTCTGCGAACCTGCCCCCACCACCTCGTAACCTTGCCGGGGACCTCGTCAACCAAACCAGAGGAGGAATCGCCATCATTTACAGGAACACCATCAGCGTCACGACCAACACCGGAGATGCCCTCACCGCCGCCGAACACCTACACTTTCAGATCCACACCGACCCCAAGACCAACCTCAGAGGAACCCTCATCTACAGACCCCACAATTCAGTGAAACCATCGCCGATTTCATCAACCCGCACGCCCTCGCCTCATCAGACTACATCCTCCTAGGGGACCTGAACTTCCACCTGGAGAACAATAACGACAACACCACCACCCTGCTCGACAACCTCACCAACCTCGGACTCAAGCAACTGGTAAACACTCCCACCCACTACGCCGGCCACACGCTCGACCCCATCTCCTCCACCAGCAACCACGTCTCCTTTAGCCACTCCACCGAACTACACTGGACCGACCACAGCTGCATCCATTTCACCTTCAAGAAGACTACATGCCACGACCGCCCGCAACAGATCCCCCGCAGAGGCTGGAGTAAAGTCACTACAGACCAGTTAACCACGTCACTGAGCCAGAACCCACCAACCGGCATCACTGACACCAACGAAGCAGCCCGCAACCTCACACAGTGGATCACCAACTGCACCGACGCCCTTGCCCCACTGAAGAACCCCCCAGGCAAGACCAACAACAGGAAAGCCACATGGTTCACCGACGCCCTCAAAAAATCGAAGAAATCCTGCCAAACTCTCGAGAAAACCTGGCGGCACGAACAGACGACAGAAAACCTGACAGCTCTCAAGAACGCCACTCGCAAACACCACCAGCTGATCCGCACCACCAAAAGGACATTGTTCAAAGAGCGGCTGGACAACAACACACACAACAGCAAGGAACTCTTCAGCATCGTTAAAGAGCTCTCCAACCCCAGCGCCAGCAGCAACAACATCACACCGTCGCAAGACCTCTGCGACTCCCTCGCCACGTTTTTTCACCGCAAGATCGGCGACATACATGACAACTTTGGTGCCCAGACTCCACTTCCAATCACCAAAACAACGCCCCCTACCACCACCCTCAGCACCTGGACCCCTATCAGCACTGAAGACACCACCCACGTCATGAGCACCATCCACTCCGGCTCTCCCTCCGACCCATGCCCTCACCACATCTTCAACAAAGCCAACACCATCATCGCACCCCACCTCCGGAACGTCATAAACAACTCCTTCACGTCCGCCACCTTTCCAGAGAACTGGAAGCACGCAGAGATCAACGCCCTTCTGAAGACATCCACAGCGGACCCTGAAGACCTCAAGAACGTCCGCCCCATCTCTCTTCTTCCCTTCCCTGCAAAAGTCATCGAGAAGACCGTCAATAAACAGCTGACCGCTTTCCTCGAGGCAAATGACTCCCTCGACCCATCCCAGTCCGGATTTCGAGCCAACTACAGCACCGAGAGCGCCCTCATCGCAGCCACCGATGACATCAGGACCCTGCTTGACAACAGGGAAACAACCGCCCTCATCACCCTAGACCTCTCAGCCGCCTTTGATACCGTCTGCCATCGCACCCTAATTACCCGCCTCCACTACACTGGGACCCAAGAAAAAGCCCTGGACTGGATCACCTCGTTCCTCTCCGACAGAACCCACAGAGTCCGCCTCCCTCCCTTCCACTCCGCGGCCACCGAGATCATCTGCGGCGTACCCCAAGGCTCTTCGCTCAGCCCAACCCTCTTCAATATCTACATGAGCCCCCTCGCCACCATCGCACGCAAACACAACCTCAACATCATCTCCTACGCCAACGACACCCAGCTGATACTCTCCCTCACCAAAGACCCAGCCACCGCCAAAACCAACTTCCAGGAAGGAATGGAAGCGGTGGCGGAATGGATGAAGCTCAGTCGTCTGAAACTGAACTCAGACAAGACGGAGGTCCTCATCCTCGGACTATCCCCATCCGCCTGGGACGACTCCTTGTGGCCCACAGCACTGGGCACCGCACCGACACCCGTGGACCACGCACTCAACCTGGGATTCATCCTGGACTCCTCTCTTACGATGACCAAGCAAGTCAACACCATCTCATCCTCGTGCTTCAACACCCTGCGCATGCTCCGGAAGATCTTCCGGTGGATCCCTACCGGAACCAGAAAGATGGTCACCCAGGCCCTCATCACCAGCCGATTGGACTATGGGAACTCCCTATACGCAGGAACCACAGCCAAACTTCAGAAAAGACTCCAGTGCATACAGAACGCTTCTGCACGACTCATCCTCAACATCCCTCGCAAGGCCACATATCCGCCCACCTGAAAGACCTGCACTGGCTCCCCGTCAGCAAAAGGATCACGTTCATGCTCCTCACCCACGCACACAAAACGCTCCACAACATGGGACCCGAATACCTCAACAATCGCCTAACGTTCTACACTCCGACCCGCCAGCTCCGCTCCGCCAGCTCCGCCAGCCTCGCCCTCGCCACCATCCCATGGATTCGCAGAACCACCACCGGAAGAAGATCGTTCTCCTACCTGGCCGCCAAGACATGGAACTCCCTCCCAGCCCACCTACGACTGACCCAGGACCATATCACCTTCAGGAAACACCTCAAGACCTGGCTATTCGAGCAGTAACAGCACCCCCCTCCCTTCAGCGCCTTGAGACCCTCACGGGTGAGTAGGGCGCTCTATAAATGCATTGATTGATTGATTGACTAGTAGACGCTGTGATCTGCGACCAATCAGTGGTCGTAGCAGACGTCACTGGATGGGTGTGTCTGCAACTCGGCAGTTCCGCCCTCGTGCTCCATGCCCTTTATTTTTTGGGCTCCTGAGTGACTCGTGCCCTGATGGTTTCTCGTAGTTACCGGTTCCCAATAGCTATCTCTCCCGTCTTTGAGAGTTGAGGTGAGGGTCTTTGCAGCTGGGCGCAGAGCACATTATGTATTTAAATTCCCTGTTCTACAGGTATTGTGTTTATTTTCCTCATGTTGGCCTTGAAACAAGTTGAAAGCACTTCAGTGAGTGGTAGCACACGAATAAGATAAGCGCGAAAATTAGTTTTGTGGAAATTCACTCTAGTTCTAAATACACATCATGCAGGTACTTTTTAAACCACACACTCTTATTTAAAAAGAAAACAAAACTACTGCAGCTCAATTGCTTCGGGATGCAGCAACATCTAATCAATGCTAGCCCAAGGAGGAGGAACGGAATCAGCCTTGCTGTCTCCTTGTAGGGCTGTGGGTGTTTTGTGGGCATTCTGTTGCTGTCACTTCCTTCCATTATTGAGTAATGTGCTCCTTTAAAATGATATGCATCCCTGAACGTATTGTTACTATTCGACTGTAATATAGAATGTATTGTTACTATCTTCACGGATAGCATGCAACAGTTGCTTTACACAGGGAATCAGCTCTCCTCATAGCTACAGGGTCTCTTCAGTAAGATTTTATCACACTGCACAAATTAAACTCCTTGCATCCTGGTTTTGGTTAAATAACTTTTCTTCGAACATTGACAAATATAATGGCATAAACTATATCTGCAGATGTGCAGAGTATTATAAGCTATTTATACTATTGCTGAGGAGGGGTGAGGCATCAAGACTCACTCGGGGCTGCGCCTATCATGAATAATGGCCCCTCCCCACACCCTACTAGGGAAATAAATAGAATATTACACTCTGCTCATCAGCATACTTACTATTGTCCTTACAGTTCTATACTTTTACCTCACTCTCAGAGTAAAACAATCAATAATACAACCCCAAGTTTGTATAAGTGATCTGTAATATGACTCAGTCTCACTGGTTTGGGTTTGTGCTCCTCCCTCAGGACTAGATTAGCTATTATTAAAAAAAAGATTTTCACCACCCTAAAGTGGACCCTCTTGAAGTAACCCAGCCATTCTGCACATGTTGGCCTGAACTGCATCTGGCGCCTCTGCTACTCATGGTGCATGCATGCTTTGCTGTATATGTCTGCATGATGCCAGAGAGAAAAGAAAATGCAGTTGCCTGCTATGTAAGCCAGGCATGCTGATACTACCCACAACCATTTCATGCTCAACAACCTGCACTGTTGCAGGTTTTAATAAGCAACAAGCGACTAAAGTCACCGACCTCATTATATAACGCATAGCTGAAAGATATATTTGAACAAACAGTGAATGGAATGCATATGTTCAAATGCTTTCAAACAGAAGGGTTAGCCAGCAGCTAAGCAAGCATTCACCAAAAGAAGTGATGTGATATAAAGAACAAGCATTGGCATAGCCAATACGTCTCGCCTTTGGGACCTTATAAGTTTTTAGCCATGCAACAGTTGATTTTGTTGCACCAAAGATATTGTGCTGCATAACGAAATACTTATAAGGTCCCAAAGGCGAGACCTATTGGCTATACCAATGCTTGTTAGTCTTGGTCTGATTTGTTGACTATGGCAGGTAAATAGTCTTGCAATGTTTTCCTTAAGAATTACAATATTATTCATGAATAAAAGCAGTCCAAAGTGCAAGATATATTTTAACACCTCAGTTAAGTCTATGGTCATTTGAACAGCAATAAACTAAATATTAATCTCAATACAAAAAAAGACTAAATCAATTAATACATTGCTCACTTGAGCAACTCTAACATACTATTGTGCCCAACAGTCAACTATCTGTATGAAACTTATAGAAAAAGATTTGCATGAACTATTACAATTCATCAAACAATGTTTGCACAAAGACCCATGCTTGATGTCAACCCCAATTTCTAATGTATCAGGATTTATTGCTGTTCAGTAATCCAGTTGGAATTCCTAACACTCCATAGGCCACCTATGGTCTGGGTGGGGCAAGATGGCGGCCAGCACTCTGGCCGTGTGAGCTGGTGCTAGCGTTTCCCCCCCCCACCCCCCGCTTGACCCGCTAACTCTTATGCCTCATAGCGCGGGGTCGCCATGATATTTATTGAACTCACCTTATTTCATGACCGATGAAGGGAGATTCTCCGGTGCTTCTGCAGTTATCGCCGTACCCTGCCACATCGGATCTTTACAACACGCCGGTCACCGGGTGACGGCTTGCTGTTTGTACACCGCTGCTTTCAGTGCAGCTGTGTTGCGATGCCGCCGAAAAGCCAAACAAAGAACCTGCCCATGGCGGCAGTAAAAACCGCAACTTCAACTTCGGCATCCCCGCCAGCCCAAGTAATACCGACATCAGCAGAGGTCCCAAAAAGGAGCCAGCCAGACGCCACGGCTGGCAAGACTTCAAAGAATACAAAGCTGCTCCCTGTCCAGGTGCCTACAATGTTCAAACCTCGGACTAACAAAAGTCTACAGAGCCCGGCCGTGGAGAGGTCCTCCTGTATTTCTGCCATTCCTCTCGCAGCTACCACACTGCCTGTAACCGGTAAGGCAAATACTGTTTCTTTGACATCCTCCTCCGCAGTTTTGCCCAAAAACATTCATGGGGGCACTTCTATAAGTTTAACTGTGCAATCCGAGGTGGGGGTGCCTGCCGAGAAAACGACGGGGATTGTTTTATGCACTGATTCTGCTCTTGATCTGGGCTTACAACCAAGTGGGATGCTGGGAGATGTAGTCCCCTTAGATCCAGCGCTTAGTATACAATCAGCAGCAGTTCATCTCCCTCATACTGAATTATTGCAAGCTCCTCAATCTTCTGTTTTAATAAATACTGATGGCGACACAGATGGAGATAACTTTTACTCCTTAGCTGAACATACGGGCTCTTCTGCTGATGATAATGGGTTGGATAAGGACTGGAATGACGATGATGGCAGTGAGATGGGTGATTGGCCTACAAATGATGCTTTGAACTCTGCGGGTACCTTAAAGGGTCTTTCCACAGTTCGCAGGGTACCCCAAGACTCTGGCTCAAACATTGGTTCCCTAACCTGGGACTATTCATTCTCTGCTCAGCCTGGTACACAAGACATTTTCCAAGACCCAGCTGTCAGTGATCTTGACTCTAAGATAGGTCCCCCTCCAGGTGAAATGACACTGGCAATAATATATCAAACAATAATGGCACATCGTGAGGAGACCCGACAGGAAAGTGCCCGTGCTCAGGCGGCGTGCCGCAGGGTACAAAATTCTCTTCGTATTTTTATTTTATTTTATTTATGCGATTTTATATAGCGCGAACTTTACCCGAAGACGTCAGAGCGCTTTACATAGGACCCAGTTTCAAACATAAGGACTGACGGTACAAAAGGAATTTGCAAATTTTTGACTTACATAAGAACCAGTTGAAAACGTACGGACTTAGGTTTACATGCGTTACAAAAAGGTACAAACAGAAAAAATGTCAAATGTACAAGAGATAGAGTCACACAAGGAGGAGATACAAATCGATAAACTCTAGGCATATACTAGTGAAATCTCTATCTACTTAGGGAGGGGATACACATGGATATACTCTAAGAGTCACATAGGCATGTTAGAGAGCAGAGCGGACTCCTGCATAAACTAGTGATTAGAGTTATCTCTATATACACAGGGAAGGGGTAAGACTGGATATACTCTAAAAGTCACATAGGAATGGTAGAGAGCAAAGCGGACTACTGCATGTTCTAGTGATTAGAGTTATCTCTATATACATAGGGAGGGGATACACATGGATATACTCTAACAATCACACAGGAGACTAGTCATTAGAGTTATCTCTATATACATGGGAAGGGATATGACTGGATATACTCTAAGGGTCACATAGGAATGGTAGAGAGTACAAAGGTCTACTGCATACACTAGTGAATAGAGTTATCTCTATATACATTGGGAAGGGATACACATGGATATACTCTAAAAATCACATAGGAGACTAGTCATTAGAGTTATCTCTATATACATGGGAAGGGATATGACTGGATATACTCTAAGGGTCGCATAGGAATGGTATATGGTGCAAGGTCTGAAGCAAATACCATTGATTAGAGTTATTACAAAAAGTCAAAGAGCAGAGTTCCATAAGTGTGGATGCAGTCACAGCACAAAGGGAGGGCGGGAGGGATGCAAGGGTTTGGAGAGAAGGGGAAGCGGAGAAGGGAGGAGACATTTGAGGATCATCCACGGGGAGCAGGGTTAAAGGACGGGGGAATGGGAGGAGGGCTAGAGTCCAGAGAAAACTGTCCGAAAATAGCAGCAAAGTGTCGGTCAGGACAGAACAAAAGTCAAAAGGTCCAGGAGAGAAGGTGGGAGCCCAGGTGGGAGATGAAGCTGGAGGCCATCCGCAGGCGCGTCGCCATCTTGGAGAGCTTGCGGTCATCCGGCTCGGTGGGCGTGAGAGTGCGCAAGGTGATGAAGGTGTTGGTGCGGTCACGCGTTGGCCGTGAGGCGCTGCCACGGCAGCCAGTAAGTTGTGTTTGTATTCAACCGCCCTGGAAGATGTGTGGGAGTCGGCGGCGGACCGGCAGGGGGGCAAGCAGTGTGGCCTCCGGGAGCCATGAGCCATGCTGTAGGGGCGGGAGGGGTGAGTGATCCGGTGATCCGGCCCGTGTCGCAGGACCACAGGGCATACCGGAAGTGGCAGAGGCCCCCAAAACGGTAGTAGGACGAGTGGCAGGCAAGACAGTCTGAGACAGGGCCACAGGATAGGCAAGAGGCCGGTGAGAAGTTGGGGCGAGCCAGAGGAAGCGGCGATCGCCATCCGAAAGTCGCCACCGGCCGCCATCTTGGAGTCAGGCAGGCGCCGGGAGGATTCCCTCAGTGGTGGTTTCCGTTAGAGTAGGGCTAGATGGTGCTATGTCCCGGCAGCCGCTGTGACAATCAGCGAGAGTCTGGACAAGCTGGTCGTAGAGCAATTAAGACCTGTGCAGACATTGCATCCAGGGTCACTGAGGCAGAAACCCGGATCTCTACTCTTGAAGACGATTTAGTTACCCAAAAGTCCACTATAGATGCAATCCAATCCCAGCGAGACGATATCCAATGGAAACTTGTGGACATGGAAAACCGAGCTCGGAGAAACAACTTAAGAATTTTGGGGGTTCCCGAAGGCGTGGAAGGGTCGGACACTCGGCAGTTTGTGGCCGATCTATTCGCCGAAGCATTCCCTGAGGTCAAGGAATGGGACTGGCAGCTAGAAATCCAGCACGCCCATCGTTTTCCCTTTAAGCCTAAACACCGCTCTGGTCAAATGGACAATAGACCCCGTGCTACCTTAATTTGTTTACATAATTTTTTAGCTAGAGAAAGGATTTATGATCTAGCCAGGCCGGATAGACAAAGATCAGGGAAGGGCTGTCAGTTTTTTGTTAGGCCGGATTTTTGCCCGGCCCGGTTGAACGGAGGTGGCAGCTCCGTCAGCTCATTGCCCCTTTTCAATCTAAAGGGGCACAGGTCTTTTTGCTTTTTCCGTCTAAACTTAAAATTATCCATCAAGGCCAGACTAGATTTTTTGATTCTGAAATTCAGGCAAAGGCATTTTTGGACTCATTGTAGAAAGTTGTAACTGCATGAGTAGTATGGCATTGTCTTTTTTTCCTTTCTTCTTTAGCTGCTAGTGGGGACAATGCTCTCTAAAGGGGATGTTGTTTTCTGTGCACTTATGTTTGGGTTCCTTTTTATTTCTCTGAGGGCATGTTCCCCATTGGGTTTTTTGTAAGTTATCAGCGATTCCAGGGGGGCGGGGGGGGGGGGGGGTCCCTGCGCTTACCAGCTCCTCCATCATGTGGACTTTGGTCCTGTTGCCTAGTTTGGGGGGTGGTGGGGGGAGGTGGTGGCGGGTGGGTGGCAGTAAGGGTTGGGGGGCTGTGGGGGCGCATTCTAAAAAAAGCTTGAAAACATTTCTTTTTATCATGGCTATCATGGATTTAAGTTCAGTAATTACTACAACTGTGATGTTTTTCTATAAAAGTCTTAATGGCGTCAGGTAGGATACGTATAGCCTCATGGAATGTTTGTGGCCTAAATAATGGGAAGAAGCAAGCCCTATTTTCATGTGTTATCCTGGCTCTTCATTTAGAGGTCTTGTGTTTGCAGGAAACTCATGTGCCCTAGAATAACCGAGATCACCTAAAAATTCCTGGGTTTGACCTAATAGTGTGCTCCCAACAGACTTCTATGATAAGGGGGGTGGCTATATTATTAAAACGGGGACTAGGTTCATGTTTGACAACTAGCCAAGACACTGGGGGAGATGGGTAATTGCTGAGCTTCTGAATAATGGTACACTTTTGACGGTCTGCACTGTTTATAGTTCAAATTTGGATGAGCCGGCAGTGTTAGACTACTTAAATGTAGAATTGGCCTTATGGTCTCATCCTATTTGTTTCTGCAGGGATTTCAATATTAATCTGTCAGCCAATTTCAATTTAAAAAGGAGGGCAGAAATATGTAGGCCAGAAACCAAGAGTCTTTAGGGCACTGCAAGCTCTAGTTAAAGAACATCTTATGACTGACCTTTGGTTCCATCATTGTAAGAATCTAGATGATTATACATATTTTTCTGCCCCCCATAAAAAAAATGGTTTGCTTAGATTATTTTTTTGTGTCAGACCAACTTGTAGACACGACCTCAATTTCAATTTTACCTAGAATCATTTCAGACCACAATCTTTTGACTATTGACTGTACCCTAAAGCGTATTGTAAGAATCCCCAGACCTTGGATCTTTGAGAGAAAATTGCTATCAGAACAAGCATATTTAGACCATATGAGACCTTGGGTTTCTGAATTTTTGAATATTAATAGAGGCTCAGCTTCCAGTAATATTGTCTGGGACTCACTGAAGGCTGCAATCCGCGGTGAGACTAAAAGCTTCTCATTTTCTCGTCAGAAGCTAATTCAGGAACAAACTAAAGTGCGTATTGATGATTTACGCGGGGCAGAGGTCCAGCTTATAAGTGTGATTAAGGATGGTCGCGACATAGGCCATATCCAACTACAAGTCGCACATATCAAAACCTCCTTGCTTGAGTTCTTTGACCAGGACCGTGCCGCCAAATACTTACATTATCGTTCGATGATGTTCGAGTGTGGCGAAAAATCTGGAAGGGTCCTTGCTAAGCGACTTCAGCAGCGCGGTTTGGCTAATCGCATCACTAAGTCCAGGACTCTCAGGGCTGTATTCATGATACTCCCGAAGGGGTCTTGACGTTTTTTTCTGAATTCTATCGCGCTTTATATACAGAGGAAGTCAACGATCTTAATTTAGATTATGAATTTGGGGCTTTTGCTGAGGAGCTCAATACTTTAAAAATCCCGGATCACCAGAATGCCGTTCTTGCCGCACCTATAGGGTGGGATGAAGTTGAATTAGCATTAAATTCATTGGCTAATGGCAAGGCGGCTGGACCAGACTCTATTCCTTTGGAATTTTATAGTACTTTCCGGTCGGAGATTCTGGAGGACCTTTTAACAACTCTTACAGATGCTCAGCTTGGAATTATTCCAGACTCCTGGCAATATACAACTATCATTTTGTTTAAAAAAAAAGATAAGCCGGAGATGGATCCTGCCTCATTCCGTCTGATATCACTAATTAATACGGACAGCAAAATCTTTTCAAAAATTTTGCCTGCAAGACTGGGATTGGTGATATATCCATTAGTCTCTATTCGCCAACATGGATTTATTCCTGGACGGGACACGGCTGACTATGTCCGCCGCGTTATAGCACTTCTGGACTGGGCCCAAGCTACAAGATCTCCCCTCGTGCGATCCTGTTGGACGCCCAAAAGGCGTTTGACAGGGTTGCCTGGGGGTTTTTGTGGAAAGTCCTGCATTGGAAGGGGTTTTGTCCACATTTTATACACGCTCTACAGTCACTCTATATCGCCCCCCAAGCAACTCTATCTATATCAGGGTTGCTTTCTAGACCGTTTGGTAATAGCAGGGGCACTAGACAGGGGTGTCCCTGTTCGCCCGTTATTTGCTCTTTATATAGATCCATTTATAAACAAAATTGAGCTTTCTCCAAGTATATCTCCTGTTAAGATCAATGCGCTTGAATTTAAAGCCCTGTCGTACTCCGATGATATTATTGTTTTAACTAGCGATGTGTCATCCTCATTTCTAGCCATTAAGAACTTGGCGGAAATGTATGGCCAATTTTCAGGCTATAACCTTAATGTCCAGAAATACCTGGTCGTTCAATCTATTACTATGGGCTCATCTGATGCGCCAGTCATGCAAAGTGTGACTTATTTAGGGGTTAAAATTACAGCTGCAGTGGAAAGTTTAGCAGAAATGAACATTTTACCTATTATAGATACGGTAAACTCCACTTTGCGTAGGCTTGATAATTTACACCTTTCTTTATTTGGTAGGAGGAATGTTTTGAAAATGTTGATCTTACCCAAAATTTTGTATATTTTTAGGACCATTCCGTTGGAATTTGCTCAGTCTAGTCTTGCCCGCGCAGAAAGATGTTGTAATAGGTTTTTGTGAGGCTATCGTCAGCCCCGAAGGGCTGCAAAATGGATGCATTTGCCACTGGACAGGGGTGGGTGGTCAGTCCCTAACCTGCTGCTTTATTACTGGTCAGCCTTATTCCAACATCTCGCTTTGCCACTTTTTGGTGAAAGAGCTATACTTCCACCATCATGTAGTTCCTCTATTTTTGAGATTGGTTTAGGAGAGGATGCCAAGGGGATTTTATTGTCGGTCCTCGAACCCAGTTACTACAAAAAAACTAAGTTCAAAGTTATTTTAGCTATGTAATCAGTTTGGAGGAAGGTGCGTCGGAAATGGGTAATTCCCAACATCAACTTTTACACACCTTTGGCTGCTGCCAAATTACTACCTTCCATTTTTCAAGATCAGGTTACAATTAGGTGGAGGATGCACGGTATTTTGGTCTTGGGGGATTTAGTTTACGAGGGGAATATGGCTTCTTTCCAATTTCTAAAAGATAATTTTGCCTTGGATACTCACACATTTTTCAAATACCTACAGATACGTAGTTATCTTGATAAGCTTCTGCATAACACCCCTGCTGTGCTTGCTAAAAATACACTTATGGAATTGATTCTCAGGAAGGCACGAATTGGGGCCCTTCATCAAAATTTATTATTTGGCCTCCCAGATGATCTTTCTTCTCAGAACACTAAATTTGATATTAAGCTAGGCAAGGTCGGAATAGATATCTCTTCGGCATTTGAATTATCCAATTTGGTGCTCATTTCCGGGAGCTTACGCTCCCAAAGTTATATGGCCCTTTTCGGTCTTTACTATACTCCGGCCAAAATATCCAAATGGGGGGGTAGTGGTGGTCATTGTTGCCCAAGATGTGGTTTAGCAGCAGCTAATGATATACACATGTTTTTTTCTTGTCTTAAACTGGATTTATTTCTTCAAGATGTTCAATCATTTATCAATATTTCCCTTAAGATTCCGGTGGTTCTATCTGCTGAATTAGTAATAACCGGTTGGGAAACTGACTGTTTGTTGGATAGATCAACTCATGTTTCTGCCTTACTATGCATTGCCATGTCGCTATTTCGGTTGTGTATAACATCAGAATGGATTAGTCCGGTTCCCTCCACTTTTGTAAACTGGAGAGCAAGGATCTTAGCTCTCCACAATTTGGAATCAGCTGTGTTTCTAAGGGGGGGTAAGCGGAGGCCTGAAAAAGGCTTGAAAATATGGGCTCCATTTACACAATGGCTGAACAACTGAGTCTAGGAGCTGTCCGGGCCACAGTGTCTATATGCTACGGCATTTGTCTTCTCTGGACAGGTGCGACTTGCCCGACCAACTTCTTCTCTTTTTCACACCCTCTTTGTTTCTTTTTTTTTTCTGTTTCTTCCTACCTAGTGTGATTTAAGTTCATATTGTGTTATCCGAATCGATAGCCATGATCAAGTTGTTTGTTACTGTACTTTTGTTTAAACTGTCAAGCTGATCAATAAAACATTTTTTTTTTAAAAAGGAATTCCTAACACTCCGAATTGCCATAAGTTGAAGTAGAGCTCTTCAAAAAACTCCTTAATATATAAATACAAAAATAAAATTGACTATTTTTGGAAAAATCAAATCTGGGGTGTGATAAAAAATATGAGTGTATTTTCCAAAATTCGTCTATTTGCTGCATTTTATGGCATCACTTATAGTTTGACTGTTTGAACCTCCATGGCACTTGATAAATTTGAAGAGAAGGTTCTGACCAGAGCATAATTTGTGCCGGTTCTCAGCAGGGCGGTACTAGCCATACTAGGCATCAGGCGTTTCCCAGAGGGGCTGGAAAGGTAGGGGGCTAGTTTTGTTACTGGAGGACCTGGTTTTGCAGCAGTGCTACAATATAAGTTACAGTAATTGTAGGAAAGCAGGATCTGCTTTTTTTGGTTACCCCCACTTTTTGCTTGATGTTACACTGTTTTGACTAGTCTGACTGGGATCCTGCTAATCAGGACCCCAGTCTATCTGCTTTCTCCTTAAAATGTTATACATGTACATGGGCATCCGCAGAAATGTTTCCAGGGGGGGGGGCACATTTTTAACTTCATCACCATCCTCCGACATGATTGAGCACAAGTATTAAATACATTTTTTTTAAATCTAATAAGACAAAGAGCTTAAATGAACAAAGAAACCCATAGGGGGAAGAGAAAAATCTTGTGAGGCGCCACAGCAGACGACCTGGCAACTACAATGAAACAGAGGGAAAAACTAAAAATGGCCGGAAAAAACAAACAAATTCTAAATCAGGTTCTAGAGAGACTCTCATCAGCAAACCTTTCAATGATGGTACAGTGGACGATTGTGTCAAATTGAAGAGCTAGTAGGATTAGCCTCACTAAGCCACATCGTATCAAACAATATTAATGAAGCACCTCATTAAGTACCAAAGTCATGACTGATTCCATCTCTCGACTTGGACAGAAACTCACAGAGGAGTGTACAGAGCATTGAATTCTTCAAGATGGTCGGTAAGTTGTTCAGACATGATTTGCTTTGTCTTTTTTTCAGAAGTGGGTAACAGCACCATGAGATCAGAGTTATAAACATTTGGAACATTCAAACCATCTTTTGAAGGCAGAGGGCTAACAACACTGGATTTCCAAACTTTGGGGACAAGACCAGCTGTGAACAATGCATTGATAATATTGGCAATTTCCTAGACACTGGCAGTAGATATTCCTTGTAATATTCTCACACAGCACAAGTCATTGGGAAAGCCAGGTTTCAACATGGACAGAAGAATGCCTACCTCCTCTTTAGAGTCAGTGGAAATGCAAGAGAGGGAAATCTCAGTCCAGAAGTAAAGGTCAGGTGCAGGAAACTGAAACAAGGAAAGCAGGGGACTGATAAATGGGTAGGTTTTAGGTGTACTCTGCAAGTCATTGAACATGGAAGTGGCAGGGCTACATGTCCTCCAATGCACATCTCTTTAGAACAGAGGCAGAGACCAAAAGGCAAACAACAAGGATGGACAGAATGGAGTTCATGGGTTTGGTGAGATGGAGTTCCGAGAGTTACATTCAGCTAGGAGTAGGGGGGCAAAAAAATGGAGGACGAGCTTAGCCCTATTTTACGTTATTCAGGGGCCTTGCCCATTCTAGGGAAGAAACCGTGTTTTGAAGTCACTTAATAACAAGCATTAGCATAGCCAATAGGTCTCGCTTTTTGGACCTTATAAGAATTTAGTTATGCAGCACAATATCCTAGGTGCAACAAAATCAACTGTTGCATGGCTTAACACTTATAAGGTCCCAAAGGCAAGACCTATTGGCTATGCCAATGCTTGTTGTTCTTGGAAGTAGACAGCTTGTCATGCCCATATGATCGACAAGTTCACGCACTCTGGGGTATGGTCCGGAATGCAATTTTGGTGCACGGGATGAAAGTTTCCTATTATGGGTACCTCCTGAGACGTATACAGGCTTGAGATTGGTTAATAGCTCCTTCTTGACTTGACCTTTCTGCAATGGATATTCTAGTGAATTACTATAACTGGGTCTATAGGGTTTCCAGAGGGGACACTTTTGCAAAACATACAGCAGTTTGTAACATCTTGCACTAGGCATTTAGACACAGAACTGATATGCTCTCCTATTCAAGATTTTTATATACCCAGATCAATTGAGTGGCCAGTATGTAATTTGAAAAGAACCTGTTCACTGCCATGAAATGTATCCGAGGGGACCTGGGAAATCGATGGAAGGCAATTAAAAGTAACTTTCCACCCATGAGTTGAGATAGTCTGGGAGTCTTCATTCCTTCTTCATGGGTCTTCATGGGTCACCATGGCCTGTTAATCTGAAGGACTCTTCTATGTATCGCTGTGTCACTGCGTACCCTTGTGGCCTCCGTCTTCACCGGCCTGCTGCTATGGATCACTACTTCCTTCCCCCTGGTAGACAAGGGTGAGGTTAATTGTGGCTTCCACCCTTTACTCATTTCGTTCTGCAGTGGGGAAGTTGTCAGAGCCTGCTTCCCTTGCCAAAATGTTTTATTATATTATATTATGTTATGAAAACCTTTATAGATCGCACTATTATCTGGAGGCCTGCTGGCAGTAATGGGACCCTTGTTTTATGAAGTTATTAGATAAATTATCCAAAGATTTGACCGAAAAGTAGAGTTAAAATGCGTCTTAAGAGCAAGTGTGAAAGAATAGATGTGAGGTGAAGAGAGAGACCTTGTAGAAACCTCAGAACCAAGGTCGACGAATTGAATTAATTTATACATGTGCGAGTGATAGGTTCTAGACCTCACTTCATTTGGGCCAGTGGGTGAAGGGGTGCGTACCGGCACTCATTTTTGGGGACCAGTACTTATATTTCTTTGTCAGACTTTTATCCAAAGCAAGAGAGTGGAAAACACACAAGGAGCAAAGGAGGAAGAAAAAGGCCGAAAAAAGTGACAAAGGTTCAAAGCAAGAACATGCAAGAGTGAGAGAACGGGACAAGAGGTTGTGGAACAAGGAAACAGGCGGCGGAATCAAGACTGCAGCCATGGCTTTCAGCGTGCTGAAATACAGCAGCTCCTTCTGAGCAAAACTGTGAGCCCCGGGGCTTCTACTTACAAGTTAAGCACCGGTCTAAGAGTAGTGTAGGTTCTTACATAATGAGAAACAAACGTGGTGCTGGAAATGTGGATGCAGGAATTGAACCAATCCCATAAAACTTGACAGATTTTAGTAGGAAAATTAACAGTAGAACCCCTTCATATGTTTTTCGTTTGTCATCATTTAGTATGTTTTCTGACACAGACTGTTAAATATCAGGCACCCTTTTCTGGCAAGCTGCTGTAATTATTTTAACATGATGACCTCTGTTTTAGTTTCTTTTCTGTGACTGTCAAGTGAGGAAATGTTCTAATTTGAACTGAATCTCCCCGCGTAGAGGTGTATGAAAGGGGAACATTATATCCAGTTCAGAGTTTAATTTGTAAAAAAGAAAAAAGTCCCTGTCCCCAAACGTTTGTTAGTTGCCAGTCTGCCACTACCACCACTTGCGTGGGCTGTTGGTTCATAAGCACCTTCAGATATTGTAACTGTAGCTCTACTTTGGTTGTGGCTGACGATTATGGTGTTGTTTCTCTCTTCAAATATTTAATGTTGTCAATCATAGGAGTTAATCTGTTTTCTGAGTCAGAAAGGAACACCTAGATTTATTTATTTTTGCCTGCTCCCCACAGCAGCAAAAGTGGTTACATACTGTGTCTGTGAGCTTCGAACACAACCAAAAAACTAAATCGTTAATAGTCCATTGTGTGGCCAGAGACGTGACATCAGGCTTTGGTGTGTGTGAATGATGCCTTTAGAATTGCCATGACATGTGGCGTAAGGACGGGTAATGACCAGATCCGTCCAACGTTGTCTGGCACATTCATGTACCATAAGTATTGCTGCTCCTAGGGAAAATCAGACACAGGCCCTGCTGCACTGAACAAAGAAACCAAACTAAAATCTCTCCCCTGCTAAAATAACATAAGAGGAAATGCAAGCTTGTCTCTCTGCTTGAAGTTCTTCCTGCCTGCCTTTGGTTTGATTATATGCCTCCTTACTATAATGAGGCCCTTGAGAGGTTAAGAAATGAATTTGCATCTTTCACTTTTGGGTTAAGGGGCCCAACCCAGGCAGGGTTCCAGAATCCACCCCCAGACAACAAAAGATGGTAGAGTAAACAAAACAGAATTGTAAAAAAAATAATAATAATAATAACCACTTCTCTCTCCGTTTTCTGCTCTTCTCCCTTTCCCTTCTTTGGGAGTGAGAAGAGCCCATTGTCATGTGAGGTCACTCTTTTTTTTTTTTTTGTGAGCCGTGCAGGATGCTCCGTGTTTCATTCATCAGGGGCAGGGCTTACTTCACACCTCACACTAGTTCAAGTGTCTGCTTAACGCTGTTATCATGCAGATGCAGCGATTAAGCTAAGAAATGAGATGCAGGGAAAGCTAATCACGGCCACAAACCCTGCCCTGTCCAGTCTGCAGCACCTCAAAGGGATACGGTGTCATGTTGCCGTTTCAGCCCATCCCCTGACTGGGCCTGCACGGCGATCCAGGGGGGGGGAAGCGCCCCCTCTTGCCCCCCCCTGCGGACGCCCATGTACATGTACTTAGGTACACTCCAGATTGGATACTGTGGTACCCCTATACGTCTCTAGTATATGGTATACATTTCCCCAGGGCATAGCTACCCAAGAGGCCTCCCATGGGCTGAAGCATGTATTATGCCACCCATGAGAGGCCATGCAAAATGGAACTACAGGGCTGCCATTGCAGCCTGTGTAAGCTGGTGCTAACACCGCTTACTTTAGATATAGGTTTATTATATCTATAGGTCACTACACTTAAAACTTATGTCACCCCTATAGCAGGCCTTGACAATCCTGAAGGCAGGGTGCTGGGTTTTACGTGAGAGGGTGCCCCTGCATGAGCAGAGCCCCTCTGCATCCTTCGGAGACCATTCTGCCGGGTTGTCTGTGACACAGCCAGACATATAGGTAGAGGTGCAATATATGCTCGAGGTAAATGCTATCTCGAAAATAACTGAAATAAAACATGTCATGTTTGGTATCAAACACCCTGGAATCATACCTACACACCAGTAACCGGTGTGGGAGGTATGATTCCACCCCTCTAAAGCGAGCTTCGTGAGGTCACTGGGCTTCCCGGTACCAGCCTTCTCGACCTGGGCTGCCCAAAATGGTTGCTGCTGACCAGAGACATATTTCTGCCCTCCTGCTGCTGAGCCAAGCTCGAGCAGTGGAAGGCAGGACAATAGGCACCCTGTCACAGAGAGGTGTGACCACCTCCCAGGCAGGATTTAGTGTATTGGGGCTGGGTGGGTGCACTTCCAAAGTGCCTAAAAGTCTGCACAAGGGGCACATTTGGTGTATTGTCCCTGTGCATAGTCCAGCTCAAACCAGTTCTGGGAGCCGTTGGCTCCTGCTCTGGTGCGAAACTGGACAAAGGACATGAAAGTATCTTCCCCACTATCCTGACCCTCCGTTGGGAGGATCCACTGAATCTGTCAAACCCTCTCTCATGGGTACAAAAGGGCTTACCTGGCTATAGGACCCTAGATTCGACGTGGACAAGCTTCTGAATAAGAAACCACTGAACTTCAACCGTCTGGACACTCTGGACTTTGCTGGACTTTGACTGGGCTCAACTTTGTTTCCCTCTCTATCCAAAGCATCGTCCGTACCTGTGCACCATACAGGCTCCATGCAGGAACTGGGGAGCATCAAGAACATGTGAAATATCTCTGTTGGGATGAAGGAGTCACTCCCCTGCATTCGTAGGCACCGTAACGCAACTGACCAGTCTGCTGATCCTGAGCTCCTGCAACACATTAAGGGCCAGATGTAGGTAATTCATATTTACCGACTCTTAAATACCGAATTTTACCGATTCGGTATTTAAGAGTCGGTAAATATGAAGGGGGGAGATGTAGGTATTTCAGATTCTGTAAATACCGAATCGTTAAGATTCGGTATTTACCGAATCTGTAAATACCGAATCTGTATTTCCTATTGATTCCTATGGGCTGTGAAAATACCGAATTTTGCAAGGGTGCAGGGGGTGTCACTTTGACACCCTCTGGCACCCCAAAAATAGGCATGTGCGCCATGTGGCACACAGACATGCCCTAAGGGCATGTCTGTCTGTCACATGGCTAGGTGTGCATGCACAGGTGCATGCACACCAGAATTCGGTATTTTAACACCCAATTGGATTGGGTGTTAAAATACCGAATCTGAAAGGCCTGCGGCACTCAAAGATGTGCTACCTACATGTGCTTTTACAGACTCGGTATTTTTACCGAGTCTGTATTTACCGATTCGGTAATTTTACCGAATCTGTAAATACAGATTCGGTAAAATACCGATTCTGTAAAGCATGCTCCTACATCTCAAAATCCAATTACCGGTCGGTAACGGCCGAATTCGGCCGTTACCGACCGGTAATTGGCCACCTACATCTGGCCCTTGGTGGGTTCCTATGTTCCTTGAGGTTGAGCTGCCCTCTCACCAAGTTTGAGGCCAGTAATCCTTGTGGGGAACGCATAACCTGAACCCCTGTGCACTGCATACATTTGCAAGTGCATATGCTTGTTGGTGTTCCCCAACTTCGTGCATTGGGCTATCAATATCCCCAACCTCTGGCCACATTTCGTACAAAGGACTCTGGCCTTCTTGCACCCTGTGCCCTGCAAGCTGATACTTTGTGAGACTGCTCGAGGTATCCTTGCGACTCCTGTGCCTTTGGCCTGTGGGTCCATTTGAGGGACAGCACCGATTTTCTTGGGCTACCCTGGTTGCTCCAGACCTTCCCTGACTCCCCTTGCTGTGGTGAGTCCTCTGGTCCTTGCTGGGCCATACCGTGACCTTCTTCGACCTTCTTTGTGGGTTGCCGTTGCCAAGGCTTATTGGTGCTCCCGCCAGACACTGACCCCTCAGCACTCGACATCCTTTGTGGGACAGCTCATATCTGGCTCCTGGTCATATTCCACGTCTCCTGGTCCCCAGAGTCAAGGTCTCCTTCTTCAGAACTGGAGCACCTGACTTCAGTGGGCATTCATCTACCGAGCCCCTGGTCACTCCTGAGTGACTCAGACTCTGTCTTCTCTGCTTTCTGGTTCCTTCCTTCAAGAATCCACCTGTGGGTTCCACCGGGCACTTTTTTTCTTTCCAGCAGTGGAATTTCTTTGAAGACTTACACTGAGAACGACGGCCGTTTCTGACGCCACTTCAACCCTTTGCACCCAGCTTCCCTGGGATAGGTAACTCTGGTACTTCAGTATCCACGGGTGGGGTGGCTCTCCAACATTCCATGTTCCAAAGGGTTTCCTCATAATCCCCTGGGAAGGGTCCTTAAACACTAAAACTGTAACGCAACTCTCCCATTGAATTGTACTTAGCACACGGTCATGTTCCCACACTACACCTGTTCTCCGTGGGGTCCCTACTTACTCACCTTGGGTGGTTATTTGGGGTCCCAGCAATTCTAAAACCTCTTGACCCTGTCTTGACTTGTGTTGTGGTTCTTATATCACTATTTTAGTATATGGTTTGGTCTCCCTGGAGCCCACTGTGTATTAGTGCTATTTATGTTTGTTTATGTGCTATAGTATTGTGTACTTTGTGTCAATCTGTGTGTAGCAAATACTGTGAGGTATTTAAGGTGTTATAACAAAAAATATATATTCTAATAACTACTGTGTGGTTCTCCTTTCATTTAACCAATACAATAAAATTGCATCCTGCTAAACATTCCTTCAAGACTAAGCCTGAAGGCTGCTCTTCTCATCTACCACTTGGATAGCTTTCAAAGGTTATCTTTGATCTCTTAAATCCCCATAAGGATTCTTTGGACTGTTGCACGGTGCCCACTTTAATTAGTGGCCAGCATATACCAGGCCAACTACTCACAGTAACAAGATAGCAGACCAGCATAACCCACTCAGCATTCACTTTTGTTTCCAGCTCACCGACTTTTTAAATATGTGATGGTTTGAAAGTGCAGAAGAGCTTCTTGTATATACAGCAGTTTTCAGAAACAATAAAAGTGTCAAGATATCTCTTGTGATCAATATTCCTGCAGGAGAGGGATCAGAGTTTTGTCTATTGACAGTTTTGAATCATCCAAGGTAGCACAGAGGATTAACATGCCAGTTGCAAGATTCACTGTTAGACCTGGCATCCCTAGGGTGGTCTTGCCCCAACACTTTTCCTGCTTACCTCCACTTCTTGCTGTATCTTTTTGTTGGCCTTAGGACTCTATGCACTTTACCCCTGCTGACCAGTGCAAAAGTGCATGTGCTTCTCCCCTAAACATCGTGATATTGGTGTATACCTGATTGGCATATTTAATTTACCTGTAAGTCCCTTGTAAAGTGGTAAACCATATATGCAGAGTCTGTATTCTAAATGCTACCAGTGGGCCTGCAACAATGGGCTTGCCACCAACAAAGTAGCCTTTTAAACCAGTCTTAGGCCTGCCATTGCAGGGCCGGTGTGTGCAGTTTACTGCCACTTCGACTTGGTATTTAAAATTACACATAGGACGCCCCTAAGGTAGGCCCTAGGTAGCCCTATGTGCAGGGTGCTGTGTAACTAAAAGGTGGGACATGTACTTTTACGCTTTACATGTCCTGGTAGTGATAAACGGCTATTTTAATTTTTCACTACTGTGAGGCATACTCCTCTCATAGCCTAGCATAGGGAATTCCTTAAAACACTTTAAATCTGTCAATCCTGATTAGAAAGGAGTAGCTGCACCATGTTTCATTTCTTTGGAATGGTAAAGATGAATCCTCTTTATTGGTAAAGTTGGATTTATCATTACTATTTTAGAAATGCTACTAGAAAGTGGGCATTTCTCTGCTCTTAACTTTGCTCTGTGTGCCTGCAGCCTGTCTCCAATACATATCTGGGCTAGGTGACAACTACACTTTGTGCATTCCCTCTCAGCAGCCACAAACACAGGAAGGGTGGGTGTGACAGAGTTCTCATCTGCATTCCGATAGCCTTCCTGGGTAGGAAGGGAGAGTGGGAGCTGACACTTACATCTGAATATGAAAGGGAAACAACCTTTACAACTCAAATTTTACAACGCACTACCATTACCATGAAACTTTTACAACGTATGATCCATTACATCGCATGCCATTACAACGCAAACCATCACAACGCATGTCATTACAACACAGTCATTACAACGCATACCATTACAACGCATACCATCACAACGCATAGTACCCTTACACAATCCAAAACTTACCCTACTGTTGCATCCCCTGGAGTTAGAATAGTAATTTTTACCCCTACACTATCCAACACTTACCCTACTGTTGCACCCCCTGGAGTTAGAATAGTAATTTTTACCCCTACACTATCCAACACTTACCCTACTGTTGCACCCCCTGGAGTTAGAATAGTAATTTTTACCCCTACACTATCCAACACTTACCCTACTGTTGCACCCCCTGGAGTTAGAATATAAATTGTTACCACTATACTATCCAATACTTAACATACATGCAATGTAATGGTATGCGTTGTAATGGTATGCGTTGTAAAGGTAGTATGCGTTGTAATAGAATGCGTTGTAATGGCAGTTTTTAGAAAATTTGTTGTAATGGCATGCGTTGTAATGGAATGCGTTCTTTATTATCTGAAGCTTTAAAAATGTTTCTTAACTGTAATTTTGAAAGTAAACATCTTACTGCTTTGTAAGCTCAACGGGCGTCTCCTGTAGCCACAAGAATCATTTTCAGTCTGGCTCATCTTGTGTGACGTGGTCTTTGCGTGCAGAGGAACAGAAGTCGTTGACCCGGCGCTTGTGTACATCTCATTGACCCAGCTCTGCGTGTGATGTAACGACGCTGCATACGTCACGGCCACCATATTTGTTTTCTTTATTGTTCACGACAGTTCACAGGGAAAGTTCTTCACCAGAAGCGATTTGCACGCTTGTTATTTCGTGCAAATTGACTTCGTCCAATAAAAAGAAGATCGCGTGACATGGTAATGTACTCTTAAGCGATTTAATGATATTGCAACCATCAGCGATCTACTCATTTATTACAGCGTTGGTGTGGATGCTTTAAAACTACAATATTTCAGCAATTCACACGCTTTATTTTGTTATGTTTTGTATTACTTCAGCGATCTACAAGCTTTTGTTAAAGTGTCGATAACTTCAGCGATCTACACGCTTTCTGCAGTTTTAGTGTGGATATTTTACAGCGATTCACACGCTTTATTCAATTATAGTGTGGATTAATGGTGTACATGCTTCATATGAAGTTACATTTTGTGAAAATGTTATCTGTTAGTTTGGTTTTCGTCTAGTCTCTGTATTATTTATCTAATAGGGTATACTGCAGAGACTCATTTCAATAGAGTGAAGTTACTACAGGTATTCACAAACCTAAAACTTAATGCTGGTACATCTTGTTTTTTACATTTAAAGAATCTATTTACATTACTATTTTATAATGCAGAATGTTACGGTAGCACCTTTCTTTCATGAAACGCCTGGTGATCCACCGATTAGGTGGAAAAAATGGAAAAAGGTCTTTGAAAGATATGCCAAGGTTTGTGGAACTTCATTAAGTGCAGAGCGAAAAACATCACTTCTCTTGCATTGTTTGGGCTCCGAAGGGCAGGATGTCTTTGACCATTTGCCAGAATTACCCACATCGGAAGCTAGCGGTCTAAATGAATATGAGGTTTGTATTTACATGTTGGATAAGCATTATTTACTGAAGATAAGCACTATACTAAAGAGATATCATTTTGGTAAGCACACTCAAAGAGATGGGGAAACGGTAGAAAATTATATAACTGACTTAAGAAAACTGGCTTCCTCATGCAAGTATGGTAATTTAACTGATGAACACATATGTGACCAATTTATGTTAGGGTGCAATATGGAAAAAGTGAGGGAGTAATTATGGCTTCGAGACGAACCCAGTTTGGAGGAGGTTCTTACTGTGGCAAAGAGAATTGAACATTCCATTAAGTGCGTAGATGTGCTTAAGAGAAATTATGGAAAAAAGGATGAGGTTGTTAATGCAGTCAATGAGAAAGATTTCAGATCTAAGCCTGAAGGTTCAGCCAAGTTGAAAAAGGAGTATAAGGATGTGAAACCAAAAAGTAAAGAGAAGTTTGTCACATTTAAATGGATCAGATGTGGAAAGGCTGGGCATTTAGGTAATGATAACAAATGTCCTGCATTCAATCACACATGCTCGAGATGTAAAAAGAAGGATACTTTTTCTAAGGTGTGTAAACAAAGATGACTCCCAGGGTAAGAAAGTTGAGGTATATGAAACCAATTCTGATTCCTCTCAGGAAGACTTCATATGTGGTCAAATAGTTGTTCAAGTTCAAGATGGCTCCAAGAAAAAAAGTTGTCCCTTGGATGATATAGTTATTGACGGTGAAACAACTAGAGTACTTTTTGATTCTGGTGCGAAGATTACTATTGTTTCAAATGATTTTTATAGATCAAAACTCTGTGATAAAATTAAACTCTTTAAGCCAGACATAATTTCCTTGGCGTTGGTGGTGAAATTGCATGGTCATTTCATGGGAATGATTGAATACACGAATATAGTCATATAGTCATTGCTGGGAAAATATACATATCTAAGAAAGGGGATAGCATCATTAGTTGGCTCCACCTGGGAGACTTAGGTGTATATTTAGATCCGAATGCAGATCCTCCTATACAAATTAGAGAGAGCGTTTCACCTGTTGGTTCAAATTGTGTTGGGAATGATTTTGTGCAGTCTCTCATTGATGAATTTCCAAATGTATTCAAACAGAATCTTGGTTGTTTGAAGGGATATAAACATAAGATCAAGCTAAAAAGCAATTCTATACCTGTATGCTGCAAAGTTAGAAATGTCCATATATATGTTAGGGAAGACATGTATAAAGAACTATTGAAACTCATAGAAAGCGGGATTATTGAAGAGGTACAGGGCACGGAGTGGATGGCTCCGGTGGTCGCCGCAAGAAAACTCAATGGCGATCTTCGCTTATGTATTCATTTGCGCCAATTGTACAAAATGTAGTTATTGACAAATATCCACTACTGAATATTAATGAACTTTTAGTTCTATTGGATGGTGCTAAGATATTTAGCACCATAGACTTAACGTCCGCATACCATCAAATTGAGTTGGAGGAAAGTTGTAGAGACCTGACCGCATTCATTACGCCTTTCGGCACTTTCAGATTTAAGAGAATGCCTTTTGGCCTTGTCTCGGCTTCTTCTGTGTTTCAGAGAGCGATGGAGAATGTTTTGAAAGATCTACCCGGGGTTGCATCTACCAAGATGATATTTTGATTTTTGCTAAAGAAAAGGAGGAACATGACAGCAGATTAAAGGCTTTTCTCAGTAATTTGAGCAAAAGTAATCTTATTGTAAAGAAGGAAAAATTTAAATTTAGGTCAGACTCTATAAATTACTTAGGTCACAAAATAGATGGCACGGTTCATGTCATACAAAATATGTGTTCTCCTTCTAATAAAAAGGATTTAATGAAATATTTAGGGATAGTAGAATACTATGCCAAATTTGTGAAGAATTTTGCAGGGATCACTTCAAATATAAGAAATTTGCTGAGGAAGGGTGTGAGTTATAATTGGTCGTCTGAATGTGAATCAGAATTTTGCAAGGTTAAGCAGTCTTTGAAAAATGCTCCGTCTTTGAAAAGTTTTGATACGTCCCTTAAACCTATACTCACTACTGATGCTAGTGAAAAGGGATTGGGAGCTGTCCTGCAACAGTATGGTGCGTCAGGTTTGAGAACAATAATGTTTCTGTCCCGTAGTTTGAGAGACCCTGAGTCTAGATACTCAGTAGTTGAAAGAGAGGCTTTAGGCGTATTTTGGGCGATAAAAAGATTGAAACAATTCTTGTGGGGGTTGGAGTTTGAAGTGAGAACAGATCACAAGCCCTTAGTGGAGATTTTTGAGAAAAAGGGATTAGATCTGATTTCTGGTCGTATCACGAAATGGATAATAGGCCTACAAGAATATTCTTTCCAAATTAAATATATCCCAGGTATTGATGACAGTGAAGATTCTTTATTCAATGACAGGGAATTTGAAGAGGAATGGGTTTGTGCTTTAGATCTAATGTGCATAACTGAAGATAGATGTGTTAGTGAGGTCAGACAGGATGAGATTTTGATGGAGGTTTGTGAATTGATGCGTGGCAACTGAGCTAGTGCAAAGGCTGGGTCTGTATCCACAGGTCCTTTTTGGAGTGTGTGTCATGAATTGTCTGTTGACAAAGGTATATTATTTTGTGGCACAAGATTGGTTCTCCCGATGACTCTTAGGAAAGAGTTGATAGAAATGGCTCATGTGTCTCATCCTGGGATTACAAAAACTAAAGAAAGATCAAGATGTTCTTATTGGTGGCTAGGGATGGACAAACTGGTTGAAAGAGAAGTTTGCAATTGTGTAGCATGTGGTTTATGTGACAAATCTAAGTCTCCTAGGGTACAACCCATGGTTGTGCGAAGGCGTCCCATGGGTCCGTGGCAGGACATTGCTTTAGACATATTAGGTCCCATTCACCATAAGGGTACACACACTTTTTTATTGGTCATCATAGATATGTTTTCTAGATGGCCAGAGGTATTTTTTTTGTCTAATATAGATACACAGTCCATTTTGAAATGTTTAAAGGAATTATTCCGTAGAGAAGGAAGCCCGAGAACCATTTTGACTGATAATGGGGTACAGCTAATATCTAGAGAAATTGAAGATTTTCTTGCTCAAAGTGCTATTGTCCATAAGAAGTGTGCTTTATATCATCCTGAAGGAAATGGAATGATTGAAAGGTTCAATAGAGTGTTAAAAGAGACCATTACTTTGGCAAAATCTACACATCTTCAGTGGAAAGGTGAAGTATGTAAGAAAGTACATGAATACAGATTAACCCCACATTCCACAACTGGAAAATCTCCTTTTCTTTTGTTTTGTGGAAGAAATGCCAATACTAGTTTAGAACCTTTCGGGGTCAATGATTATTGTAAGTCAAAAGGTAGAGATGAAAGTGTTAATTATGAGGATTTGAATGCTAGAGAAGAACATAAACCTCAACAAAGGAAAAAGTACTTTGATTTTTAAAAATCTGTAAAGAAAACGTTGGTTAATGTGGGAAATTGGGTTGCCATTAGACGGCCTGGTATGTTTGCAGGTGGCAATTCTAAATTTCTTAAACCAATGTTAGTGATAAAAGTTTTCAATAAAGCTGTGAAGACACAGGACCATCGCATATGGAATCTCAACAGAGTGGTGGTTGTAAAATCAAAATCCATCAAAGATTCCCGAGGACTTCAGGATTGTTCAGGCGGGCATGTAGTTTCTAAAGACTCTGACTCTTGCTCTGATCCTTGTTCTAGTAACAGGGGTGATGATAATCCTTATCGTCGCTCTATGAGGTCAATCAAGCGTCCATCTTATCTAAAGGATTATTCTTAATAAAAAAAATATATATGTTTTACTTGATTTGTATATAGTTTTATAGGAGGGAGATGTGTGATATTCTGTATCTATGGAATTGCATGAGCATCTCTGTTCCATGTCTTCATGGAACTGGAATGTGATGAGGTCAACTTAGTTTGAAGAATGCTAGGCATTTTGATTTGTATCTGCATAGCTGTTGATGAGATCCTTTGTACTCAATAAATCTACATGAAGAATTCCTCTTTGATTCACTATTTATTTGAAAATACCACATAAGGGAATCATTGAAGGGCCGCTACAAAGACTGTTGTATCCTGGTGCACTCAAAGGTCCTTATTTGCTATGCTTTAACGCTAATACAATTGAATGTATAATGAAACCTGTGTTGTAGAATGCACCACTTTTGCCATTTGTCTCCATACTTTCTTTGGGTGAGAACCGATAAACACCCTTATAGTAGACAGGCTAGCACACTCCACTCCCTCGATACGCAACATATGAAGGCTGGTCTGACAAAATTTGCCAGGGCTGCTTTGGGTTCCCAGTCTGACCCTGGTTGTCAGTACTGTAGTGTCTTGTGAGTTAGCGATGACAGACCCTTTTGATTCCTGATGGACTCCGTAGAGCTGTGACATAAGTGTCTGGATCTGTCGCTACATCACCAGTGCCAGTCATGGACGCTTCTCTCTTCACAGCCTCAGAGGACCCGATTTGATCAACTTATAGAGGAGTTGTAATATATATATATATATATATATATACATATCTATAAGAACATAAATTATTTTAGTTAGCAACGGAGGAGATGTAGTGTCTTGTGAGTAGTGTCTTGTGAGTTAGCAATGACAGGGGCCTTTTGCTTTCTAATGGACTCCATAGAACTGTGACGTAAATGTTTGGATGTGGTGAATAAAGTTCATAGTTTGAATGTTGAGTTCTCAGTTACATGTAGCCGAATAAAGACATGTAATTCAAAGCTCTATGTGTGGCGTATTCATTTATGAATCCCCAGGCTGGGGAGGACGATACAAGTACCTGCACTCAATTTTGGGGAACATAGTTTTCATCATCAGACTTTGACACTGAGCAAGAAATAGGTATAAATGGGAGAAAGTAAGAGGAAGATAGAAAAAAAGTGACAAAGAGGGAAGGCAAGTCTTCTAACTCGGTGCTCTGTTAGCCCAAGACGAGAAAAGTGAAGCATTATCACCAACAGTTATTATGTGCAGGACAAGAAAACAACCTTCCCCCATACCCATGGAGTACGTAGCACACTAGACGAGAGCATGTAACCAAATTAGTTTTTTGCTTAAGCAGCAGTAACTAATTTAGGACCGTAGTTTGATGATGCAGAGATCCACTTTGTCCTAACAAATTCCCCAGACCAATATTGGCTATGTTTTGGGCATAGGGTCCTGATAACCCACTTTAGGTCACAAGCAGCTTATTACATTCTGATCCAGAGATCCCAACTAATATATTTGTAGCTCTTCTTCCACTACACAGTATTAATCTGTCTGAACGCTTGAGTGTGGGATAATTTTATTACACATTATTTCTTCAACATACAACTGAAACTTGCCATGGACCAGAACCCATCTCTAGGAGCAGCCTTGATAATGAAGTAAGCCATATAAATGTGGGTGAGCGTCTAGCATCCTTTAATAGTAGGGGCTAAAAAAACAATTCAGAGTAATTTGAAAAATAGACATTAACTCACAATCGAAATAGGACTGAATCAGCCTTGATTCATTCAACTAAAGTGCTTAATGTATGCTCATTTGTTATTGAGGGTCACACCTGCAGTTTTTTTCTGCATTAATCTACAGGACGTTCCACTCTCTTCCTCTTTTATTTATATAGTATGAGGATGAAAAAGAACCTGTACGAGCGAGATGGAAGAAAGAATAATGAGGTGGAACCAAGACTAGGCATACCTGGTGTTCGACAACACAAGATTTAGGCAGTAGCGGTGGGGGTCCTCCTAAGAAAAACCTGCCTTTATCAAAATTGCCATTTGGTCAATGATCCTCATGGCTTAATGTTGTTGGTTCAGATAGACTACCCAATGGGAAATCTCATGCCAATGATCTAGTTTTTAGTGACAGCCAAAGGTAATTGCACAGAAGTTACGGGCTGTGCCACACATTGTCCCCAAACTGGATATGGAAGGGTAGAGGGTAACTGAAGCAGGACAGAACATTATTTCAATTACTACTTAATGGCCATGAATTCTAAGTATCTCATCAACAAATGGAAAGAATGATAACATGGGATACCCCGAAAGATGAGGATATAAGGGTTGAAATGTTGGTCTAAAAGGGCTTGTGGCTACTTTTTTCAGAGAGCTCACATCTTGGGGCCCGATTCCGATCTCGTTCTGAAAAGCAAACCAAACGACTCGTGTCCCGAATACTTTCCATATGACTCGTGTAGGGGAGTCCAACAGAACAAGTACGATGTGTTTGAATGTATCCAGATCCGATCCGGTCGGACTCCCGTTGACTTCAATGGGAGCCTGTGTACCGAACGCGTACACAGGCTCGCGTTGAAGAAAGGGGTGACTGGGGAAAAACGTGCACCCTTGGCGGGCACCCCTTGGTGCCTGCCACACTGTGCATGGTATGAAAGAGGGGACCCATGGCTACCCCGATTGGGAATGAGTCAGTCAGAAACAAGGGCTCCGGATCTGTTCAAGAAAAAACAAATCTGATTCGGAGCCCTTCTGGCTGAGATCGAAATCCGGCCCTTAGATTTTGTTTTTTAGGTATAGTATTAGCCAATACCTTTTAAGTTAACTAAAATATGTATGATATACTTAATTGTAGGGGCTTTCAGCCTCCTCTCTTCATCCATTGGTCTTTTGTTGGGTCATTCACATTTTGCATCCGTCCACTACAGCATACAGCATGAGGCATTGGGTCAGTCTTCTTAAGGCGCTGTTTAACTTCATTTTGAGTGATTGCATTTTGCTTTCTTGCAAGGAGCGAATCTGCACACAAGCTAGTTCCCTTCAGTGCCAGTGTTTTTGTTTTAACTTTATAATTACTTTAGTGTTGCCTTTGTGTTTAGAGCCTGATGTGATAGTATGACACTTCTGATGCACATTCCATCTTTATCAGATCCTATCTCCTGCTAATGATGTTATTAATTTACTTTTAGAGTGTTCTGCTTTTCGGAATGCTTCTATTTCATAGCATACCATATTTTGTCCATTTAAAACTGTTCTCTATCAAGTTATCCTTTTTTTGGTTTGTTTCCTCATTTCTTTCCTCCCATCCTTCAGAATTTCTTTACTTCCTTCTTTCTTTCTTCACTCCCTTCCTTCTTACTTCCTTTCTTTCTATACTTCTTTCTTACTCTTTCTTATTTCCTTCGTTCCTTCCTTCCTTTTCCTTCCTTCCTTCTTTCCTTTCTTCCTCCCTTCCTTCCTTCCTTTCTTCTCTCTTCTTTACTTCCTTCCCTCTTTTCATTGGAATACAAAGGTCAAGTTTTTTCAGAATGCAATAATAACACTTGATAAAGCTTAAAATGTGACACCGACATGATCAGACAGGCACCCGAATACTACAAGATATTAAAAGTATACAAAGCCAATAGATAAATATTTAGGACAGTGATACTTATTCGAAATGTCTTTTCACCCCGTTTTAAAGACATCTATTCTACTCATAAAACGGTAAGGACGCGGCGTTGCTGGACACACTCATAGCTAACTCATGCAGGGCTATTTTTAATCTTCCCAAATATGTCTCTCCGGCTCAGATTCGATTAGAATTTGGTATCCTGAAACAAACCTTAGAAAGGAAACAAACCTTAGAAAGGCGGAGTGTGTATGCGACAAACTGGCACAAGATCCGCAATGCAGAGGCTGGATCTTTGTGTGCAAATATATGGGAAGAATTACTTCGGCACCGCAATTTTGCGCCGAGAGCCTATTTATACGAATCACTCAATGTTCTAGGCCTGACTGACTCCTGGGAAACATCAATAGATCTCGTGTCTTTTAAAAAAAATAGCCAAAAAATCAGCAAGTATCATTTCAGCGATAGAGGACAAGAAGGACCTAGCAAATAGAGCACATGGATGGCTAACGGTGGGCGATTATGAAAAACTGCGGTCACAAGCGTACCTCAACATCGGCATGAAAATAAATGTTAAAGAAAAATTCTTAAAATTACGCCTTGGGGTAATTCCAATACTCCCACATCTTCCGCCTTGGGAGAGAAACAACTCTTCACAACAGTGTCGCATGTGCAAAACCGGCAAGGAGGACATAGTTCATGTGATTTGCATGTGCCCTAGCTTAAAGGACTTGAGGTACAATCTCCTACGTCCCTTCTTCAATCTACATGCCGTTCGAACCTGTAGACAGGCAGCCAAACTGTGCTTCTCTACTAGCGACATCAAAATGAACTGCCAAGTTGTGAAGTTCTTCGACCTAATAAGAAAGAGACTTAATCATGCCGGATGAACTTTTTAAAATCCCTTGAGGATAATCATGAAATTGTTTTTAACAATACTGTAATTTTATGCATTCTAATTTTGTTAAGTTTAAGTAACAACGACTATTGGACGTTTTACAATTTTGTAAAGATTTTAATTAATCATATACAAATAAAGTATATTACTTACTTACTTATTACTCATAAAACGAGTGCATTATCAACGAATTATATAAGGAGCAGCATCTGTAATATCTTATGTAGAGTTTAATACTTCTTCTGAGTTAAATACGAAAAACACGTTGATAGATTAAACTGTAAACCATAATTATACAAGAGAACATTTAATCACTGGGGAAGCTTTATTTTCAAGCCGGATTGGTGTGGTTGTCTTTTAGTAATGCAAATGAACGGATCATGATATAACAGTGGGAGGCAAGGGAAATACTGCAGTTCTCTTATAAAAGAAAGTCAGCATTAACGGAGGTGAGGGGTACATACATGCCAGTCACTCTCATTTTGAAGCCGGAAACCTGTATGCAAGCCACTTACTAAAAACGGTGCTTGAAGAGGCATTTCAATTGAACTCACCAGCTCCTGTGGTAGAAACCAGATATGTTTCAGAGCAGCTCATCATCACCCGTTGCTTCCAGCCAGTATTTCGTCCACCACTTCCTGGTGCAGCACGATGCTATAGTAGAGTTCCCATCCCCCTCCCCCTCTTCATGCCCCTGAACAGTTGAAGGGTTCTAAAATGGACGAGGGAACAGGAACCGCTGACAGAAAATACGGATTTTGAGTTGTCTCTTCAGCTGTCCAATGCTGTCACTGCCTATTATTCAAGGGAGGCAGAGGCTGTGACAGAGAGAGCAAAGGGGGTCTTACTAGAGGTCATTGCAGCTCCTTCCAACCTCCCTCTACGCTCCTTCGCTGTCATTCTACAATTCTGAAAATGTTCACCTGTGAGCCCTGCCCCATCAATTTACCTCTGCTCACTCCCACATTCCTCCATCCTATTGCATGATATAAAGTCAATTCTCCCCTTCCCCCTCACTTACATGCTACACTGCCTATGAGCTTACTCTGCATTCTGAAGCTAAATTAGGAACATAAATTGAAACCAGCACATTTAACAAAGCTAGTGCAACATCTTATGCTATTGGATACCTTATTCTAGTTTTTCAACACTTTCAGCCACCTTATGTCCAGAACCTAATCTGCTAGCAATCCCCCGGAGATAATCATGGGTAGAAAACATGTATTATTGTTTAAACCCATTTTTGGCACTATTTAGCAATATCAATTTGAACAGCAGAGGTAGTAAAGACAAAATATGAACTAACCGAGCAGTGGTGACATGGGCTCTCACTGTCAATCTGTTATCTGTTAAGTGATCACTAGTTAAGGGACAAAATAAACAAAAAGTATTTACCTGTAAATCGGTAAGAACATGGAATTGTGCAGGAGCTTTCTCTCAGTTACAATATAGTACTTACTTCAAAAGTTGTCATGATTCTGCGAAAACACAATACATTTGAAAAGATAAACAAGCACTGGCAAAGTATGTAGGGCAGTGTTAGCTGCCAGCCTTTTTGCTTTGCCAATGCTTGTTTTGCTTTGTCGTGAGTTTTTGTAAAACGTTATAGCGACTAGTTCCACTGGATTCACCTTAGAAGAGGCAGGAAGTAATTGGAAAATAAACAAAAATGGCCTAATAAAGGGAATGGTCACAAAGGGAAGGGAATATAAATTGTCCCTATTCCCCGATGACATAGTATCTTTTTGTGGCAGATTCTGTGATATCTATCCTAGCCCTTACTGAGGAATTTGAGTAATGTTCAAAATGTTCAGGATTTAAAATAAATTTACACAAGTTCCTGTGGCATAGGGGTAGCCAATCCTTTCACACACTGACACAACATATTCAAACTCGTATTTAGATGGGCTTGACCCTCACAATTTTATTTGAGGGTTTTTTACCAAAGATTATGAAACTTTATAAAAGAGCAATATCCCCCCACTACTTCACATCCTCTTCAAAGATATATATACTTGGCGACATCGAGATTTATATTGGTATAGTTAGATCAAAATGAAGTTCCTCACCACATTTCCGTTACATAGCCCAAACTATCCAAATTAAAGTCCTGAGAAGTACTTTGAAAGAAAGAAAACGTCCTCTCAATTCTGTATGGGCTAATTAATTTCAAAGAGTGGTGAAATCCAGTTTTATTAAAAAACCTAAAGATGCTTGGGTTTTCCAGTTAGAATTAAATATCTCATAGCTGCCATATTGGACCTAGACTGGATGAGCGACAATCAATTGAAGCCATGGCTAAAGGTTTTGGATAGCTATACATCGATCACTCTTTGTCATTTATTATGAATCCCATTTAACTAGGAACAAATAAATAACACCCACTCACTCCCATTGACACCTTTATTATTTATCTCAAACCAATGTGCCTGCCCTTACAACAAGGTGAACTTTCCCTTTACTTCAGTTTTTTGAAACAGTCAAAGTAGTGGGTGTATTTTACTCCTACTACTGCTTACAGTGTCTCATGTCACTCTGTCTTTACCTATGCATGTCTAAAAACACGTGTGTGTGTACCAATTAGTCCCTTGTGCTGTACTTCCCTGTTGCTCAACCCTTCTCTAGTGAAAAAAGGGGAGGGGGGTTGGCAACGCCTCACGGGAGCAACCACCAAGGAGGATGTGTCAAACTGGTTCTCGCTTGACTCCCCACTATATCATCATCAGCAGTTGCCAACCTTGAAAATAAAGGGGATAAAAAACTGTGCTCAGAAAAGAAACTCTGTGTAGTGATGTGAATGACCCACCTAAGTGATAGGGCCTAACCTCCAACTTGTGAGTTATAGGACCTATTCAGTTAGGAAGAACTGGGCTCCACTAGCACTTTCCATTTTATTCTTTGCCGTGTGCCTGTTCTAATAAAAAACCAACATGTTTCATCGCCGCATTATACATTACCGGCGATTTCATCAGGGTTGTGTTAGGGTCAGCGTACTTCTTGCACGTATCATCGATTTTCTCCCTTTATTGTACCTGAATGCACATATGGAAATATGCACATATTATATAACCTGGAAATGTACCTAGAGAAACATGATACAGGCTTTCACAATACTTCTAGTTCAGACCCACATCGATTAAAAGATTTTTATGAAGAGGGCATAGAAAGACAAAGTTGAATGCATAGATCATTTCCAGATACCTGTGAGAAATTCATACATATTACCCAAGGCCTACACTGGGCGAATACCAAAGACAGATGCACAAAGATTGGTTGGGATTTGATATCTGTTGGAACAGTGCTGTCACAGACTTCAATGCACAAATGCATATCTAGGGTTGCATATAGAATTATTAGGATCTCCATCCTGGACCACGCACGCTTACAAGACCAAACGGGAGGCTGACTTGTCAAGAGAATTGGTGAAGAACTAGTGGGTTAAGAATTGGCGTTGGACAGTTAAGAGCTCCATCTCTACCCATAATAAGGATAGCATATACAAACTCCACAGAGGATGTTAATTAACCCCTACCACACTCAGGGCTTTGTTGGGCTTCAGATTAATGCGGGAGACAATGTCATTCACAAGTTCTATTCCTCCATTTGTGATGATGCTGTCCCAAGGTTATACACTACTGGGTCTTCTCATAATCTTAATTGAAGAGATCGCTGGTGACTTACTTCCTATGGACCCTAAAATGTTCCTACTGGGCTTACCTGGTGTGAATAACATGTACTCCTTACATACTCCCTTAACCAAGTGTCTATCCCTGTTCTTGATTGCAGGGCCACCAACCTTGGCCTAGCGTTGGAAGCAGAAAACCCCACATCCAATAAGCATTTGGTGGTTCAAGAAATGGCAGGTACACATGATGGAGAAGTTACCTACTATTGCTATGCTTTAAGAGGACTAGGAAGCGATATAAAACATATATAAAAAAGGTAAACATTAGGTTGGAGGGTGTTTAGATATGTCCCAGACTTGACCTGATATAAAACGTGAGTCTACATAAAATGTCGAAAGAGTGCATGACAAACTTAACTGACAAACATACCATGACAATATGAGGAAACTTCTGCACACCACAAGAATATGAGATTCCCCATAAGTAAATGAACTAGTTTTGGCTATATACGTCACACAAGATTAGAAACATTTTGAGTAAAATGATACATTTGTACAAACAGGTTTCCTTAAAGGCCGATTAGCGAACGGTAATGTAAGGACACTTTGCCATGCTCTGGAAAATGCAAAGTTCATACGCCCCCCCCTGTACCGTGATAGCCTTGGACATAGAAAAGGCTTTTGATAAAGTCTCTTAGACCTTTCTGTGGGCCACTTTACATATATTTTGTCTCGGAGATAACTTTATTAAAATGGCATTTGCCCTTCACCATGAATGAAAAGCTGCAGACCATATCAATGGTTGTACCTCAAGGGGGATTCCACGTAAAACAAAGCACACATCAAAGTTGTCCTCTTACCCTGCTTCTTTTGTTGTACAGTCATTTATGCTCTGCTTGAACTAATTAAAAATTATAGTGGCATCAAAGGTATTCCCTTTCCCTCTGGTCCACAAAAAGTTGCAGTCTTTGCGAATTATGTTTTAATTTTTCCAGAAGAGGCAGATAAGGGCATCCATTGCATACTAAAAGTAATCTTGAAACACTCAGAGGTATCTGGTTACACTCTCAATAAAGAGATAACTGAGGTGTTCCCCATGAATATTTAATGCTTTTCTTCCCATGTTCAAAACACTGGCATCAAATGGCAGAACAACTCACTAAGGGGTAGATGTATCAAGATTCCATTTTGCGATTTCTAAATAGTGATTTTTAAGGAATCGCTATTTAGAAATCGCAAAATGGAATGTATGTTGAAAATCGCTATTTTTTAGCGATTTCTTAGTCTTCCTTATTTGCGAATTCGCAATTTGCGAATTCGCAATTAAGGAATAATTTCCCATGCATTCCTATGGGCCTCCATGATTGTGAAATAATTCTCAATTTGCGATTCACAATTTGCTAATCACAAATTGAGAATAATTTCAAGGGTGCAGGGGTGTCTCAAAGACACCATGCTGCACCCCTGAAATTTACATGTGTGTGCATATGGCGAACATACATGCCCTATGGGCATGTATGTGCGTCACATGCCACCTTCACAAATGCCAAATAGGGCATTTTTAAAAGAAATCACAAATTACCACCAAGTACAAGTTGGTGGTAATTTGCGATTTCTTAACCCAAATTCGCAATTTCTAATACCTACATACATCGCATTTAAGGAATCCCAAAATTTGCGATGCCTTAAATCCTTAAGCAAAATAAGGAATCGCTAATTTTTGCGATTCCTTATTTTGCAATTTTTTTACACATATCAAAAAATGCAAAAAAGCCTTTTGCGATTCGCAGAGGACAAAATTCGCAGAATTCCGGCCTTTGCGAATCGCAAAAGGCTTGATACATCTACCCCTAAAATACTTAGGTATGTGGTTTGAGAAGGCCTTTCAGGCAACCCTGTTAATTAATGAACGAAAAACCATTTCAGAAGTTAAAGAACTGATCACACAGTGGTCTCCAAAATTCATCACTTGGTGGGGTGGACTTGAAACAATTAAAATTATGCTTACTCCCATAATCAATTTCTCATTTAGTATGCTACCCTTTAAACTTTCAAATGACTTCTTTAACTCAATAGATAACAATTTGATGGGCTTTTTGTGGAACAGCAAAAGAGCCAGGATTCCCATTAAGAACCTGAGACTGGATAAGGAGGAACGGGGAGTTAAATTCCCAGACTTTCTTAGATATCAACAGGCCATCTTGGGAAGGCAAGGTGTCTGGTGGTTTTCTGATGCATCTCTTATATTCCCACATGGCTTTCTATAGAAAGGAACTTGACTGCACCTCTTCCATTATGTGCTGTTCTAACAAGACTTGTTGCGTTAACATACCTCTTTCACTTCTCATAATATGAGATACCATTGACTCCCTATAATCCATCAACAGAAAATTGTTACAAAGATTCCCTAAATCAGAACTAGCTTCCTTGTGGTCCAATAAATAGATCTTAATAGATAGTCAAGACGATTTTTTGAAGGAATAGGCATTGAAAGACTTTTCCTGCCTCAAAGATCTAGGCACAGATATGAATGCTGTTTCCTTTTTAGTGTTACTGGACAAATACAAACTGTTTAACCTAGTTTCAAAAATGTATAATCTTGTCAAGGTCTTCTACACTCAAGCAACAAAATCTAACTCAAATAATTGGAGTTTGTTTTTCCAATTAGAGTCTGATGCAGTTATCTCCCCCTCGCGGTACAAAAGGGGGTGGTGATGGACGGAGCATCTGAATCAATCAAACACTCACACCCAGTCAATAGATCTGGGTTTAATCCATCACCGTTCTTTAGCCCACTCTGCCACCCCAGTTCAGACATGGCTATATGCAAATCAGTCTGACCCTGTGCCTCATGGGAACAGTCTCCCCCTCGGCATGGACACAAATATGGAGTTCTCTTTTTGTAGGGGAGTTCACACCTGCCCTTTCTCAAATGAGGCTATGGATCGTTTACAGTTGTTTATTGAACACCACTTAAAGTTCATAGATTGGGGCTTTCAGAATCAAATCTATGCTGGAATTGTAAATTGGCTCCGGTGACTCCACTTATATGTTTCACTATTGCAATGGTGTCCGCCCCCTTTGACAGCACATAGAAACCATTATTCAAAAGATTTTTAATAGATGTCCCTGTGGCATTTCTGGGTAAACATGCCTCCTTTCTGTCCGGAAATCTTTCTGCCCTGATACCCAGCTCATTGATTAACTACTGTCCGTATGCATATACACAGTGGTCTTCTGTTTGATTTATCAGAGGTACAGATAATTCCTGTTTAAAAAAAGTCATACCTTATCACCCAGTAAACGATGGGTTTTTTACAAGAGAATAAACCCCCTTAATTTTCTTCATGAAGTTTGCACTTCAGACATGAGGCATCTGAAGTGCTAACCCTGTACTGTGTTTTGCACAGTACACTTTTTTCTGTCTGGACATTTTGATGTCTTGGATCAATCATATATGTCTCCATTTTCCCCTCCATCCCTATACTGTCCTATTCTTTTGTATTGTTCTCCTTATTAAAACTGTAGTTGCATTTTGATACATGCAGCTGTTATTATTCCACAAGTCATGGTGTCTTTGTGCCTCTCATTGGCATAACTTTTATTTTTCTATACAAGATTCTTGGGTAATTACACCTTAAATTATGATTGAGTTTTACTATATCTAAATGCTATGTTATACAAATATTCTTTTAAGAAACACTTTTGCAATAAAAAAAGAGGACTTTTAAATGCCATTCTTTAGACACCAAACTCAACTGATCTAGCTATTCCCAATTGGAAGTTACAGCATAATAAATGTAATAAGGTAACTTTAATGTTTTCCTATGGCAGAGGTAGGCCTTGCAGTAGTGAAAACTGGGTTTAGGAGTCTTTCACTACCAGAACATGAAAATCTTAAAAGTGCATGCACTACTTTTTAAATGTATTGCACCATGACCTCAGGGCTGGTTAGGGCCTACCGTAGGGGTGACATATACTTTTTAAAAGATTTGGGTCTGGCAAAAAGGTTTATTTTGCCAGGTCAAAACTGCACACGCAGGCAGCAAGGGCAGGCCAGAGGCGTGTTTAAAGGGCTACTTAAGTTTGTGGCACAATCAGTGCCTGAGACCCACTAGTAACATTTACTTTACAGGCCCTGGGCACACGTTGTTCCACTTAACTAGGGACTTTAAATAGGCCGTATGGTTGTAAGCCAGTTCTACCACGCTTAAAGGAGAGAGCACAAGCACTTTAAGCACTTGTTAACAGTGGTAAAGCGTGCAGAACCATATAAGCCATCAGAAATGGTTTCAGGAAACAGGAGGGTGAAGCCAGAAAGTTTGGGGATGACCCTGCTGAAATGGCCATGTCCAACAAAGAGGATGGTCAGGTTACAGCTTCTTGCTGCAGTCTGATTTAAGTTACAGTTTCATTGTCTCCGTTCGAGCCATGCTCATATTGGTATAAAATCAAGACTTTCTGTTACATGCCCATTCCACTACAAGACGTTGAGGAACTGAGGAATATTAAATCCTGCATGTGTGGTTTGGGTATGGTTGTGAGAGTGTCTGTGTGTGAGAGATATAAATGTGTGTGTTTATGCTTTTCAAGGTTGCAGAGGGTGTAGAAGTTCTTTTTTTTAGCTTGAAAAAAACATTATTGCTGCAAAGATGTGTGTTGAGCCGGACACTGTGTGACCACCAAATGCTCCCAGCTTATATGAACACATATAAAAGGATTTACTGATTTTCTGAGTAGTTATGCTTTTGTAGTCTGATTGCACTAAAGGGGAAAAGAAGAGCCATCTGTCATCCTGCACTCTGCAGTCCAGGGCAAACACATTATTGTGGTTGGGCAACTTTGCATGTGTGCTGATGTTAGCACACAAAACACAGACTCATTCGGGATGATCTGGTGGTGGCACCTGAAATTCAGTTCTGTGTCAAGAATAGCAGCTGGAACCAGAGTACATCAGGCTTCCAGTGAGTGTCAGAACAGACTGTCACCATACTACCCTATCTCCTCTTAGTACAGGTAGGCATCAGTCATGGTTACACTTTTGATCATCACTTGCATTTTAGCTTACAGAATTTTATTTTCATTATTCTAGAATGCGTTCTTATTTTCTCTTCATATAGTTCCAAAAAATGAAATTGCCAGAATGCAAAGAGCTACTGCATTAAAAGTAAGGCTGGCTGAGGTGTCAGACGCGATGCATAGTTGTGGTCCTCCTCACATTCTCTTAGCAGCATTCCACTGTATAGGTGTATGTATTCATAATTCAGTTTAAAATGTGTGCTCACTGAATGTTAACACACCACAACAACTACTAAAAATAGAATGGCATTCTGGTGAAAGGAGTGTGCCATCAGTAAAATGGGATTTTCATCTTCATGCATAGCCATAGCAGTGAAGTGGCTTCCTATTGTGTATGACACTTTCATCTAGAGTGGGTTTTGAAACCAGCAGCTTTCTCCATCACCGGACTTGTATTTTTGTTTTTAGCATTAAAAGGATGAGCTTAAAAAGACAAGTATGCAAAGTGCTTATATCTAAAAAGTCAGCTCTGCTTTAGGGTTTGCCACATAACCCTTGGCCAATTGGCAGCTATGTTCCACTGCATTATGCATCTTTCCATAGTCACTGGTATGGCAGTGAACCACACAGCTTAGCTGGCATGGGATGCAAAGAAACAGTAGGAATGAAAAATGCAGTCAATGGCCTAATATAATGCATTTGCAAATAAACAATAAACAATCTGCATCTGGTATTGACTTGTGTTGGGGCATATGTCTCTAAGCCTTTATTAATGCTACCAAGAAGGCCCTACATTTTTAAAACAAGCCCCGTCTAATGCTCCCAACCCTGCCCATGACAACCGCGCTGCTGCCCTAGCACGTCCCTTTCCTTTTAAGTTGGGAACTCTCAGGCTCACACTCCTCAAACATTTTTTACTAAGATACACTCCTGCCATGGGTTTCAGTTTCAGTTTCAGTTCACAGTATAGAGCTGTTAACATGACTGAGTCAATTAATTTAATTATTAGGAGTCACGCAGTTAATTGCAACAAACACACAGGCCTGAAACAACTGTCAGACTATTTTCATGGAATGTTTCCTCACTTTGGCTCCCTGGGTTAAAACATGTTTAAACATTTCTCCGTCCGTCCTGAATCATTTCACTTAAAGTGACACCTTGTGTCTGAATATTGCACCCAAGAACCAAAGCTGCGGTAAACGCCCTGTGGATTCTGGGGCTGGAAGGAGGTTGCTAGGTCACTACATAAACTCTTTAAAAGTGCAACTATTTTGCAGGTCACTTTTAAATGCAGGCAAGTATTGACAAACTGGAAATAGGCTTCGCTTTTGCTGTGGCTTTGTAATGAGGGAAGTTAGGAGTCGCAAGAGCGGTGCCAGAGATAGCAAGGGGAAAGCCGGGGCTGCAACTGCGACCTCTGGCAACCACTAAATAACATGCTGGGAACTGCAACGAGTATTGTCTTCCCTCCGCTCTCAATTCTTTCTTAACTGCCAGGAACAATGCACGTTGGGCTTGCACTTTTGCGATGAAATTGGGGAACACTGCCACTTTACTGTTCTCTATTATATAGGGCCCATGTGCTTGTGAGTATTGAATTATGGTGTCTTGGGCCATATAATCTAGTAATTTCGCCACCGCTGGTCTCGGGGGTCATCCATGCGCCAGTTGTAGTGATGGAACTCTATGCTCTCCTGCAAGTGCAAAGAACTTAAAAAGTGTTTCCGAGGGCATCGTCTTCTGGAACCACTGATCTAGGAACGCCACCATTTCAGTTCCTTCCATGCCTTCCAGAATCCCCACCACTCTTATATTATTACGGCGGTTGCGCCCTTCAGCATCTTTGGCTCTTCTTTCCAGTGCTGCCACTCTATTAACTAGTTTGTCTATCTGGTGTGCTGTCTTTTTATGTTCCGGTTGCACCTCTTCCAGAACAATTTCTACTACTTTCATCCTGTCAGTGAGTTTATGATGCTCTGCTTGCAGTAACCCTAGCCCCACCGACACTGTCCTGATATCTTGCTGCAAGGTGGCTTTCGTGTCTGCTATGGCAGCCAGGATTTTGTTGAGGTGGGTATGAATGGATTGCACATGTTCGTAGCCCCCTGCATGACCGCAACTATGTGGGCCTGAGAGTCTTCCCCTAGTTCTGGTGGCCCGTTCCATTGCCTGGGTTTAGTCTTCCCCATCTGTGGTTTTCGAATTACTTCAACCGCAGTAGCCAATACTGTTATGAATCAGCATAACGTCTTCCTCCTACTGCGTCTGCAGTGACCCACCAGGTTGGATCTTCAGTGTCCACTGTATCATGGGCTGCCTCTTGTTGTTGGGCCACCTTGTCACATATCCCTCCAATAATGAGCAACACTTTGCTGGTAAAGTCTTTGGTGGTGAAAATCCAGCAGCCCAGTTTAATATGGGCTTAGTGGCGTGAAGCTACCAGTGCTTTCATCTCACCACGGATGGGCATTTATGCCTTCTCGGTGACCCAAATTCTTCGTTGGTAGCTCTATATTCCTTGAATCCGCTCCTGTAAGTAAGGGCCGCACTGGCGCCCTCTCTTGCCCCAGTTCAAACCACGATGCCAACTCTCACTCTCTTCAGCTGCATTCATTGTACTGTACAGCCTCCCTCCAGGAGCATCCATTCAGGGTTTTCCGCCCTCTCCAGGCACTGGCCACTACAATTCAGGCACAAGCTCATCCCCTACCAGTGGTGTGACTTGATCTGATCCACCAGACAGGTCTCCACAGCAGATATTATGTCTCTTCAGATGTTGTGGTCTCGGGTCCAAGGCCTTCTCAGACTGTATTGTGCACACAGGAGGCTCTGCTCCCGTCTGTTTTAGGCCTATGCTTGAAACCACATTTTTGTAAGTAGTGTGTTACTGCCACCGCCTTGCCTGCAGCTGATGGCCTGCTCTGTCCCCGGGTTTCTTGTTGCAACACAATTCCCATCTCGGCTCAGAGATCAGCCCTCTTTCGGTGCACCAGCTCGCCGGTGCACCTCAGCTCCTCTTCTTCTCTCTGCATCACCTGCGGGGGCAGCCCACTATATCTCGGCCGCACCCTCACCACCGGGCTGCAGTCTCCAGCTGGTATCCGGGATCCCCTCGACCACTCGGTGGCTCCCGTAGTACACTGTAGCCACGACTCAGTGCACATACAAGCACTGCTGTCATCCGATCCGCAGCCCCATGTGCTCAGCTATGGGTGGACTGCTGTGTCACGCCTCTTCGCTCCATTGTGTTCAGGGTCAGGCTCCCGGTCACAGCTTTTTTGTTCGGAACTCGGGCCACAGGGGGCACCAGCGTCCGGATCCACTTCTACTGCTCAATAGTTCCTGCAAGGGATTTGTGGCAGTAGCTGGATGCCATCATGGGCCAGACATCGTGTTTTTCAGGATTTTACCCTGGGTCGCGATGGGGCTTCTCACAGAGCGTAGGTACTGGATCCCATCTTGGCCACACCCCTCCGCCCCCTAACATGCTTGGCCTTGTTTCTAATTAGCAACCAAAAATGGTTGACCTGTGCCATTAAGTTGTAGGAATAGTGTTGCTTATACTAAAAACTATCCATAATAAGGGATAAAGAGCATGTATGTCTTCATCAACACCTTTCTATCACGGGAAAGGGGTAAACCTGAGTGTATCAAATCTGTGAACACTGATGCACATTGATAGTTCACTGATATTTTAACATATGACTATTTAAAAAAATAAAATGAGCTAAAATTGTTCAACAACCAACATTATAAATAAGAATATAAATTAAACTGTAACAGTGATGAATTTGCAAAACTCAGACTATTAAAATATGTTTTGCTCCATACTGATGCTGTAATGGATAATTTAATAAAACTGAGAGAACATGCTTTTATTTTCAAATGAGATGCTTAAACTAGTGTGATGAAGTGAAGTTTTCTAAATGACATAAATAAAAACAGTAACATTATCTTGTGTTTCATATAGCTCTATCTGCATAAACTGTTGTTTTATTCAGTGGCGGCTCCTCCGCAATGGCAGAGGAGTGTCAGCCCACTGGCTCAGAGCCAGAAGCTGAAAAATAAAATGTAGCTCTATCTGCATAAACTATTGATTATTCAGTGGGGGCTCCTCCGCAATGGAGGAGGTGTGGCGCCTCACTGGCTCAGAGCCAGAAGCTGAAAAATAAAATGCTATTTTACTATCGTTTTATATTTCACCTGCTGACTGACCCGGCGTTTGCAGGGAGGGGCCGGGCTGGGCCATGAGATGGGGGAGGAAGAGTGGTAGGTGCACTTTCAAGCCTTAGGCAGTGCTTAATTGGATCCGGTGGTTCCGGTGCTCAGCACCGGCACTTAATCATCAACACCGGCACTTGAGCACTAGTTAAGGACACATACATTTTAGGTAGGCACAGGGAGATTAAGTGATTTGCTCAGAATCACTGGATGTTGAGCAGTCGCCTAGGCTTGAACCTGGTTCCCCAGTTCTGAGGTCGGCAGCTCTGGCCATTGCGCCACATGCCACCCCCCACTTGTTGGGTTTGTTGGTTCTGCGTTCGTCAATTTTAACAGGAGAAATGGTCTGGTCAAAGCTGTCTCTCTTGACGAGAGCCCAGCACTTATCTTTGTACAAATTAACCGATGACATGCGCACTTAGGTTTCTCCAACCCGGCTGCATTGACTCCCTGTGCCTGAGCGACCGTTAATGCAGCCCGCTCATGCCAATCCTCACGCTGTTTTCATGTAGGAGAGAAGCGTGGGGATTGGATGGGGAGTCTGTGATGCTGTCCCAGGGACTGTGGGACCAGGAACCGGAAGCAGAGGAGAGCGAGGCGGCTGGCAGCACAGGTAAGTTTTCAATTTGTTATTTATTATTAAACCTCCCGCTGTGCATTCCCCCGATTCCCCTATGCCCTCCACCCACTCCATTACTCTTTATCTGTGTCAGCTACCACTGATTTTATTGCTCCTTTAATTACAGGTGTTATTGTCACTCAATGACACTTATTCATTATGTTGCACCCTCCTCAGCCTGGGTATGTGCAAATAGTATTGTCACACACAGAGTTTGGTATTACACGTCTTTATTTCTCAGTGTGTAACTGTTAACTGAACATTCTACATCATGAATTCTATCATCCATACCCACACACTTATGTCACTGTTCTACAGAGTCCTTCAGGAACCAAATGACTCCCATCATCTCTAACTCACAAGATACTACATCTCCACCTTTGATAAATACAAAGTTCCAATAATACCTATGTACATTACAACTCTTCAATAAATCGTTTTGGTACTTAAATCAATTGCCCAAATCTGGTTATGTGAGGTTGCAGAGATACCAGGAGAAATGTCCATGACTGGCATTGGTGACAGAGACATTGGCACAGTCACTGGGGTATCTGGATTTTCAGGTGAAAAAGTCTCACTCATGACAACTAGAGTTGACGAAAGTCAAGGCAGGTGCTTGAAATGCAAAGAATTGCGTGTAATGGACTTTCCAGGATGGTGAGCAGACACCATGTGTCCTTTACAAGTCACAACTCTCAGTGGGTCAGCATAGAAAGGAGCATCAGGCTTGCAATTCCATTTCTGCCTGATGATGACTTGGTCTCCTCTGTTGAACACAGTGCACAGCGGTGCCTATCCGCATAGGTCTTCGTTTGACTTTTGTGAGACAAGTCAGTAGTGTGAAGTTTATCTATGTAAATAGAACTCTTAGTGGTCCATTGTGGCAATTTGGTGCCTATGGCTCTCCCAAGTAGTAAGGTGACAGGATTTTCACCTGTAGTGGAATGCAGAGTTGACCTATATGCATGAGGAATAGACTAACTGTGGGCAGAGAATTCTGCTCCGCTTGCGGAGCTTACAGATTTTTAAATACTCCGTGTTCCGCTGAGAACATGAAGTTTATGCAAAACTCCAACTATGCAGTGGAGCGGAGTTCAGCCCCGGACCCTCCCCGCCTCGACCCCCCACCCCCAATAAATATTTTTAAAATAAAAATGAAGGTAAATTAAACACACTTACCTTTATCGCGGCATCTCCGGCTGCCCTCCTCCTCCTCGCCGGGGTCCTGCAGAATCCCCTACGTCAAACTAGGCCATGGTAGGACGGCGCATGCGCGTGAAGTCCTACGGCCACGATGTACATCTGATGTAGGGGTTCTGCAGGACCACAGCGAGGAGGAGGAGGGCAGCCGAAGACGCCGCAGTAAAGGTAAGAGTGTTTAATTTACCTTATTGTTTTATATTTCTTTTAAAAATATTGATTGAGTGGGGGTGGAGGCGCATAGCAGAGCTCCACAGAGTTTTCGCCCAACTCTGTGGAGCTCAACATAGAACAACTATGCCAGCTCCGCCCGGGCTTAGCGTAGACTGAAGAACTGATTTGTGTTCAAGCTTTTCCAGTGCAGCGTGCTGAATGGTCTTTTTGAGGGTGCTCATAAGTCTCTTGACCACACCATTTGCTTTGGCCAGAGAGGTGTGCTTTTCTGATGCTTGACATTTTGATAAGTGAGAAAATCTTTATATTCTTGGCTACTGAAAGGTGGGCCATTGTCAGATTTCAAAATCGAGGGAACACCCCATGTTGTAAAGATACTTTCTAATCTCTCAATTACTGTCATGAATAGTTGACTACAGATCTTTCACAAGGGGAAAATGGGAATATTCATCAACAATTACTAGTAGATGATGTCCATTGTCAAAGGATCGAAAGAAATCAATTAAAATCTTCTCCTATGCAGGCTTTGGAAGATCAGAAATGTTTAACGTATATAGCGTTGTCTTGGATGACAAGCAGTTGCATAAATGACATACCTTTAACTATTTTTCAAATCTTTCATCAAGACGAAGAAATCACACTCTGCCCCATAGGGCTTGTTTCGTAGTCGCACCTCCTCTGTGTCCCTCATGAGCCAGTTCAATAACTTGTTGCCTCAGACTCTTGGGTATGACAATTCTTGACTCTCGTAAAATGATGACTTCTGGAGTAACTGAAAGTTCTTCCTTCACATTTTTGAATTTCTGGCATTCAAGGTCATCATGAAGAGGTTGTTTATGTTTTTGCCACAATTGGTGTGTAATAATGTCTTTGAGTACCAGCAAATCCCTGTCAGTACACATGGCAGCAATGATTTGTTCTACCGACATGGCAGCAGGAGTACTGGACTTCACAATGAAGTTAACATAGGCATCAGCTGCTTTAGAAGTTGTGCCAAATACACTGTATTGGCACAAGTGAGAAGTAGCCAGCAGGGTTTCGATCTTTTCCTGGATTATGCACAATTGTATAATCATACTCCTGCAGTTGCAACACCCACCTCTCAATGAGAGGGGCCATCTTGCCTTTAGGATTGCTGAAAATGGTGAGCAATGCTTGATGGTGGGTGACAACAGTGAAATGCTTTCCATATAGGAACACATGAAAATGCTCACAAGCCCACACTACACAGAGGCACACTACACAGAGGCTTTCTCTTTAGGCATGTTCTGTCGATGACAGACTTTGACCAGCATAAACCACAATGTATCTCGGGGCATTGGTATGTCCAGTGTGCAGGGCAAGGATGGCACCCTACACTACTGTGCTTGCATCAACAACAACCTCCATCTGCAATTTTTAATCAAAGTATACCATTTCACTGACGTTCTCAATTGCATGCTTGATTTTCTTGAAGCTTTGTTCACATTCACTTGACCATTGAAATGGGACATTTCGTTTTGTGAAGTCTCTCAATGGGACACTTATAATATTAGTAATACTTGGATTTGCATAGCATGGCTAATCACCCGGGAGGGTCTCTAGGCGCTGTCCATTGGCACAGGGAGCTTAAGTGAGCTTAAGTGATTTGTCTAGCATCACAGGATGTTGAGCCGATGCCGAGGCTTGATCCTGGATCCCCAGCTCTAAAGTCGGCATCTCAGGCTGTTACGTCAAACTCTCTCCCGCTTTTAGTCGCAAAGTCACGTATATACCTTGAACAGTAACTGGCCATATCATGGAAGGATTGCAACATTGTTACATCTTGTGGGGGAGAAGTGGGTGACAAGGCCTGTACTTTATTTGGATCCTGAGTCATTCCCCCATCAGAAAAAATATGACCAAAGAACTTTGCTGCATTTAAAGTGAGACTTGCATCAGCAAGTACACAACTGTGGGAGTTTGCTTACGTGTGTCAGGCCCAGATCCCATGCCATTGCGATACCTCGATGCGCAACCTGGAAAAGAAATGGAAGAAATATTAACACCCCGGACACAATGTTAAAGAAAGCCTGTCTCTTTAAACAGGCAAATCAAGACAGCCAATTATCACCCTCAGAAGAAAGGGAAAAGGAAGTCAGGAATCTGGAAGGGGAGGTGCTGGAGAAAGCAGACGCAGAAGAGACACAGGGGAAGAGCAAGGAAATCGGCATCAAGGGAAAGACAAGAAGCTCAAAAGGAACGTCCCCGAGAGTGTGGCTAGAGGACGAGGAGCTGCAGGACATCACCGACGAACTTGCAGAGATGGAGAAGTACTGCACAGCCAGTTGGAAGGACGAAGACGCTGAGGCCGGGCTTGCAGAGTGGTGTTTGGCCCTGGTGGACGTAGGCTAGGCGGGTAAATGTTGGGGGTCTGGAATCTGGCGAGATGAGGGAGAGGGATGCAGAGGGGCACATGCGTTGTAGTGAATGGAGAGTGCCCAAATATTTTTTTGCCCATACGTTTGAACAGTAACTGGCTATACCTAAGAAGGATCGCAACATATTTACATCTTGTGGGGGAGAAATGGGTGACAAGGCCTGTACTTTTTTTGGATCCTGAGTCATTCCCTCGTCAGAAAAAATATGACCAAAGAACTTGAGTTTGGTTTGAAGAAACTCACACTGTGCTGCATTTAAAATGAGACTTGCATCAGCAAGTATACAACTGTGGGAGTTTGCGCACGTGTGTCAGGCCTAGACGCCATGCCATTGCGATCCCTCGATGCGCAACCTGGAAAAGAAATGGAAGAAACATTAACACCCAGGACGCAATGGTAAAGAAAGCCTGTCTCTTTAAACCGGCAAATCAAGACAGCCAATCACCATACTCAGAAGAAAGGGAAACAGAAGTCAAGAATCTGGAAGGGGAGGTGCCAGAGAAAGCAGACGCAGAAGAGACACACGGGAAGAGCGAGGAACCCTGAATCAAGGGTAGGACAAGAGGCCTGAAATGAACATCCCCGAGAATGTGGATAGAGGACGAGGAGCAGCAGGACATCACCAACGAACTCACTGAGACAGGGAAGTACCGCACAGCGATTCGGAAGGATGAAGACGCCGAGGTCTGGCTTGCAGTGTGGTCATTGGTCCCGGGAGACGTAGTCTAGACGGGTGACTGTTGGGGGTCTAGATTCCAGTGGGAGGAGGGAGGGGGGATGCAGAGGGGCACATGTGGTGTGGTGAATGGAGAGTGCCCAAATATTTTATTTCCCATACATTTGCAAGCCTAAACCCGGGAGGAAAGAAATGTACTACTTCCATTGGGCGTTGCTCAATACCTGCCCTGAAAAAGGAAATCAAAGGCATAGTCCAGTACCTGCCCTGAAAAGGAAATCCGCAGAGAGATTTCCTTATCAAATATTTTATTTGTCTTCTTTTTCTTCTCTCTCTTAGTTTCAATTTACCTTCCTGTTCATTATGTATATAATTTTGGCACCATTTATTTTCCTTATTTTTTTTTGGGCTGAAAAAGGAAAATATATATACACACTTCTTCGCTCACCTATGCTTCTCACTCATGGTGTGGGGAAGTGGAATAGAGACCCAAAGTATGAGCGAATACTTAACACTCGCCTGCCTTTTCTTTCTCTCTTTTTAGACTCCAGGGACATCCTACCTTGTCAATTGCCCTGAAGAGAAGAGAAGAATATGCTGGTTAATTGTTTTCCAGAAGAAGTTATTATTTTATTTTGAGGACATGTCTATTTCACTACACTTTAACTTTAATAAAAAGACATCATTGAGCAACCAATTACAACACACTTGTATTTATTCAAAGTTTTATATAGCGCGAACAAGATCCTTACAGATATCAGAGCGCTTCACAATGACAGGGTAGGGGCAGTAGGAATGAACAGAGGTAATGGGAGCAATGTAGTAGTCACTAACATGAAAGGATAATAATAAAATACATAAAACATATCAATATACAGTCAGGTAAACAGGTAAAATAAACGGCACAAGTCATTGATCCCATTACAGAGGTGTTCAGGTACACCTTGGGTGTGTGGAAGGCTTATACCAGTGTTTTAGTATAGAGAGCGCACTGAGTGGGGGCATCGGGAGGGTGAATCAGTGACCCAATGTGTCTCATATATTGGTCGGTAGCAAGAAAGTAGCGTAGTAGTGTCTCCATCAAGTAGAGGTAAAGTGCCAAAGGACAAGGTGAGCATTGATACAAGGCAATGCAGAGTCTCTGATCCGGCACCTATAAGGTTCAGGAGATCTTGGCCAGAAGGATGGTTTTCACCACTTTCTTGAAGAGTGCAGCGGAGGAGATACGCCTGGTTTCAGGCGGGAGCGCATTCCAGATCCTGGGTGCCATTCCTGAGAAGGAGCGCTTGTAAGTTTTCTCTTTCCTGAATCTACGGGGTTTTAGGAGCAGATTTTTTGAGCTTCTATTGGATCTCGAACCTCCTGATATGGACAACTTTTGAGCGAGGTAGTTGGGTGCATTGTGGTGCACGGCCGCGTGTGTCATAACTGCAATTTTTAGTTGTATTCTGGCTTCAAAGGGCAGCCATTTTAGGGACTTTAAGTCTGGGGAAATATGCGAATGTTTTCTTGAGCCAGTAATGAGTCTTGCGGCAGCGTTCAGGGAGGGTCTTAAGGGTGCTGTTGTGGATAGCGGGAGTCCGCTGAGGGTCACAATTCCGTAGTCTATTCGAGGGATGACTAACGCTTGTACAGCAGTTTGGAAGTCTTCAGTAGGGAGGAAGGGTTTAATTTTCCTCAGTGTGTTGATTTGGAAATTGGCTGCTTTTATGGCTTTGCTGACGTGCTGCTGCATGTTGAGCTTGGCGTCCAGTGTGATGCCTAGGGATTTCGCTGAGTCCACGATGGTGGGTTGGACATTGAGTGCTGTTAGGTTGTTGAGCCATGTTTGGGTGGTGGAAATTTTCGCCGGGGGTGAGATGAGAAGGAACTCAGTTTTCAGAGCATTTAGTTTGAGGTGATTATCGGCTAGCCAAGATTGAGTGTTAATAAGCGTGGAATTCAGATGTTTGATATCTTCCGGAGATTGAAGCTTTAGGTACAGTTGTGTGTCGTCGGCGTACATATGGAATTGGACATTAGAAGCTTGGAGCAAGGTGGCGAGCGGTTCCATGACGAGGTTGAACAATGTGGGGGATAGGGAGGATCCTTGTGGAACACCTAGATCTGCAGGCACAGGTGAAGATAGCACATTGTCGATCTTGAACTTCTGAGACCGGTTGTGAAGGAAGGACGAAAACCATTTGAGAACCGTTCCCGATAGACCCATTCTAGTGCTTAGCAGCTCCAGCAAGTTCTCATGTTTGACCGTGTCAAATGCTGATGAGAGGTCAAGAAGGATGAGGAGGCAGGACTCATTGCGATCAAGAATTTGGAGGGCGTCATCAATTATGTGTGTCATAGCTGTTTCCGTGCTATGTTTCGCTTGGAAGCCTGATTGATGAGAGTTGAGGAGGTCAAATTGGTCAATGTGTCTTGTTAGTTGGAGTTGGACACATTTCTCCAGCAGTTTGGCCAGGGTGGGGATATTGGTGATGGGCCGGTAATTGTTTAGGTCAGACGGATCAGCTGTAGGTTTCTTGAGTATAGGCGTGACTTGCCCCACCTTGAGGGAGTCTGGAATGAGGCCTTGTTGCAGGGAGCAGTTGATGATTTTGGTCCAGAGAGGGAGGAGCAAGGGGATGAAGTCTTTTACAGCATTAGCAGGTAGAGGGTCTGTGAGGTGATTAGAGGGCTTCAAGGTGCAGAGCAGTTTGTGTATTGTTTCTTCCGAGTAGGTATCGAAGTACAGCCAGAATGCCATGTTTTTAGGTTGAGGGTTAGCCATTCTTGTGTGGTTGGGGAATCGGCTTACATCCATGATGAGGTCATTTCTTATGTTGTCAGTCTTTAGCTTAAAGAAAGCAGAGAAGTCTTCACAGTGTGGGGTGTCGCTTGTTGTGCTATTTGATTGTAAGGGTTGTGCCTTTGTTTGGGTCTTGATTAGTTCGAACAGTTTTCTTGGCCTGTTTTTTGCTTGGTCCAATTGGCGGCTGAAGAAGTCCAACGTTGTGCGCTTTATTTTCCTGAAGTAGGCATTTCTCTTGTTTTTAAGCCTTTTGAGGTGCAGTGCTGAGGGGTCCGCTCTCCAGGTGCGCTCTGCCATTCGCATCGAACGCCTGTCGTCATTGAGTCTGTCGTCATACCAGGGGTTAGAAGTTTTGGTGGAGACTCTCTTCAGTTGCAGTGGGGCGACTTCATTGACTAATGTATTCATAGATTCAAGGTAGTGGTCAGTCAGTGATTGAACATCCGAGGCACCTGAAGGGGGAAGGAGGAGATTGCCGATGTGGGGAGGCAGAGTAGAGGGGTTGAGATTCTTCATGTCCCTTTTCCATGTTTTGGATTTGATTGGTTGAGCCGGGTTAGGTTTAACTTTTTCATTGATAAGGAAGGTGATAATGTGGTGGTCTGACCAGTCGCAGGGAAGAATCGTCTCCAGTTGTGTAGAATTCTCTTTGGCAATGATGAGATCAAGTATCGAGCCTTTGTCGTGTGTTGGTTTATCGCATATTTGGGTGAGGTCAAGCGCATTAAGGAAAGTTTTGAGACTATTCACCACTGTGTCTTTCTGATCGTTCCAGTGGAGATTGAAGTCACCCAGGTAGACTTGTGTGGTCTGCCGACCGGCATTAGAAGTGATCATGTCCATGAGTTGTTGGGTGAATATGAGATTGTCACCAGGCGGGTGATAGATGAGATGTAGAGCACAAACTTCTTTGCCCTCGCTGGTGATGTCGAGGCAGAGGAGTTCACAGGAGGAGAGGGAGGGGGAGGTGACTTTAGTAACGGAGAGGTTGCTTCTAAAAATGCATGCAATTCCCCCGCCCGTCTTGTCTGAAGACCTGTCTAACCTAATGATGTGATAGTTGGGGGGGACTAGTATGTCCATAATCGGGGTAGAGGCTTCAGTGAGCCAAGTTTCTGTTAGAATGGCTAGGTCCAGATCCCTAGCTGAGACGAGATCGGAGGAGTGTCTCTGGGCCGATCTGCAGTTGAGTAGGATGCATTTGAGTTTGGGAGAGAGAAGGGTGGTCGAGCTTTCTAGAGTGAGGGGAACTTTTCTGAGGTTGTTAGGGACGGAACCTCTGTTGTTGAGTGTTGGGAGCCTCAGAGGGTTTGTAAGAATTGTGGGTATGGGGATGTGTGTGCTGGGTATGTGTTTTACCGGACCTGAGCCATAAGAGCGTAGGAGTGAGCATAGGTCGCGGTCTGACAGTGGGTTAAGGACACGGCGGGGGCGGTGGGAGTTGTTGCGAACGGGGATAGTCGGTCAGCGCGGATGTCGTTGGAGGCGAGGGTATGTAGGGCGGGTGCGTCCTTTGTAGGGTAGAGGGATGATGGGAGGTGGACTGGGCTTTGATGAGAGAAGGTCTTTGATTGCGCGGACATCTTTTTTGATTTGTAGAATATCCTCTTTGACTTGTTGGAGGGTGGGTAAAGTCAGGTCAGGGGGTGCATTGGGGATGGCGTAGGTGGTGAGAGCCATTGGTGAGTGGTTGTGTAGTGAGCTGGAAAGCGGGCAGGGAATCGAAGGGGGGGATATACTGGCGTTGTTGGAATGTTCTGCGGTGCAAATGGGTGGGATGGCAATCAAAGAGTGGGCGTCTTTGTGGGCGGGGGGTGTGGGTGAAGTAGGCGGTGGGTGGGAGGCATAGGTAGTGCCGTCAGTGGGAGACGGTGCCGGTGAGTGGAAGAGTGAGTGAAGGCTGAAGACAGTGGGGGAGACCGGAGGGTAGTAAGGGCTGAGAATAGGAAGTGGGAGAGAGGGGGATGCTAAGGTAGGGGAGGTGGTATGTTCTGTGTGTGTTGTTGGGAGGGTGTGAGTGTCGTGGGTGGGAGTGGGGAGGGGGCTGGGGGGGGAAAGGTGTCCGCCGTGGGGGGTATGGGAGGGGGGTGGATAGACTTCGAGTGGTGATGTTATCAGATGGTGGCGTGTTGTGGGTGAGAGTTGTTCTGTCAGGTGTGAGAGTGTCGTGGGTGAGAGTGGGGAGGGAGCTGGGGAGGGGGAGGCGTCTGTCGTGGGGGGGATGGGAGGGGGGGGTGGATAAACTCCGAGCGGTGGTGTGTTCAGGTGGCGTGTTGCGGGTGGGGGTTGTTATGTCAGGGAGGAGAGGGATAGGGGGGATGTGAGTGGGGGTAAAAGGGATCATGTTAGAGGGGCAGTTGGTATAAGAGGTGGCGACATTTGTGTCTGTCATTGGGGAATGTGGGGCGTTGACAGCAAGTGGGCCATTTACTGGGGTGCTGGGGGTGTCTGTCCTTGGGGAGTGTGGGGTGTTAACAGCAGGTGGGCCATTTACTGGGGTGCTGGGGGTAGAGGTGTTGTAGGTGGGGGCTGCGACGTCAGGGGTCATGGTGCTGGTGGAGATCAGGGTGGGGGTCCGCAAATTGGAGAGGTGCTCTTTGAACTTGGGGAACAGGTTGTCTAGTAGTTCCAGGTTCTTGTCCGTGGATTGAATTAGGACAATCCCGTTGTTATAGATAGTAATGGTAGTCCTGCCAGGGAAGAGGTGGGAAGGTGTGATAGAGAGAGTTAGGCCATGAGTTGTTTTCCTGGTGGAGGAGACGGTGAGTAGTGTTAGAAACGCTTTTCTCCATTGGGCTCTGCGTGAGGTGTGGAAGATGATATCGGTATTCAGGGCTCCATTGCCCGGTGAGAAGTAGGTGTCGGCAAAGGGTGTTTCAGGGTGCGACCTCATGAAGTTATGTTTAAAACGTTTAGTGGCTTTTTTGGTGAGGGTGGAGGGGTAGTTAATTCTAAAAGTGTGCTTGCCGTTGCGCTCCATTTTAGAGGCTGTAATGTTGGGTGTAGGAGCTAGGGCGTCATAAGTGACACTAGTGAGCATCCAAAAGAGATATGGGGTAGCGTCCAAAAAAGATATGAGGTAGTATGTATCTAAATCTAAATCACTGTATCTAAATACAATAATCACTATCAGATTCAGCAGTCGTTGTAAACATGGTCAGAATCAAAATATAAATACAATAATCACAATCATACTCAAAATACAACGAAAACAGGATGTAGGAGGTGTTAATTGGTGCAGTCCAAGGAGCGGAGTGGAATGGGTTCACCTTACCGCAAAGGATGGAGACAGAAATATGTGAAGGGAGATCGACGTAGCATAGGTATAAAAATACTAATAGTAATAATACAGGTATGAGGTAGCATAGTAATAGTAATAATAAGAGTATGAGGTAGCAGTCGGTGCAGTACTGAGATAGAGGAAGAAGGGTACAGCTTATAACAGTGGATAGTCTAGAGGTGTAATAATAGTGATACACTAGAACAAGATACACGTATACAGAGTGGAGAGATATGTAGTTTTTAGAAATATGAGGTAGTTAACGGTGCAATACTATATTGAAAGTGCGAGGGGTGTAATATACATAAAGGAGTATAATATTAATGATATACCAGGTCAGAGTATATATACATAATAAATGTGCAAAAGAAAAGCAGCAGGAGTCAGAGATGCCCCTAGTGAGCAGTCAGAAGTATATGAGGTATCCGTCAGTGCATTAAGTACATGTAGAGGTATAATACTGCAATAAACGGTAGACACTCGGTACTTGAGATTAGGAGAGAGGAGAGATAAGGTCAGCCCACTCCAAAATGGCCGCCAAAGTAGAGGAGATAGCTACGGCAGTCCTCTGTTAGTTTCTGTTGCTTTAGGCACTGGGAGGGCAGAGTCAGATTCTAGATTCTGTTTGAGCAAGACCAGATCCTCTCTTGCTGGGAGGGAGTCTTATCTGTAATTTGGTCTGTGTGGGGGAGTCAGAGTCAGACCTGGGAGCCTCGTGGGCCTCTTCGATGCAGGAGGCGATTTATTGCTGCCGTTTTATGGCCACGGCCATTTTGAATAAAGGCACAAAGGAAAAAAGGGGAAATGTGTGCAGGGTCGATAAATACCTTCTTATAGTTCTGCCCATATGGACCCACGGTGTTGCCAGCGGAGTCGTGCCAAGAGACGCCTTTTTTCCTGTTCTAGAAATGGGGAGAGGACGCACACCGCTGTTGCACCGCCTTCTGGTTGATGTGTGTGCGCGGCGTGTGTTTTCCCTACTGCCCCAGGTCGCAGGAGACGGCCATCTCCTCCGTCAGTGGTGGAAACAATAACGTCACTTCAATTCAATTCACCTCAATTCCCCATGCAGATAGGTAGGCTCTGGTCGGACCGTTTTCCGATGTCACCCACTGACCCGAGTGCGTCATGGCTTTAATCCTGCTGCTCGCTGGGCGGCGGCGCCTCACCTCCGGTCACCTTCGGCTCCCGTCGCAGGGGCAGCACAGGCTCCCTGTCCCGGGGGTCCCCTCACGCTGTTCCTGTGGCAGCGCCAGCATTCGATTTCTGGACTCTGTGTTGTCCCTCCAGATCACCTCCGGGATCGTTCGGTGCCTCCGAGGCAGCGCACCGGACACCTCTGTTGGTCAGAGCTTTATCATGTTCCTTTGGTGTGGCCCCAAAAACTAGTATGTCATCACTGTAATTGAAAGCATTTGTGACTGGCTGTATTATGTGACAAATCACATCCATCAAGAGTTCTGCAGCTGACGACACTGAAACTTAGCCTTTTCTATCTAAATAAACCAGCATGAGTCGAAAAGGTAGTAATGTACCTGCAATTTTCTTGCAGTTCAAGCTGGTGAAATCCTTTGTTCAAATCAAGGTGGGAAAATAATTTGGCTCCATTCAGCTGTGTAATCATGTCAGCAGTGTGCGGACCTGAATGTCGTTCTCTTTTAATCACCTTGTTCTTTGGCCCATATCCACGCAGACGCATACTGCTCCTCCATTATCCTTTTACAATACCACCACTATGGGTGATATCCATGGCGTCGGGACAGTGGATTGCTCAATGATGTTGTGCTTTAATATTATCCCAACAGCTTCTTGTAAATGAAATGCAAATCGACAACGTGTTTGGGCAACAGGACAGATGTCTTCATTTATGTGTCATGGTCTTAAGTATTCCTAGTCCATGAAAGAAAGATGGAAACTAATTCAATATCTCATGATAGGCATTGACATTGTAGTTTACAGAAATCAGCCCCATATCAGCAGCAGTACTGTAACTGACAATCCCTCAATGAAGTGCCTGGCAAGACATGAATTGGTGCTTGTACTTCTGTCTGTTTATGCTTCACAGTTGCTATGTATGAACCTTGATTTTGCAATGGCGTAATAGCCACCCACGTACATACTTTGGTTTTCGACTGAACTAAACGGGTCATTGGAGACAGTTCATTGTACTTTTCCAATGGCATAACTTTTACTGCGCCACTGTCTATGATAAAAGTTATGGAGCATCCATTCACTTTCAGTGTGATCTTGGGATAGTGTCAAAATGAATGTTGCCCTTTCACTTGCCAGCGTAGCTTTGACCAACATTCTTTCTTGCACTAAGCTAGCCCTACATGTGCACATCATTCAGCAGTCAACATTCACATCACCCACCCATCTTCCTCATTGTCACTTAACAATTAAAAACCTTTAGCCAAGGAATTAGATGACAATCGATGTTGTTCAGTTTCTACTTGCCTCAACTGATGTGGTCGCTGGGTCTTATGGGCGTACGTAGAGCATTGCGTCTGAAACATTCTGGCATCCATTTTGTTTTTGCGACGTGATGCACTTATCTTTACACAACTTTGGTTTCTCGATGTGACGCACTTGATCTTTCCCTCACTTTGCAAACAGTTCCAAAGTGGTTCTCTTTTCCTCAGTCTTTGCATATCTGTCCAATGGAGGTACATTTACCTTCATGTGGAAAGTAAAATCCACATTAAACACACAACCTCTTTTTCTTTGGAGGTCCTACTTTATGGCTTTCTGCCTTGTGTTTCGCCTAAGCCCAGGCGGAGCCGGCGTAGTTGCTCTATGCGGAGCTCCACAGAGTTGGGCAAAAACTCAGTGGAGCTCCGCTCCGGTCCTCCACCCCCCTCAATCAATATTTTAAAAAGAAATATAAAACATTAAGGAAAATAAACACTCTTACCTTTATCGTGGCGTCTCCGGCTGCTCTCCTCCTCCTCGCCGTGGTCCTGCATAATCCCCTACGTCAGACGTACATCGTGGCTGTAGGACTGCACGATCATGCGCAGTTCTACCATAACGTACGTCTGATGTAGGGGATTCTGCAGGACCACGGCGAGGAAAAGGCAGCCAGAGACACTGTGATAAAGATAAGTGTGTTCAATTTACCTTCATTTATATTTTTATTTAAAAAATATTTATTGAGAGGGGGGTGGCGATAGAGAGGGTCAAGGGCTGAACTCTGCTCCGCTGCAGAGTCGGAGTTTTGTATAAACATTGCATTCTCAGCAGAACAGGGAGTATGCACAAATCCACAAGTTCCACCAGCGGAGTGGAGTTCTCTGCCCACGGTTAGTTTCGCCCTGCTTTTCACACTCGGGATGATTAATTTTGGGCAGTTCCGCTTTCCATGTTAGCTACTTGTCTGTCAGCTCTTTCTCCCGCTCTGGCAGCCAAGAGTACTCTCTCCAAAGTTAGTGTTTCTTTCAGTATTCTTCATCTGAAGGAATCAGATAGACAACCATCTATTGGTGTGAGACGCATAGCTTCTTCATCATTGAACTCATTGAACTTGCAATGCTTTATGAGTGAATGAAGGCTTTCTACAAACTCAGCCATCATTTAACCAGCTCTCTGCTTTTCCTAACTGAAAATGGACCTCTACTGTAGTGTAGTTCCTATATTCCCAATAGTCTCTGCGCATTAGAATAATATAACCTATCGATTTGACGTAGGACTGAGGTCGACTAGGTCTCTATCGAATATATTATACTTAATTGTGAGTGCCAGCTAGCCCAGAGGTCACTAGAAACTTTTTCGAATAAACAAGAAGGGATTTGTTTCCGACAACCACATAAACATGACAACTTTGTTTCCCCAAGATAAAACGTATCTTCAGAGTCGTGTACACAATAGATAGATATTTCACTCAGTCAATCATGCATGCTTTGTTTCATCAGAGGTGCAGAGAAATAGAGAGACAGGCGTTTTCAATAAAAGGATTTATGGAACAGTCTTCTTTCTCTTGCAAGTAAAGTGAACTGCTACAATCGTAATACTGGTTGCAAAGTATAATGCGTACAGTAAGAGGAGTATTATAAAATAATACTGTAAAAGCATGGTATGGTTTCTAAGCCATTAAATACACACATAAATGACAAAGACTAAAAGTACTAAACTGGTGCTTCTAAAATATGCCTACCCCAATGTACCTAACCTAAGTCTAGTACAAGAGAAGAAGTAAGTATGGTGTAGCATAGGTTTAGTTTTCTTTGACAAGAATCTATCCAAGATTTCTCTTGGGGTCTAATCAGCTTCGTACCTTGGTTTTAGAATGAAGGAGGTCTGGTATCTCTGTCTCGGACTCGATTTACCAACACCCCGCGAGGGGAGCTTGGAAACACTTGAGCTGGATTCTCAGAGAGAGAAAGGCAGCCTCTCTGTCAGTGCGTCAGCAGGAGGGTCCGCTTCCTTCAGCACTTGCTGTAGCGAGCTGCGTCGGGCAAGTTGATAGTCGAGCTGCTCCGAACCACCGTGTGTTTGCTAGGGCAAGTGTAGGCATATTTATACCTTGAAGGTGCCTAGATGTAAAGTCGGACATAATAACGTCACCAAAGAACCCCAAGGGAATGGTAGTTCTTTGGAAACTCCATGATTTGTAGGACAAATCAATATTCAAGAAAGGGGATGTCCCTGACTGCTGAAGCCGATTTTTCCGAGAAATCGTTGTGGCTTTTTGGAACTAGTGGAAGTAGCCATGCCTGTATTTGGGTTATGTTTAAATATGTCTAAATATGGTTATGATTTCTATGCCTATATAAGGGCAATGTGGATTGTACCTATATAAGGGCATGAATCGGTAAATTACGCTTGGATCCTAAAACGCTACACAACACTACATTCAGCATTAGAATGAACTAAGGGGCAGATTTACAAGCCCCTTGCGCCTCTTTTGAGCCACTGTTGCGTCACTTTTGTGACGCAGCGGTGGCGCAAAAAATGTGCCATGCTGCAGGGTATTTACAACGTGACGCATCTGGGAAATGCATCACGTTGTAAAGCTGTGCGCCAGAAGGAATTGTTCCTACACAGGGGGGGGGGGGCGATCCGGCACAGGAACGCCTCCTAAAAGTGGCTGAGTGAAATCTACAAGATTTCACTCAGTCACTTTTGGGCCCATGCGGAGTCAAAACCCTGCACCTGCTTGAAACAGGTGTAAGGATTGACGCAGCATTGTAAAAATAGGATTCGCCAGTTATTGTAAATCTGCCCTGAAGTGTTTAAAGCTTTTTTGATTTGACGGTACGTCACTTCATCACCTTGTGGTATTTTCTTTATCACTCCTTTTACTCCTTCACCCACTAAATTCTTTAATTATTTAATGATCTTTTTGTTATTTGCTTCGGTTTCGATCTAGGCAGTCCTTCTGTCACCAATATTCTACTTTTCGGCAGTATCAATGGGACCCAGTAGTTTTAGGAATGTGGCAGCAACATATTTATTTATTTATTTTCTTATATAGCGCAGGACTCGACCCCCGAAGGGGTATCTCCGCGCTTGCGCTTTTACCAGAAGAGCCCAATCAAGATTATACACTGTGAAGTGACTAATAGTTAGGATGTTGAAAATAAGTGGGTTTTTAGAGACTTCCTGAAGGACTGAAAATTAGTAGTTTGTTTTAGAGTGGAAGGTAGTGAGTTCCAAAGAATGGGGCCTTTGTAGGAGAGAGCTCGACCTCCCTGTCTCGCTCTTCTAATCCTTGGAACCTGAAGTAACTGCTGACTACTGGAACGCAGAGAGCGTCCTGGACTGTAAAGGTTGAATTTTTCATTCAGATATTTGGGGCCAGTACCAGACAAACACCTATGTATGGTGCAACAGATTTTAAATTTGACACGTTGCCTAACCGGCAACCAGTGAAGTTTGGCCAGAAGGGGGCGTGAGGGGGTCCTAGGCTGGGCGTTGAGAACAAGTCTCGCCGCGGTATTCTGGACCACTTGTAATCTATTTAGTTGTTCCTCATTGGCTGAGATGAACAGGCCATTACAGTAGTCCAGCCTACTGATTACTAAGGTCTGGACAAGTGTTTTCCTGTAGTTATCAGGCAAGAATGGAAAAACACGACGTAGAAGTCCGATAACACGGAAACAGGATCCAGCAACTTGGCTTGTATGTTCTTTCAGCAATAGTGCCTGATCTAGCCGCACACCGAGGTTTTTTACAGTCTGTTTTGGACTAGGTGCTGGTCAAAGCTCCAGGGGCCACCATTCTGGAGACCACAGGAGAGTGGCCTCTCCGAACAGCATGACCTCTGTTTTGCCTACATTGCACTGGAGGCAATTTGAGGCCATCCAGTCCGATACTGCCCTCATGCCGTCCGCGAAAGATTTTTGTATTGCGGGCGTGAGGGTCTGAAAAGGGAACAAAAGTTGGGTGTCGTCAGCATACGACACCGGGGTGAACCCGTATGCTCTTACAATGTCTGCCAGGGGGGCCACGTACACTTTGAAGAGTGTAGGGCTTAGGCATGAGCCCTGTGGCACTCCCTTGGTGAGCTCCCTTGAGCTGGAATAGTGGGAGCCCAATCTGACTCCTTGTAGGCGACCTGAGAGAAAACTCTCCAACCAGGACAGAGCCACGTCTCCTAGGCCCACCTCCCTCAAACGACCGAGAAGTATCTCATGTGACACCGTGTCGAAGGCAGCGGATAAATCTAACGGCACCAAAATCATGGAGCCCCCTCCCTCCAGTGCCATCCTGATGTTATCGGTCACTGAGAGGAGGGCAGATTCGGTGCTGTGATTGGGTCTAAACCCAGATTGAGAGTAGTCTAGACCCTCCGCTGTCTCGATGTAATTAGACAGATGGGTGTTCACATGCCTCTCGGTCATTTTGCTAAGGTATGGCAGGAGGGAGATGGGTCGGAGGTTTGAAAGGTCTGTCCAAGGAAGTGCTGCGTTCTTACGAATGGGGTTCACCACCACTTTCTTCCACTCCATAGGCACCTGTCCTTCCTTAAGAGAAAGATTTATAACTGATTGAATCTGAGGTCCAAGCAGAGCGCTCAGGGAGGCAACCATTTTAGCAGGCAGAAAATCATCAGGGGACCCCGATTTTATGTGGCTAATGAGGGATGGAAGGTCTAGATCACTAACTGCCGGAAACGTCATAAGTGAATTATCCCCATATGTGGGCAGAATGGAGGGAGTTGAGATGTTGTTCCTTTGGCTGGAGCCCTTCGTTATTTTATCTTAAATCATATTTATCTTGTTTTAAAAAAACAGAGAAATAGCATCGCATAGGGACTGGGAGAAGTCATCTGGACTTTCACAGGCTGCCGGTTTAGTAAATGCCTCTAGAATTTTATATAGTTCCTTAGAAGAGTTGCCCCCCTCTGCGTGTTGCTGCTTAAGACTGTTCTTCCTTGCCAGCTTTATGTTTTTGTAATAATTAGATTGGGCGTCTTGATATGCTTTCTTATTTTCCTTTGTTCGAATTTTCCTCCATTTTTTTTCTGTCTTTCTACATCCCTGCTTCTCAGTTCTTAATGCTTCAGTATACCATATCTCTTGCTTAGAGGTGGGGTATTGTTTGTGTAACTTTAAAGGGGCTAGTAAATCGATTGCCTCTATAAGAGAGTTGTTAAACTTAAGCAGTGCGGACTCCACTGTATCCTTTTCTATAAAAATAGGCCGTTTCCACACCCTCTGCAGCTCATCCACCGTGACTTTATGCCACTGTCGACGCCAAATTGGCGGGAGAGTGTTTTTTTGACAAGGTTTGTTCATGCCCAGTAGAGAGAATTCCACTAAAAAGTGATCAGACCAATTTATCTGAACAATAGGTTGACACCGTACTTTGGCGCAGTTGGAAAAAAGTAGATCCAGAGAGTGACCTCCTATATGTGTAGGTTCGCTATTCTGTAATTCTAGACCTAGGGTGGATAAATCAGCAAGCAGGGATATGGTTTCTGGGTGCGTGGGGATGTCTACATGAATATTAAAATCACCAAGAAGAATAAAATCTTCCTTTGCCTTAAAATGTGGGGCTAATAGCTCCAGGAGGGAAAGGGTAAAACCCGGGTTAGGTCCCGGAGGACGATAAACTAGCGCTCCTTTCCAAAAGGTTTTTGCGGCTGAGCTATTCTTAAAAATCATTATTTCTAATAGTGGACTATACTTTTGTTCTAGTATAGTGACTTTCAGGTGTTCTTTGTACATAATGGCTAACCCACCTCCTACTTTTTCTGGACGATCTAAATTTAAAAGCTTATAGCCTAAGGGAACCCCTAGTGCTATGGCTGAGGCTGTGTGGGGTTTTAGCCAAGTCTCCGTTAGGAAACATATATCTGGTTGCAATGTATGTACAAGGTCCCATACTTCAAGATAGTGTTTGGGAAGGGAACGAACATTCAAGAGAAAGCTTTTTATGCCACTTAAAGAAGTAGCTTTCACGTTATTTTCCCTGTTGTTCAGGCTAGAGTAAGATGCTTGAAAGTGGCAATTTAAACATGAAAAGGGGCCCGATACCATAGCGGACTGGAACAGTGCAACTATAAGTCAGTGGTTTCACCCGCTGAATTACGATGCGACCGCCATATGGGCGGTCAGAAACATCCATTTTCAATTGCAGCATGTGTGGTGTCCGAAAAGGGGCCGCTGCACAAGCTGCAATCAAAATATTTATGTTTTCAAACATCTCTGCACCAAGTGACAGGCACCATACGGTGCCTGTCACACTGTGCGGTGATGTTTTGGGGGGTACCATAGGTGAGCCCATAGGCCCAATAGAGGATGGCCATGGGGGAACGGGGTCCTGATAGGAGTCCCCAAATTCACTTTACAGCTGCCTTTACAATGTATTTCACTTGGGATAAAAAAATATTCTGCAGAGAACTGGCACTTCAATGGGCTTTCCCGGGGAACCACCGTTTGCCAAAATTTGGACACACGCACATTCTTGAAAACGAGGACTGGATCAAGAATAAGATGACGTGCATCGGGTATATCAATGACATTATTTTAATTTCGAAAGGCAGCAAACAAGAATTGGAGTCAAATATTCAGATTTTGAATGAACATAATCCACTTATCCAGTTTACTCACCATAAGAGTCAATAATAAATCAACTTTTAAGATTTACAATTGAATATCACGGAAGAAGGACTTCAAACATGTGTATTCAAGAAACTGACAAACAAAAATAACGCTTTGCATTATACCAGTTTCTACCCAACCTCGCTCAAAAAACATCTACCGCTATCTCAATTCATTAGAATCAAAAGAATTACGTCTGAATCTACATGCTGTAACAAAGCCATACAAGATTCATACTCACAATACATTAAAAGAGGTTACCCCCCTGAAATACTGAATGAGGCTCAGCAAAGAGTTTCCAATATGGCACGAGATGGCTTATTATCTCAATCACTTATTTATTATTTGAAGAGTTTTAAGAATTATTGGAAGAGGTGTCTAGACGCGGAGGTATCATAGCACTTTACATAAGGATTAGCAAGTTACATGTTAACTGCAGTTACTGGAGCATAGCATTCCATAGGGGAATGTTTTTTTTACATAGGTACATGACACAAGACTTATGGGGCATAGAAGGAAGCAGGGTAAGGAAAAAAAGGGTTGAATGCGGTTGGGATCAGGTGGACCAGCAAGGGTGAAAGTACTTAAAGGGAAACCAAAACAGTCAGAGTGAAAGTCAACAAACCGGCTGAGGACCAGTAATCGAAATGTCTGGAGTCGGGCTCACTCGCTGCACCAGATCATCTAGGACATGGAAAAGCGGATTCGGGGGGGGGGAAACAAAGCGCAGTCCAGGGGCACTCAAGGACCAGTGCATTCATCGGAACTAGAAAACCCCTCAAAGCCACCATGAAGTAGGATCAGGTTAGAGACCTAGCAACATCACAGCATGATGGCGGTGTTGCAGATAGACAAAAATCAGATCGGAAAAGTCACAAAGGAAATCGACCCCATGGAGCCACAAGAACAGGCTGGGGAAAGGTAGGTGAAAGCTGATCTATCACATTTTTTCACAGGCGAACAATTAGGGCAACATGGGCAACATTATTACCGTTAAATATGCAATGTTGGTAGGAGAAGTCTGCTTGGGTGCCCAGGCGGCAGCCCCGGAAGAGGCGGTGGATGATCTCCCAAAAAGAGAGAAGTATACGTATTGAAGTTTTCTACAAAATTGGCAGCCATCAAACATATTATATTGCAAAGGTGGGAAGTATTAGAACAAGAACCCGATTTCAGAGAACTGTTAATTGGAAATCCTTTGTTTGCACATTCACTTTCCAAAAATGTAAAGGAAGCCCTTAAGAAAAAAGCAACACTTAGAAGGAATACACACACCGGGATGAGGAAATGTTTGAACTGCAGTCATTGCAGTAATGTTATAACAGGGAACACTTTAACTCATCCACAAACCGGCAAAAGGATGAAATTAAAACATTAGTCAGATTGCAATTCGGAATTAGTCATCTATGCCATTAAGTGCCCATGTGGCTTAACATATGTTGGAAGAACATCAAGAAAAAGCCAAACTAGAATAACGGAGCATAAACGCATGATACGCACAAAAAAATAGAAATTCAAGCTTACCAAACACACTAGCTTGACACTCAACATACCATACCTCAATTACATTTGACCATTTTGGAAAAACCTCTACTACACCAGATAGAGACATGCATAGACTCTGAGAATGTAGAAAAACCTTTTGGATCAAATTATTACAGACATTAACACCGAAAGGGCTCAATGATAACATAGAAATGTCATGTTTTTTGTAAGGTTTTTCTTATAACATTGTCACTGGTATGCATCTCTGTAATTGTTGTAATTTATCCCCCAAAAATGTTTTTGAGTAAAATGTGTCACTGTTAATCCTTAACCTTACCACTGCAGGCAGCTGTATATCTCCAGCACACAGTTGAAATCAACGAACAACACGGGTGTAAAGTTAAATATTTTCCGTTAAGCAGACAGTTTCAGTTTTTTGTTACATTTTGGTTTTGCGCAATCATGCCCAAAGCATTTATTCAGGCTTGTGGATACTCACACAGTATTCTCTTGGAGTGGAGATTGTTTGCGCTGGTGCGATTGAGACACTTTGGCTAGTGTTGGCTGGTGACCAGTACCTTTTTGAGACAAGATTCGTGGTCTAGTCAACCAATGGAAGAAGTTTTTCATCACGTTCTTGTACGAATGTTTGCGTCATGTATTAACAGGAACCTGTACAATGGGCATGTTACTCATTGCATGTTGGGAAAACGCCAAAGGAGCACGCCAAGAGTTTCGCATCGAAACTTTGTCGATAAGTAAGTTACCCTGTTTGTTGTGTTGAATTTTTTTCACACAACTGGCAGTTCAGAACAAAATATTTGAATATTATATGTTTCTTTAGAGACCCGGAATTCATTACGCATGACAGATTAAACATAGCCGCAGCAGCAGCTGTCTCAAAGAGGTTCACCGGTCCCAGGATGCTTGTTTCCGGTCCAGGGAGGACCTGGCTTGGCAGTTCGGTCTGGACTGTTCCCATGAGGCACAGGGTCAAGACTGATTTGCATATGGTTGGGTCTAAACTGAAGTGGCATGGTGAGCACAAGAACGATGTATTTAACCCAGATCTCTTGACAGAGGGTGAATATATGATTTATTCAGCATTCCGTCCATCATTTGTTTGCATAGCACTTTGTACCCTAAGTGGGATGGGTATGCCCAGACTTGGGTCCCTTGCTCACTGCGCCACTGGATTTAAGCTAGCCAGGCTGATGAAGGGTAATACCCAGAAACCGGTCCCAGTATGCTTGTTTCTGGTCCAGGGAGGACCTGGCTTGGCAGTTCGGTCTGGACTGTTCCCATGAGGCACAGGGTCAAGATTTATTTGCGTATGGCTGTGTCTAAACTGGGCTGGCATGGTGAGCACCTGCACAGTGGATTTATCCCACATCTCTTGACTGGGAGTAAATGTATGATTTATTCAGCATTCCGTCCATCATTTGTTTGCATAGCACTTTTCACCCTAAGTGGCATGGGTATGCCCAGACGTGGGTCCCTTGCTCACTGTGTCACTGGATTCAAACTAGCCTGGCTGATGAAGGGTAATACCCAGAAACCGGTCCCAGGAAGCTTGTTTCCGGTCCAGGGAAGACTCAGCTTGGCCGTTTGGTCTAGACTATTCCCATGAGGCACAGGGTCAAGACTGATATGCATATGGCTGGGTCTAAACTGGGGTGGCATGGTGAGCATATGAACAATGGATTTAACCCAGATCTCTTGACTGGGGGTGAATGTATGATTTTTTCAGCATTCTGTCCATCATTTGTATGCCTAGCAACTTTTTTAAAGTGGCATTTTCAGAATTGTTTTTAAAATATGACTTCACCATTATTTAAGATTTTAAATTAGGATTCCAGAAAAACCAAACATGAACCTATTTTGATTTGGAATTTAAATTTATAAAATGTAATGAGGTAACTTGAATGATATCCTATGGGAGAGGTAGTCCTTGCTGTACTGGGAAACAAATTTAAGATATTTTTACCACCAGGACATGTAAAACATAACGCACATGTCCCACATTTTCAATGCAGCGCAAACCATGCCCTTTGGGCTGTCTTGGGATTTCCATAGGATTGGCATATGTATTAACAAGAATTTGCAATGCAATAGGTCTCGCATTTGCGAGAGTTTAAGCTATTGGCATCGGAAATGAAAATGCCTTTATTTATCTGTTTTGATAATTAACACATAAATAAAAGGCATTGTCATTTACAATACCAATTGCTCAAACTCTATTTCACTTCAAAGAAGCGGTCGCCATTGTCGCGAGCTGTTTGGAAAGTGAAAGAGCGCTCATGGCGCTCCGAATGTTGCAGGAAAGCATGTCGTTCCTGAAGTAGGAGAAACTCATTATAGAGAATAGTGCTTACAGACTAAATAAGACATACCACTTAATAACAGAAGTAAAAGGGCCAGTCCTCATGGGAGGTTACAAATGAAGACAAGGCAGTACTAAGGAGGGACTAACCAGCCTAATAATAAATCAGAAGCCAGCATTTACAAAGGACAATTACACAAGCCAACAAAAAATATGGGCGGTGAGTGGGGGGAGCTTCAAGTCCTTACTTGAATACAGCATGCCTCCCAGTGCAGCACATGAGCTACCCAGGCTCAACCTAAAAAGGAAGGTTTGGACCTGGCAAAAGGTTTATTTCGCTAGGTCAAAATGACAGTTTAGAACTGCATCCACACAGTCTGCAATGGCAGGTGTGAGACATGCTTAAGTGGCTACTTTAGTGGGTGGCACAATATGTGCTGCAGGACCACTAATAGCATTTCATTTACAGGCCCTTGGCACATGTAGTGGCACTTTACTAGGGACTTACAAGTACATTAAATATACTAATTGGGAATAAGCCAATGTTACCATATTTTAAGGACTGAGCACATCCACTTTAGCACTGGTTAGCAGTGGTAAAGTGTGCAGTCCTAAGACCTGCAAAAATATGATCAGCAAAATGGAGGAGGAAGGCAAATAGTTTGGAGGAACTGCCCTACGCCTGACAGGTCTAACAGAAGGAATGCTTGCATTTTTTTTAACCACTTGCATTCGCACGGTGTAGCATTCAAACCCATTGTTCTTTTGCCCACCATGCTACCTAAGTTGAACCCAGCCATATGCAAACCAGTCTCGACCCTGCTCCAATAGGTACAATCCAGCCTGAACTGCCAGTCCAGATACTCCCTGAACCAGAATATAAACAACCCAAGACTGGTTTTGTCCTGAATGGCTGTTTGTTTGTTTGATGTAACAGCCTAAAAACATGAAAATAGTGAGAATCGTTTAATTTGTGTTACTAACTTTTGTACAGAAAGTAATGCCATCAAGAAAAGAACTAATAAAGATTGGAACTTGGATCAGGATGAGCTAGACACAGCCACTGCTCTCAATTCAAAAGAAGGTACAATGTCAGGGATTCAGTTGTCAGAACACCCTACTATCCACTCAGTGTGGACTTTTTCACCAATTGTAGGTTACTAAAAACGTGGTTAATGTAAGGCATAGAAGCTAGGCATAGAAACCAAACAGTTGACTAACAGAACAAAACATGAGACCTGAAGCTTCAAACTAACTCCAATAGTATGCATGTTATCTGTGTTATCTAGGCAAAACTGTGCCATTCCCTGTGCCCTTGCAACTTTCCTCATGTTGGTCAAACCAATCAAAAAGTGAAGCAACACATCCCCCTACACTGCAGCCGCATCCAATACGGAACACGTGTAGCACCCGTGGTGGAATATGTACAATGCCTTTTTGAGGTCACAAATGGCCTGATTCATAGAATCGGGCCTTTTGCAAATGCAAAAAGGCATTTTCACATGTACAAAACCCAAAACTGCCATTCGGTAACCTGTTACCGAATCGCAATTTGGGTTTGCGAATCAGTATTTGGAAAGGGCGTGTTTAGGGCTTCTCTACCAACTACCAATTTGCATTGGTGTGTACAAATGTTTTGCGACTGAAATACAGTGCAAAATATTTGCACTTTGCCTTCAACTCCCCAAGGTACCCTTTCCTCTTTGAGAATGGTTAAAAATGTATTTTCTACTCTAAAATTGAAACTTAAACGTTACATTTTTTTGTATGACTGTGTTTAAAGAAAGAAAATTGCTTTATTTAAAAGCAATCACAGATATATTGGTCTGCTGACCACAGCAGGCCACCATCCCTGTAATGGCAGCGAATCGTAGTGGGTAACATATTGCAGCCTACCTTATTATTATTCATGCGGTACGTCTATTTGCGGCCCACTACAAATCACTAATTGAAACTCAATGAGTTTCATACATTACGAATATCAATTTCGGGAGAGGCGCACGACCGCCGAATCAAGATGGCCGCGCCTTAGGGAGCTCCGATGTGACGAGCGGCGCTCGAAAACGAAGGGCGGTTTTTCGGCGGCGGTTCGTGGATTTAATTACAAATTCCGACGTCGGAACCATCATGCCTCCCCTGGGTGCCTTTTCACCTGTTAAAGTGGCCGTTTGAGTGAGTTTATTAACATTTCTTACTCCTCCTGAAATGCGGCCGCCATTTTGTTTTTTCATACGCAGCGTTTTTTTTTCTCTTTTCCACCTTCTTACTGTTTTTGCTGCTAGACTTTCGCTGCATTTTTATTTTGCTTCAGAAAACAACAAGCATTGCTGTTAATTGACATTTGGACCTCACGATGTGGAATTACCTATGTTAAACATCTTTCTATTATGTCGCTGGCTGCCTATCCCTAGTGTACTTCTTGACTGGACCTTTGCTTTCACAATTCCTCAAGTTTGAATTGTTAAATCACTGGCGGCTGCTTCTTCCTTCACCTACTCTTTGCTATACTGCTGACCCCTTAGCAAAGGTCTCATTGGTGTTAATTGTGGCTATTACTGTGAATTTTTGGCTCCAGGTGCATACTTCTTCTCATTACTTTGGGCTTCTTTATTCAATATGGAATCCTCTCACAATACTAAAGCGCATAGCAATGCCTCTAACCTGCGTAAAGACCCTGCAACTGGCAAGCGTCTTAAAAAAGACCCTCCATCTCCATCAAAATCTCCGCTCCCTGTTACATTGGAAGACATTATAGAGGAATTACGTCTTATTCGCCCTTTTATGACAGATACAGCAACAACTCTACAGAGGTTAGACGATAAATGGTCTAGTCTAGATATGAGGCTAACGGATGTGGAACAGAGGGTCAGTGACGCACAGGATGTTGCTGTTAAGGTTGCCAGTCTGATCAAGGAGGTTGATCAACTTAAGAAAACCTCAGAAGATTTGGAAAATCGCAACCGACGTAATAATCTTCGAATTTATGGTATTCCGGAGAATTCTGAAGGATCAGACGTCATCCAATTTTTGAAAACTCAAGTCCTTCCTATTACTGGTATTCCTAAGCACTTAGATGTTAATATTCAAAGAGCTCACCGTCTAGGTCCAAAGAACTCTTCTTCCACTTCAAAGCCCAGAGGGAACATTGCATATTTTCTTTTATATTCAGACCTCATGACGATCCTTCAAAATGCCAAGCAACATAAACAACTACTATGGTCTGGACATAAGGTGTTTTTCACTCAGGATGTTTCCAAAGCAACTGCTGCTCGACGGAAGGAATTCCTGGATTTGAGACCTACGCTTCGCTCGATGAATGCCCGATACGGTCTCATATACCCATGCGTTTTCAAAGTAACCTATAAGGAACGCACTTTCAGCTTTGATCCGGCTGACCATCGGAAATTCATCCACACCCACAAAGATGATCCCATGGAACTCAGCAAACCTTAGTTCTTATGTCATTTTATTTGTTGTTTTATTCTGTTAATATGTTGTTCTTCTTACTTCTTCTTATGTGATAACATCCTTTTTAATATCTCTTCATGTTGTAGGTTCTCTTTGTGAAACTGTACTGCCTCATTCCCTTTTTCGTGCTATCCTGATGTTTGTATTGTCCAACCCAGCCCGCTGCCATTCCTTCCTCCTTCGCATGTTCTTCTTAGTCGCAATTAGTCATTTGTTTTTTTCTTCTTTCTATTATTTTTGTTTCTTCTCCCTCATCATGACTATTGTGACCTTTTTTTTCTTATTTTTGTCTCCTGCTCGTGCGGTAGTCCGATTTTCGCCGGCCACCTCTCACTCTATTGTTTTTTTCTGCATGTCTATTGTGACTGAAACCATTTGGCTTTTTGTCATCTTTTTTTTGCTCTCATTTTTTTAGGGACATTTTCCCTCTCTTTCTTTTTCTCTCCTTTTTATGTCTTTCCCTTTACTCTTTTTCTACTCTCTCTTTTCTATCTTCTTTGTATTCCTGGATTTTCCTTTCGCCCTTTTTATCATCTCCTCCTCTCCCCTCCTGGTAACTCCCTTAATGCTCAATCACTTTCTGCTTCTTCTGTTGCGTATACAGATAGAATTTTGTTTTTCTCTCTATTTTCTTCTCTTTAGTTCATATAAGCTTCTTATTCATTCTTTCCTGCTTTCTTATTCATTATCTACTTTTTTTCTTAGGTTCTCCAATCCTTTGCTTACTCTTTCCATCTCTATTTAAATGAATGGTCTTAGAATAATCTCCTGGAATGTTAAAGGACTTCGTAATACTATTAAAAAAACAGTGTGTCCTTTCTCATTTAGCGAGATTGAAATGTCAAGTTGCTTTATTGCAAGAAACACATTTATCTTTACAGGATTTGTCCTCATTGCGTAAACAATGGGTTGGAGTGGTCTTCTGCTCCCCAGCTGTTAATAACAAAAACGGTGTTCTTATTCTATTTCATAAATCATTGACTGTTCAATTGCTGCATGAGTCACAAGATACTGAAGGTAGATGGCTGTTTTTGGATTGTACTGTTAACAATATTAAGCTTTCTTTTTGCAATGTTTATGGCCCTAATGGTGTTAACCACACATTTTGGAATGATTTTTCTTTGCTTCTCTCCTCTCATGACACTGACGATTTAATTTTGGGGGGTGATTGTAATCAGCTAATGGATCCCTTTTTGGACAGGAAATCACAAACCAAATTCATTCCTAACAAAATGCAAAAATCCTTTCATAAGGCAATCTCCTCCAGAGGCCTTGTCGATTCATGGAGAATATCCCACCCTAACTCTCTTGAGTCCTCCTTTTTTTTCCAGTTTACGCCTCACACTCCCGCATTGACTACATTTTTCTCACCCAACATGCTTTTCAGTTTATGACTAATTCAGAAATAGGTTCCATTCTTATTTCCGACCATGCCCCCGTTATTTTGGATTATCCCTCTCCTGTTCCCACTTCCAGGTGCTGGCGCTTTAATAATTCTCTCCTTCTAGACCCTATGCTTGTAGAGCATTTTTCGTTGTTCATGGCAGAATTTTGTCATACTAACCTTCACTCCACATCTGACTTTCATTTTATATGGGATGCTTTTAAAGCTACCGCTAGAGGTTGCATTATTTATTTTGTATCTCGTAAGAAGAAAAAAGCCATAGCTCATTCCACCCAAATTCTTAAACAAATTAAGCATCTGGAACATCTCTATTTCACTACTAATTCCCCTGATACACTGTCTTCTCTTATTAAAGCTAAAATGCAGTATAACAAACATTCATGGGACTCTGCCTCCAATAATCTTCTTAAATTCAATGCTAAAATGTATGGTGGACATAATAAGGCAGGTAAATCACTTGCAAATTATCTCAAAATTAAAAAACAAAAGACGAAAATTATATCTATTACCGATTCGCAGGGTATACCACAGTCTTCTGACGCCAAAATCCTCGATTGCTTTGTCAAATATTACTTCACTCTCTACGCCCCAGAATCCAACCCCTCTTCAGCACAAATTGATTCTTTCTTTCAATCCATCCCTAAATCCTCTAATAATGCTGTCGATCTCTCTTCCCTAGATGCTCCTATCTCAGAGACTGAAATACTTAATGCCATTACTCTTTTACCCAAGGACAAAACGCCTGGCCCTGATGGCTTCACAATACGTTTTTATCTGCATTTTAAAGCTGTTTTAATACCACATCTACTTTCTTTGATTAACTCTTTTCTTGCCAAGGGAGAATCAAAAGGCTCTTTTACTCAAGCCATGCTCTGTCTCATTCCCAAAAAAGACAAAGATCCCTCCCTATATAAAAATTATCGGCCCATATCCCTTATTAATACTGATTGTAAAATATATGCAAAAATTTTAGCCTTACGTATTAACCAAATTATTCCTGATCTCACAAACATATATCAGTCTGGATTTGTTAAAGGTAGATCTATTACAGATAATTCGAGAACTCTCCTTAATATTATACTCCTTGCCTCTAAAATGGATTCCCCTATTGCGGCTATTACATTGGATGCCGAGAAGGCTTTTGATCGGGTTAATTGGGATTTTATGTTTGGAGCATTAAGATGGCATGGATTCAGTCCTCCTATCATTTCTTACATTCAACTGCTTTATTCTGCCCCCTCTACTTCTATTTGGGTTAATGGTTCGCAATCTGATTATTTTTCTCTCCGTAGTGGCACTAGGCAAGGGTCTCCCCTTTCGCCCTATCTTTTCGTACTTGCTCTAGAACCGTTTTTAGAAAACATTTGTCCTTCTTCTTCTTATACCGGCTTTATTTATAAAAATGTTGAGATCAAATACACAGCTTATGCAGATGACATCATGCTCTATATTTCTAACCCGCTCACTTCTTTACCTGCTCTTTTTTCTTTGTTACAGGATTACTCTTCAGTCTCAGGTTACAAATTGAACATAGATAAATCCGAAGTTTTACCACTCAATACATTTTGTCTTTCTCATCTTTTTCATGGTTCTGGTTTTGAATGGAACCCTGCTAATATTAAATGTCTCAGTATTCTTTATGCCAATACCATCAGAGAAACCATTAAAATTAATCACAAAGTTGTGCTTAAAAAACTCTCTTCCCTTATAAATGGTGGGTCTCCTCTCTTTCTGTCTTGGTGGGAAAGACTCGCAACTGTCAAAATGATGTTACTTCCTATTATTAATTTCTATCTTTCTATGCTTCCTATTTCTCTCCCACATTATTTTTTTAAATCCATAAATAGTTTACTAACCAAATTCTTATGGAATAATCGTAAAGCTCGTCTGTCTCTTTCTCGCCTTCAACAACCCAAAAGCTTGGGTGGAGTGAATTTCCCCAACATATCTCGTTTTCACTCCGCCTTTACTCTTAAGCACATATGGTCTTTTTTGGATGATACTGTCTCTCCTCCCATAACTGCTTGGAGTCCTTTAGAACTTAAGCAACTTGCCCCTTTTTCATTCTTTAATACTACTCGTCTTACTCACCCTCCGCCACGATTCCTTGCCCCCACTCTTAAATACTCTAAAGCACTTGCTCTATCTTTGTCTCGCTCCTTTCTCTCACAAGCTGATCTACACTCTCTTACTCCCATATGGTATTATAAATCCCTTAAAATTAACAATAAAGCGCTTTTTTGGAAAGAATGGATTGATAAAGGCATTATAACTTATACTCAATTACTTAATGATAACGCCCTACCCACTTTCTCTCACATTCGTGATATCTTCCACCTCTCCAATACACACTCCTCTCAATATCCTATGCTCAAACATCTTTTAACTGACTTTATCTCGCAACAACCTCTATTACCCACCTCTCCCTCAACCTTCCTTCATCCACCAGACTTTTCACTTCCTCTCAAGGCTGCTGCGATTTACAAAACACTTTCTCAATCTGACATTATTAGGACTAAATCTAAACTTGAATTACTCTGGGAACAAGACCTAGCTCAAGAATTGTCCTTCCAGTTATGGGATAATATCTGGTCTAAAATACATACAGTTTCCCGATCAGCTAGTACTACACAGACTTGTTACTTTTTTTATAATAGAATTTTTTTTACTCCTTATGACATACACATTTAAGTTGCTTGATTCCAAAAAATGTTGGTCTTGTTCTCATGAAAATGCTGATTTCTTGCACATGTTTTTTTACTGTCCATTAGTCAAAACCCTTTGGTTGCGAATTTGGTCACAATTGAACAAAATTTTAGCTACTGATTTTCCTTTTGAAATTGTACATATTTTCTTTGGTGGCTCTTCACCTATTTGGGATGTTCATTGTAATGTTCGGAAATTTATAGATCTTTTCATAGCAATTTCCTTTCAGGTTATAACCACCAACTGGAAGAATACCTCCAAGATATCTTATAGTGCCGGGTGGAATTTATTATGCCACCATGGAAAGGCATGTGATCTGTGATGTTGGGGGCCCATTGTAGGCCCCCAGGGCGTTGGGCAGAGTGGGGGGTGCACATGGGGGGGTACCTATGTAACCCCCCCCTCATTCCAATGCATTACGTGGCAGGTACCACGTGGTGCCTGCAATGTTGTGCATGGCAATGCTGTGCACAATCCTTTTACATTGTGAGCGGGGTTGCAGCCAGCAGATCCACCTGCAATGTAAAAGGCCCAGGATGCGCCCGCCAGTGTGTCGGGCACATCCTAATTTGCATGGCGGAACCGCCGCAACATCGGCGGTCAGTTCTGTGCTCCGTTGTGGTGGTAATAGGGCCGCTAAATGTTGAGCCAGCTTTATTCACTGGTGAAAATACCCAGCATAATCACACACAAGTTGTTCATGCTATTGTTGCAGTTCTTCTCAATCCATCCATCCACCTGCCATTGAATGACATTGCTTTGTATAGGCATCATGATAAGGGTTGACTTCCATTAACTTTCATTGAAATGTCTAAATGTGCTTTTTACATTTTCTCTTTATCTTTTTTCTTCAAACATTTGTGGTACTTACCTAATAAAGGATTATTTCTAATAAATCTGCTTTGTACCTTAAATTACATTAACTATTTTGCTGTTTTTGTTTTTGTAATCTCCGATCTGAAGGGCCTGATTGGACAGACGGATTGCCCGATGGAGTATAGTCGATCTGGGTGATGGAAGATATTATCGCTGCCACCCTGAAGGCTTACCACTTGCCAAATTTAGAGATGACCACTGGCGCAACAATTATGTCTGCACTTTAAAAGGGACCACTGTATTGATGTCATTAATTGATTTTTACTGCCTCCAATTTTCAGGGAAAAAAAGGTTATGCTGTACACTCTTAATAAGCTGGGCGGTGCAATGTCCTTCCTCTGATGGCCCCCATTCCATTGGGCTGTTGGAGGAACAGAAACTTTCTGTCGACAGAGCCAATAGGGGTTCCGTCGATGGAACACGTAACCTTTGCATGTCTCTAAATGAGGTGCGTGGACAAGAATTTGTGGACTGGGCACTTCTTCACATTTGCGACAGAGTATCCAGACAGCCAAACTCAAAATACGGTCCTAAAACTTGAGTTTTAACTGCATTACAGAATGGGGAGCAAAAGAAATAAGGGCCAGATGTACAAACATTAGGAATACCGATTTCCTAATTGTGGTTCTCTCCAAATCACAATTGGAAAACCGGTATTCCTAATGTATGAAACTTCATTGTGTTTCATTAAGAAATTCCTTGTGGGTCTCAAATCAACCTCACTCATGAATATGAATGAGGTAGGTCGCAATTTGTGACGCATTAGGGATCATTGTCATCACAGGTATAGTGGCCTGCTGAGGTCAGTAGACCACCATGTCAGTGATTTTAATAAAGCAATCTTTTATTTTTACACGCTTATAAAGCTCTTCATGACTAAGGACCAGCATACATGAACCACCGCCTGAACCTCCCCCAACCATCCAGAAATATATGCTTCGCCTCCCTCGCATAGACACCACCCATCCACCGCCGCTGCAGCTGAGCCACTCCTTCACCCACCTCGCCACCAAGTCCTGGAACACCCACCCCCTCCCCCTCTGAACATCACACTCACTGACAGACTTCAAGGAACAGACTCAAGAATTGGCTTTTCGACTAAGCCCAGCAACTCAGTGCCTGGATATCCTCGCAGGAGATTAGATGCGCTTTACAAGTATCAGTTCATTGATTGATTAAATGCGTCTGCTTTCCCTAAAGGAAAACGAGTTGCATTTAAAGAGAAAAAAATCAAACCTTGAAGTTTCATTCATTAACGCCTTAACTGCGGCGGTTTTTCTGCCGCGGTGCGGGCGTTCTATTAGGTGTGTGGGGCTGCATCGGACTTTGGCTGACGGCAGCACTAGCGAGGTAGTGCTCCCGTCGACCAACGGCCGACGGCAGCACGCAAGGGGTTAAGAGTAGTGCTATATGGGACCACTGCCTGCTCTTCAAAAATAGTATTATTTACATTCCGCAAGGGGAACGGACTCCTTTGCATTTGCAAATGGGTTACCACCATTTATAAACTGGTGGTAAAGTATTAATGTTTTACGACCAGAATTTGGTGGCAAAACAGACTATACCGATTTGGTATTTGGAAAGGACACCCTAAACACGCCCCTTCCAAATACCAAAATGCAAAATGCGACCGAAAGTATGCTTTGTACGTCTAGCCCTTAGAGTGTAGGAAATTAGGGCAAAGGGCTTGTTTTTAGTTCTGGTGCAAGAAAAGATGGATTTTTAATCTCTGTTCTATCTGGCTATTCTACCCATGTGGGACATTTTACCACTGCCCACAGGATAGTTAATGTTGGAAATTTGGTCCCTGATATTATTTTCAAATTGCTATCAGCCAGAATAATCTGTCACCCTTCTTGATTACTGGCACTGGATCTTACAGTTCCTTCCATGAATTTTTCTTATGCTCCTATTTTTGTAGCCACTGCAAGTTTAAGCACTTTTAGATCGGCATAGCGCTATTATATATAGTACAAGATTCCTAATAATTCTTACAAATATAGATTGAATTTGCTTCATGTAATCATCCTGCGTTTTATTACGATTAGTAGCAATTCATGCTCTACAAGCAATAGCTACAATAAAAACAATATTGATTCAATGACCACCTCCATGATTACTATGAAAGTTAACATTAATCTCTTTTCTTTTCTCAAAATAATATTCCTAGACTCCTTTACCTTCAACATTGCTCACATCTATTGTCTCTTGGGCATACCACAGCAGTGCAACAACCATTTACACCATCGTATCCCTCCACATCTTGATTGCTAGTTCAATCCAAGGCCAGTCACACTCCATTTCAATGCACTGTTTATCTCTCTCACTTAGCTTCCTATGTATTACTGGCTTTGCCATTAAATAGCTCACAATTCACAGTTCAGCTCCAAATCATAAACTCCAATAACAGTTTATTTCTCCTTTACCACCTTATAATCCTAGGTAAGAGAGACACATTCCCTTTGGGATATTTTTTTCAATGCCAACTACTCCTGTATAGGCCTACAACCACTCTTGGTTTCCCAAGAGCAGATCGTCATAGATGTGAATAAACCTACACTTACATCATAACCTTCACAATGTTTAGTTTAACATTTTGGGATTGCAGTGAGTTGACTCCAGTACATGAATGGAACAGAATCACTCCTGTTTTAAAAAAAAAAATCATTGTGTTCACCAAAGATTTCTTGTTCAAATAATTGTTCCCCTTATTAAATCACTTATGGTAGTAAACTTATTGTAGGCACACCACTCAGCCACTTAACGTATTAAAGTTTTAATCAGTAAAAAATCCCCGATTATTGGGTAATAATAAGATCAAGTGGACATACCTGTGGTGCAGGGAGACTGCTCCTGCTTAGCTAGAGAAGATGGTACACAAGCCAAATACATTTTATTAACAGCACAGTTCACAGGCACATTAGGGTCCGCAACATGAGGCTGCGCTCTAGGAGAGACTGTGCTCTACAAGATAAAAGATGTCACTGTTGTTTTCAGGATCCCGGTCCCCAATGCACCACTGGTTATGGGAGTTAGCATTTAATGCATTTTGAAATGTTGATTTCATAAGAAATCAATTGGATTTACTGTTCACACATCTCTAGGCATATACTCCTACATAAATAAAATCAATACAAGTTCTTCAACTTCCAGATCTATGTGTTTTGGAATTCGAGATAACCAATCTCCACTAGGGATCTGAGAAACATCAGTACTTGTGGGTGAAGGGAGGCCCGGGATCCCCAAAGACTCTCTTCCAAGCTGTGCTGCATTCTGCTGCCTATCTGATGATTGATGCCTGGCTTTTAACACATTACCATCACCCTTTATGACACCCAACTCATCCTCTCACTCACTGATGACCCCAGCACCACCAGAACCAACTTCCACAGATGCATGACAAATGTCACTGACTGGATGAAGAACAACTACCTGCAGCTGAACACAGACAAGATGGAAGTACTGATCTTTGGGACCAGCAGCAACACATGGAACAACTCCTGGTGACCATTAGACCTAGGACCCGCACAACTCTCTCCAACCACGCCTGTAACCTCGGAATCATTGACAAGCTCACCATGAAATCAAAGATCAACGCAGTCTCCTCTGCCTGCTTCCTCAATCTGCCATGCTATGTAACAAGTAGCTACCCCTACACATGAGATACACTGTGACACAAGCCCTCATCACTGGACTATGGCACTGCCCTCTAGTAATTGCTGCACACCTTTTACAGAGACTTCAGATAACACAGAATGCCGCAACCAGACTCATCCTCGGCCTTCCCCAACAAACCCACATCACACTCCACCTCAGGAAACTCTACTGGCTCCCCGTACAGAAGAGGTGCCAATTCAAGCTGCTGACCCACGCACACAAGGCTCTACACAGCCAAGGACCCACCTACATTAACAACCACCTGAAGTACCACCAACCATCGAGAAGACTGTGCTCTGTCTCCCTTTCACATGCCCAAACTCCCCGCATCTACAAAAGCAGAAGTGGAGGGCGCTCCTTCTCCTACATCACAGCAGAGACCTGGAACACGCTCCCATAGCAACTCTTGCCCTTCACCTCACTTCTGGAATTCCGAATGGCCCTCAAAACCTGGCTGTTTGAAAAACCTCAGGGGCCTGCAAGCGCCTGGATACCCTATCGGTGATTAGCCACACTTTACAAATCCTGATTGATTGATTGATTGATTGATTGATTGATTGAGCCAGCGCTACCTTCTCTGGCTCCCGGGCAAAACCAGTCCCTTTGGTCAGTTTGGGCTACAAGGTTATTCATCAGAGAAACACTGCCTATTTTCTCAGAAGTTTGTGATTTCTGGCAGCCAGGGACTTTTTCCAGGGTAGTATAGTTTCCTATTGTAGACTTATTGTTTTTAAGAATACAATGTAATATTTACAGCTGTAGCAACCATTTTCTGCAATGCTCTTTCCCTCACTCTTTAGACGTGTTTCTGAATATCTGTCTAGTTAATGGTTCTCTTAAACTTTTTTTGTATTTGCTTTTCCTTTCTTTATATTTCACTTCAAAGATGCCATGATGCTCGTGCCATGGACTTATGAATGTGCAAATAAAATGCAGAATAAAAAAATGTTTTTATGTCCTCTCTTTGAATATTATCCATGAAAAAATGAAATAATAGTGTCTGATGAGCTGTTTTTTTGTTTTTTTGCAGAGTTTTATATAGCGCGAACTAGACCCGAACTGAATTGGGTATCAGAGCGCTTTACATAGCACCAGTTACGTTACATGAGGACACACATACATTTTTTTTATGTTAGGCACGGGGAGATTATGGGCCATATGTATGAAGAACTAGATTTGCGAATCGGAAATTGAGATTTTTACCGAATCGCAAAATCTGAATCGCAAATCGGCATGTATCAACACAATCGCAAATATTTAGCGATTCGTCCATAATCGCAAAATATTTGCGTGAAAGTCAATAGCGAATCCTTAACCTCAAAAATTAGCTAAACAGCGAGTTCGCATCAAGAAAATCGCAATTTTGCGAATTAACATCGGGAAAATTCGCAAAATTGCGATTTTCTGGAAACATCCAATCGCAATCCTGATGCATTTTGATGACAACACCATCCAGGAAGTGACTGATTACCCATGGGGCAACAGCATTGATTGTGAGGGAGTGTGAGAGTGTTGTTTGCTATTCAGTAGCCATGGCTGAAAGTGGGAATAAGGATGTGCCTGCAACCCAACAGGAGCAGCAAGAAGGGGAAGCAGCCAGGAAGAGAAAGCTGAAGTTCTCTGAGGCAGAACTTGAAACCCTCATGACAGAGATGGTGCCAAATCATGACATTTTATTTGGGAGGAGCTCACACAAGGTGCCTGAAGCAAGAAAGAGACGCATCTGGGAAGGCATACAAGCTAAAGTAAATGCCCTTGGAGGAACACACAGGAGTGTTGAAGTTTTGCGCAAGCGCTGGTACGACCTGCGCCAGCGCTCCAAAGAAAAATTGGCTGCCAGGCTGGAGCAGTCCCAGCTCACCGGTGGGGGAACCTCCAATGTCTCTGATTCAACACTGCTTGAAGAATTGGTAGAGGGCACACTGCCTCCACAGAGTGTTGCGGGCGTGTCCGTGCTAGACAGCTCAGACCAACCAGCTGCAAGACCAGGTAAGAAGCATGCCTTCCCACCCTAAACCACCCCCAGCAACCCCCTGCAGTGACCTGGGGATAAGGGGAACCACATGTCACCCTAGAGCAAGTACACAGACAGTCACAGCAATGCATTGTGGGAGATGTAGTCACAATAGTCAGTAATGTTGGAAGTAGCATCCATCTCATGCAATTTTCACATGTGCAGGTCAGGAAAGGTGAATGACAGAAGTAAAGTAAGGGGAAACTGTGAAATATTTTCATATGACAGCAAATACAATTCATGTGTGCTGTTCTATCCACAGCACCTGCAACTAAAAAGGCCACAGCCAGTGCAAGTGACACAGGACCCCAAGCCTCTGGAGAAGCAAGCCAGGGCCAGGACACATATGGGGAGGACAGTCCTTTCATTCCACCACAGGGACACAGAAGGAGGATCGTGAGGCCATTGAGAATCATTGAAGAAGAGGATGAGGACAACAATGAGATAGTGCAGTCTGATGCACCAGTTTCCCAGCAGCAGAAGTCAAGACCACAGGTCACAGGCAGGTGTAGACCCCGCACGGGCTTCAGCTCCATTGAGCATCATGATGCATCTATATTTGCTGGGCTGGAAATGCACATGCTCCAAGTACACCGCCTACAAGCAAAACATATGAAGGCAATTCAGCGAGAGATTAGGGCAGGGTACAGGGGAATGCGCGAAGAAATCAGGGGTGCTGTGCAGGAGCTAACTGCCGAGTTGCGTGCAGAACGCGCAGCCAGGCGCAAAGAGATGGCCCGCATGGACCACTACACGCGCGCAATAAACCGGCTGGCCTCATCTACCAATATGCTGGCAAGGCGTACCATAGAGACCCAGCGTGAGTTCTCTCACGGCATTCAGGATATCGCCACTGTTGTAGTGCAGTCCACTTCTGCCCTGGATGAACTGCGTGCCCTGCGTACCGCTGGTCCAGGAGTGCTGACCCCCAGTGAGGAGGACTCCCAGTCAGTGTGGAGCTCCAACACCCCACCACCCACTGTTGAGAGGCGCTGTAGTGGCAGGAGCAACAGGCCTGCCACACACCAATAGGATCTGCTGCCAAATGACAATTACTTACAGGGGAAAAATAGGGCCATCAACAGTGTTGCCTTTGCTGTCATTACACTCAAATTGTTGCACTGTGATTTCAACATGTGCATTGGATTGGGAGTGTTTAAATTTGAAAAATTGGATGTGTGACATTGTTGCTATAGCAAATAAAACACATTAGCATAGATTTAAGCTGTCATTGTCTTATTATTACTCATCTAGAAGTAGTTGCGCATGATCTCATCACGCCTCTGTCGCCCAGCTGCAGCAACAGCTACGCCAGCTTCCATGTGTACAGGTCCAGGTCCCTCCACGTCGGAGGATTCTGAGTCACTCAACTCCATTGGGGTCCCTTTCCTGGTTGCGATGTTGTGCAGCATGGCACAAGCTACAACAATTTTGCAGCACGTTTCAGGGCTGTATTGGAGAGCTCCTCCACTTTTATGGATGCATCTGAATCTGCTCTTCAATATGCCAAAGGTTCTCTCGATGGTGCCTCTTGTTGAAATGTGTGCCCGGTTGTAGCGCCGCTCCCCAGCAGTGGCAGGATTTAGGTAGGGTGTCAGGATGAAATCCCGGACTGCATAGGCACTGTCCCCTGTGGGTGGAAATGTTAACGGTCAGTCACTGTAATGCACATGATAGTCATTGGAAATGTGGCCTATAATTGTGTGCTTTTACCTAGTAGGTATCCCTCTCCAAAATCACCTCTTGAGAGTCTACGGTATAGCCCACTGTGACGGAAGATAAAGGCGTCATGTGTGCTTCCAGGATACTTAGCCACTATGTCTGTGATGATGTTTTTGGCATCACACACCATCTGTATGTTAAGTGAGTGGTAGCATTTCCTGTTCCTGAATACATACTCTACGTTTGAGGGGGGTGAAATGGCAACATGTGTCCCATCTATACATCCTATGACGTGGGGGAATTGGGCAATGTTGTATAAGTCCTGCTTGGTCTGTGCTAGTTCCTGTGGGGTGCTGGGGAAGTGTATGTGGTGTTGCATCCTATGTGTCATGGCGTTGAGGAACGCATGGAAGAAGCGCGACAGGGGACTTTGTGACACCCCTCCTGCTGAGGCTATGACCCCCTGAAAACTACCTGAGGCCAGCAGGTGTAGTGAACACAGGACCTGGATGTGTGTGGGTATGGCTTGTGTCCTGTGGGTGGGTGTTCTAGGTGGGGTCTGAGTTCCTCAATTAAATCAAGTATGCTCTCTTCCTCCAGTCTGTAATGGGTGTAGATGTCCTCCTCAGTGCGCTGGAAGATGGTGGTTCGCGCACGGAATATCCTCTCCTGCCTTCTCCTCCTCTGCGCCACAGCTCTCAGTCTTCGCCTCCTCACTATCATGTAGAGCCCAGACATTGTGGGAAAGAGTGTGTTGCATACTGGGCTTCATTTTATACTTTGCACCTGGTTACCACCTGCTCCCACTTGATGGTAATTGCGATTCCTTAAAAAGCGATTTTCATTAAATCGCTATTTGCGAATGGTTGATACATACTATTGCGAATTCTTAATTGCGATTTCCAGATTAGCGAATTTCGCTAACCGGTTTCAGCGCAATTTTGGAATTCGCTATGGAATTCGCAGTTTAACACTTTCGCAAGGTTTGAAACTCGCTAAATAGCGATTCCTTGTTTTGCATGCATTTTCGCCTTCATACATTGGGATTTGCGATTTTTCTGTCGCAAACGTTATTTTTACCGATTTGCAGCGTTTGCGACAGGATTTTAGCTTCATACACATGGCCCTAAGTGATTTGCCCAGAATCACAGGATGTTTGGCGTCGTTACCGAGACTCGAACCCACTTCCTCCAGGTCCGAGGTCGAGCGCCCTAACCGTTAGGCCAACTCCTCTCCCCACAGCTGTGTCTCTACAATCAAAATGGTTGGTCAGGCCAAGCTCTATTCTGCACTTTAAACAAGGTGCATAAAAAGTCCATGGGCCAGATGTACTAACATTAGGAATTCCGATTCCCTAATTAGGAAATCTGTATTCCTAATGTATGAAACTCTTTTGAGTTTCATTAGCGATTCCTAGTGGGTCGCAATTGACTTACCTCTTTTATATTAATGAGGTAGGTCGCAATTTGCAACCCATTAAGAAACACAGTCCTAACAGGGATGGTGGCCTGCTGAGGTCAGCAGACCACCATGTCTGGGATTGCTTTTTAATAAAGTTATTTTTTTAATTTTTTTTTTTTTAAAGTTAGGCCATTTTTTTAATGGAAAACGAGATGTGTTTGAAAAGAAAAAATGAAATATTTAATCTTAATTTTTTAAGAGTAGACAGGGACCACTGCCTGCACCAAAAAAATATTTTTCAACATTGTCAAAGGGGAAGGGGTCCTCTTGACCTCTTCCCATTTGCGAATGGGTTACCACCACTTTATTATTATTTGGAGTCTTGTATAGCGCGCGGTTACCCTAGGGCATCCCAGCGCTGGTTCATGGCTCAAGGGTGTAAAGCTAGGAGGACAGCATTAAGCAGGGAACAGGTGGGTCTTGAGTAGCTTCCGGAACCGAATAGTACAAGTCTCAGTCCGTAAGTTCAAGGCAGCGCATTCCATAAATTGGCTGCATTCACAGAGAATCTTCTACCGCCCGTCCGGGCTCTTTTCACTCTGACCGCTTGTAACAGAAATTTATGGTCAGAGCGCAGGGCTCTAGTAGCCTTATAGGGGAGCACCATATTAATCAAGATGGGAGGTCCCTTCCCCCGAAGAATTTTGTGGGCCGTACAGAGAGATTTAAATTTTATCCTCTCCCGTACCGGGAGCCAATGCAGCGCTCTTAATGCCGGCTTTGCAGACTGTCTCCTTGGAATATTCATCAGCAGCCTTGCTGCTGCATTCTGCACTTGTTGGAGTTTATTGAGCGTTGCTTCCGGAGCGCCCAAAAAAATCGCGTTGCTGTAATCCAGCCTCGAAACAATTAATCCCTGGATAAGGAGTTTCCTGGAGGCCGGAGGAAGAAGAGGTAAGATCTTCCGGGCTGACCGGAGCAGACCAAAGCAGACTCCAGCGATTTGTTTTGCATAGGTCTTAAAAGACAGGTCATGTTCCAGCCACACCCCCAGACTTTTAATCTCTTTTTTGAGGATTGGAGGATCGCCAAGACAACTCGGCCAGCTGCCTGGCGGAAGGGAAAACCCCAAATGTCCAAGCAGCATCATCTCTGTTTTAGAGCCATTCAGTTTTAATGCTGAATTGCACATCCATGTGTGCACCTTGGACAGGCAGGAGTGAAGTAGGTCCGGTTGATTCACCAATTGGGAAAGGGCCACCACCAACTGGGTATCATCAGCGTAGCTGATAATTTTGATACCAAATGGTGCCACCACATCCTCCAACGGTGCCATATAGACATTAAACAATTTGGGGCTCAGGGAGGAGCCTGAGGCACACCACATTGGAGGGGGATAGGGGCTGATTGTGCACTGCCTTCCCAGACTTGGTAGGTTCGCTGGTTCAAAAAAGACGCGAGCCACTTTAAGGCCATTCCCGTCACGCCTACCTCTGACAGTCGCTGGAGCAGCACCTGATGGTTTACGGTGTCAAAAGCCGCACTGAGGTCCAGGAGGATCACTGCCACCGATCCTCCTGAATCCAAAATGCTCCTGGCTTCTTCCACGACTGCCAGAAGGGCGGTATCAGTGCCTTGGCCCGGCCAAGCTCTATTCTGCACTTTAGAAATGGTGGTTAAGTATTACTGTTTTGGGACTGGAATTCGGTTGCAAAACAGTAATACATACCATACAGATTTGGTATTTGGAAGGAACGCCCTAAGCACGCCCATTTCAAAAGCCGCATCGCAAATTCTAATTGCGATTCGGTAAAAAGTTACTGAAAAGCATTTTGCTTTTTGTGCATTAGAAAAAGCAAGGATCACTGCCTACTCTTTAAGAATTAAACTTCAAGGTTTTTATTTTTATTTTTTAAACGCACCTGTTTTCCTTTAAGGAAAATGAGCTACATTAAAAAAAATGCTTTATTAAAAAGTAATCACAGACATGGTGGTCTGCTGACCTCAGCAGGCCACCATCCCAGTGATGGCTGTGATTCCTAATGGGTCGCAAACTGCGACCTTCCTCTTTAATATTCATGTGGTAGGTCGATCTGCGACCCACAAGGAATCCCCAAATGAAACTTCATGAGTTTCACACACTAGGAATACCGATTGTGATTCTCTTCGAATCACAATTAGGAAACCAGTATTCCTAATGTGTGTGCAGTTGGCCCTTTAAAGTGCTGAATACCAATTATTCTGAATCTGTGTTAACAGAGAGCGTGGTCCATAGAATGCAGTTAATATGCAAACATTAATTACACGTGTATTAATTTCGTAAATGCTTCCTTTTGTAAACAAATCAAACCATTGAATTGGGCTAGTAAACTACGAACATTTTATCTTACATTCTATATCTGAGAGACCCGCAAACAACGACCTGCCCACTTTAATTGGAGCAAACGCAGCAGCAGAAGTGAGGAGATCTGGCTCCCATCAAATGCTAGAATGTTCCTTCTGGGCATTGTCAGATTGATGTGCACGTGATCTGTTCTCCTGAGCAAGGACTCTGAGCCTCACCACATGGCACATGCAGGTTCCCTCCTACACTGAACCAGATATGTCATTGATGGCCTCAAAATGTCGCATTTCACTCAAGGATGCATGGTTCTCCCTCTAAAATACCTAGAACACTCATTTAAAAGGTCGTTAATTTGAGGATTTGTTCATTAATTCAACCGATCAAATAGATTCACAAGAGGTAGGTAAACAGACGAAAATCATCACCACTATAAGAGAAATCCATGTGGAGCTAGGCATTGTATAAGAAAGACACATGCAAGCACAGATCTTTGACTTATTAGGAGCAATGAGAGACGAAGTCCTGGGGACTTAACTTGTCTTTACGAATAGAAACTTGACTGATAATAGTACATCGTGTAAACTAGTTTGTATGCATTTGATGCCCCATCCAACACACAAAGTGTAATTTAAAGTAATATAATAAAACCGACTATGGCTTGTATTGACGATAAAATCCCAAAAGCAAAAGAGATATTGATAACAATAAGTTAAGGACGCAGATTAAAATATAGCCATGAGAAAGGAAATGTTCTCATTCGGGTAAAGTTGTTAAAATGTTTGTTCCAGACAGAGCATGGGTCATGAGAAAGTGAAATGTTAGGGGCAATATGTGGACGTTATTTCCAATAGTCATTCATGTGAAAGTGTTGGACTCATAGAGGCACAGGAGCCAGATGTGGAGATCAGGAGGTGTCCAAAGGCAATACTGGAAAATAGGCAAGTCTCCTTACTTGTATGGTTACATGTATGTGGTATTTGTATAGCACAAACGTAGCCAAAAAAGCAATGGAGCGCAGTACAGGGTCAACAACAAGCATGCATGCAAACAGTGATAGGAGAAGTGGCTGCTTACTGCATTGTTATTTCACTTTGATCAGGGCTGGGACATGCCTTTTATTTCTATCGAGCATTTCCCCGGTGGGCTGAAGCCATCGGAGTCTGTTTTGTAGGCCATGGCCCTCTGGTGCGT